>NC_051330.1:17922492-18525094 GCF_015220235.1 Choloepus didactylus | reverse complement strand
CAGGAAGGTTACCTCCAGAAAAAAATATTCAAACAGCATACTCTTAAATAGTCAGTGGGTCCAACAAGAAATTGCAAGGGAAATCAATAATTATCCCAAGGCAAATGAAAATGAGAACACAATGTATCAAAACTTATGGGATGCATTGAAGGCAGTGCTGAGAGGGAAATTTACTGCCTTAAATGCTTACATTAAGAAGGAAGGAACCATTAAAACAAATCACCATACAAAACTACTGGAGTAACTGAAAAAGAACAGCAAATTAAGCCCAAAACAAGAAGAAGGAAAGAAATAAGAAAGATAAGAGCAGAAATTAATGAAATGGAGACCCAAGAAAGCAATATAGAGGAAAAAATAGAACCAAAATATAGTACTTTAAATAGATTGATAAAATTGGCAAACACTTGGCTAGAGTGACAAAGACCAAAAGACAGAAGCTGCAAATAAATAAAATGAAAAATGAGATGGTGGACATTACCACGAGGCATGAATTAAAAATAAAAGATCAGAGACATACAGAAGATGGCAGCATAGAGAGGAGTGGAAGACTTAGTCCCCCCCAGAACAATTCATAAATGACCAAAAAACTAATAAATAACCTGGAATAACAGCGGGGAGACAAACATGGCTGTCCACTCATCACCCACCAACCTGAATTGGGAGGAATGCCTGAGATCACAGCATAAAATCTGTGAGTAAAACTGCAGACCCACGCTGAGAGCCAGAGCCAAGAGCCGGGAGCCCCTCCCTCACGGAAGCCACGTGGTGCACTCTCTGAGCCCAGCTCCAAGTGAGGTTTTAATATAAACTGCTCAATACAGACAGCAAATCCTCAACAAGCAGACAGAGGATTTTGGTGACAACTGACCTTGGGAGAATCGGGGGACATATCTGTCTCAGGACGGGGAGCCCAGAGGATCGGGAGCTATCTCTGGCTGACTGGTGAACCTGGGAGTTTTTCTGCCCCTTCTCTCTCTGTGGAGAAAACCTCAGCTGTTCTCAGCCTGCAACGCTTTGCAGTAAAGACAGCCTCAGACATTTTAAAACCAAAACACTTCGATCAGCAGAGTCACAGAAACAAAGAACTTATTGATATGCAAATGACATCTCTGAAGGGGGCATAGCTTCCCAAGAGGAAAGGGAGGGGCCCAGCTCTACTGTCCATCTTTCAGTCTTTCCAGAACCAGACCCCAAAGCCTGGGGGAGGAGAGCCACAGGCCACACCCTCTTACACAGGTGGTGTCAGGCTGACAGGTGGATTTGCCAGGCAGAAAAGCACAGGTGTCTCAATCCTCTAAGAAAAACCATCAGGGAAACCAGATACTGAAATATTACCTCTTTCTGTGATCTGAGCCTGTTCTCATCTGGGAAAACCAGATTGGGGTGGCCTAGGAGGTCAGATGCCAAGACAACAGAAAACTACAACCTACACTAAGAAAAACAAAGCTATGACCCAGTCAAAGGAACAAACGTACACATCAACTGAGATACAGGAATTTAAACAACTAATTTTAAATCGATTCAAAGAGTTTAGAGAATATTTCACAAGAGATAGAATCTGTAAAGAAAACACTGGGCATACATAAGGCAGAAATCGAAAGTTCAAAAAAACAATTAGTAGAATCTATGGAAATGAAAGGCACAACACAAGAGATGAAAGACACAATGGAAACATACAACAGCAGATCTCAAGAGGCAGAAGAAAACACTCAGGAACTGGAGAACAAAACACCTGAAAACCTACACGCAAAGGAGCAGATGGAGAAAAGAATGAAAAAATATGAGCAACATCTCTGGGAACTCAAGGATGAAACAAAGTACAAGAATGTACATATCATTGGTGTCCCAGAAGGAAAAGAGAAGGGAAAAGGGGCAGAGGAAATAATAGAGGAAATAATCAATGAAAATTTCCCATCTCTTATGAAAGACATAAAATTACACATCCAAGAAGCACAGCACACTCCAAACAGAATAGATCTGAATAGGCCTACGCCAAGACACTTAATAATCAGATTATCAAATGTCAAAGACAAAGAGAGAATCCTGAAAGCAGCAAGAGAAAAGCAATCCATCACATACAAAGGAAGTTTAATAAGACTATGTGCAGATCTCTCAGCAGAAATCATGGAGGCAAGAAGGAAGTGGTGTGATATATTTAAGACACTGAAAGAGAAAAACTGCCAACCAAGATTCCTATATCCAGCAAAGCTGTCCTTCAAATATGAGGGAGAGCTCAAAATATTTTCTGACAAACAGACAATGAGAAACTTTGTGAACAAGACACCCATCCTACAGGAAATACTAAAGGGAACAATGCAGTGATAGAAAATGGGAGTGTGTGGTTTGGAACACAATTTTGGGAGATGGTAGCACACCAATGTAAGTACACTGAACAAAGTTAGCTATGTATATGGTTGAGAGAGGAAGATTGGGAGCATGTGAGACACCAGAAGAAAGGAGGAAAGATAAAGAATGGTACTGTGTAACTTGGTGAAATCTAGAGTGTTCAACAATTGTGATAAAATGTAAAAATATGTTCTTTACAAGGGAGAACAAGCAAATGTCAACCCTGCAAAGTGTTAAAAATGGGGAGGCATTGGGAGGGGCTGCAATCAATGTAAACTAGAGATTGTAACCAACAGAATCATTGTATTATGCTTCTTTTAATGTAACAAAGGCAATATACCAAGGTAAATGCAGATAGGAGGGGGGATAGGGAAGGCGTGTTGGACACTTGACACTGGTGTTGTCTGACTCTTTATCCTACTTTGATTTAGGGTTGCTTTTCCTTTTGCTACTTCCTGTCTGTCATTTTTTTCCTCTTTCTTTTCCCTCTCTACCTTCTTTGATGCTCCCTCCTGCCTTGTGGAAGAAATGTAGATGCCCTTATATAGATAGTGGTGAACACATAAATATGTGACCATACAGAGAACCATCGACTGTTTACTTAGGATGAAATGTATAGGGTGTGAACAAAACAATCTAAAAAAAAAAAAAAAAATGGGCTGATGTCAAAACCTCAAGGGCAATATGCTGAGTGAAATAACCCAGACACATAAGGGCAAATATTGCAGGGTACTGATAAGAACTAAATATAATATGTAAACTCATAGACATGAAATATAAGGTACCAAGATATAGGACGAGGCTTAAGAATGGGGAGTGGTTACTTATGAGCAGAATGTTCAACTAGGATGAACTTAAATGTTTGGAAATGAACAGAGGTGTTGGAAGCAAGATGTGAGAATAACTAACAGTGCCAAATGGTGTGTGAATGAAGTGGAAAGGGGACGCTCAGATTCATATATGTCACCAGAAGGAAAGTTGGAGGTCAAAAGATGGGAATGTATAAAACTGAATCCTATGGTGGGCAATGTCCATGATTAACTGTACAAATATTAGAAAACTCTTCCATGAACCAGAACAAATATATGACAATACAACTAGAAGTTAATAACAGAAGGACATATAGGGAAGAAATATATATACCTATTGCAAACCATATACTACAGTTTGTAGTATTTCAACATTCTTTCATAAACAGTAACAAATGTACTATACCAACACTATGAGTCAACAATTGAGGGGAGTTGGCTAGGGATATAGGAGGATTAGAGTTTCCTTTTCTTTTTTTTCCAATCTTTCACTTTATTTCTTGTCTGGAGTAATGAAAAGATTCTAAAAATTGAACAAAAATTAAGTGTGGTGATAGATGCACAGGTGTATGAGGGTCCCAGGGGCAACTGATTGTACACTTTGGATCTTTGGATAATTGTATGGTATCTGAACAATCCCAATAAAAAAAAATTAAAAAAAAAGATCATAAGAAGTTACTATGATCAACTGAATGCCAACAAAATAGACAATGTAGATGGACAACTTCCTAGAAACACAAGAATAACCTACACTGACTCAAGAATAAATAGAAGACCTCAAAAAACCAATCACAAGTAAGGAAATCCAATCAGCCATCAAAAAGCTTCATACAAATAAAAAAACACAGCCAAATGGCTTCACGGGAATTTTACCAAACTTTCAAAAAAAACAGACACAGTTCCTGCTTAAGCTTTCAAAAAATTGGAGAAAAAGGAACACTATCTAAATCATTCTATGAAGCTAAAATCACTCTAATACCAAAACCAGATAAAGGTACTATAAAAAGGAAAACTGCCAGCCAATCTCACTAATGAATATAGATGCAAAAATTCACAACAAAATATTTGCAAACCAAATGAAAAGGCACATTAAAAGAATTATACAACAGGACCAAGTGGGGTTCCTTCCAGGCATGCAAAGGTGGTTCAACATAAGAAAATCAACCAATGCAATACAAAACATTAACAAATCAAAAGGGAAAAATCAAATGACCATCTCAATAGACACTGAAATATCATTTGACAAAATTCACCATCATTTTTGCTAAAATACTTTCAAAAGGTAGGAAATTAGGGAAACATACTCAACATAATAAAGTGCATATATGAAAAACCCACAACCAGCATAATACCCAACGTTTGAGAGACGGAAAGCCTTCACTCTAAGATCGAGAAGGAGAAAGGATTCCACTGTCACCATTATTATTCAACATTTTGCTAGAAGTTCTAGCCAGAGCAATCTGGCAAGAAAAAGAAATAAAAGACACCCAAATTGGAAAGGAAGAAAGAAAACTATTACTTGCAGATGATATGATCTTATATTCAGAAAATCCAGATAAATTGACAAGAAAGCTACTTGAGATAAGGAAAAAAATCATCAAACTGGTAGGATATGAGATTAATTAATGAAAGTCAATAATGACATAACTGAAGAGATGGTCAAGAAAAAATTCCATTCAAAATATAAACTAAAAATATCAAGTATCTAGGAATAAACTTAACTAAGGAAGTTAAAGACCTCTACATGTAAAATTACAAAACTTTACTAAAAGAAATAAAAAAGGACCTAATGGGTGGAAAGATATTCTGTGTTCATTGATAGGAAGGCTAAATGGCATTAGATGTCAATTCTGTGCAAACTGATCTACAGGTTCAATCCAATTCCAATCCAAATTCCAAAAACCTACTTTGCAGACTTGGAAAAGGTACTTATCAAATTTATTTGGAAGAGAAAGTGGATTCTAATTGCCAAAAAGTTTCCAAAAAAGAAGAATGAAGCAGGAGGACTTATACTTCCTGACTTTAAAGCCTACTATAAAGCCACAAAAATCAAAAGAACATGGTACTGCCACAAAGATAGACATATTGATCGATGAAATCAAATCAACAGCCTGGAAATAGACCTCCAGATCTATCATCAATTGATTTTTGATAAGGCCCCCAAATCCACTGAACTGGGAAAGAACAGTCTCTTCAACAAATGGGGCTGGAAGAACTGGATATCCATATCCAAAGGAATGTAAGAGGATTCCTTCCTCACAACTTATCCAAAACTTAACTCAGTGTGGATCAGACTTCAATTTAAGAGACAATACCATAAAACTCCTAGAAGATAATGTAGGGAAGCATCAATACCTAGTAATAGGAGGTAGCTTCTTAGACCTTACACCCAAAGCACAAGGAAGAAAAGAAAAAATAGCTAAATGGGAACTCCTCAAAATAAAAAGCTTCTGTGCCTCAAAGGACCTTGTCAAAAAGGTAAAGAGACAGACAATTCAGTTGGAGAAAATATTTGGAAACCATATATCTGATAAGAGACTAATATCCACCATAAATAAAGGAATTCTACAACTCAAAGACAGTAGTACAAACAGCACACACTCCCATCTTCTCCTATCACTCTGCATTGTTCCCTTTAGTATTTCCTGTAGGATGGGTGTCTTGTTCACAAAGTTTCTCATTGTCTGTTTGTCAGAAAATATTTTGAGCTCTCCCTCATATTTGAAGGACAGCTTTGCTGGACATAGGAATCTTGGTTGGCAGTTTTTCTCTTTCAGTGTCTTAAATATATCACACCATTTCCTTCTTGCCTCCATGGTTTATGCTGAGAGATCCACACATAGTCTTATTAAGCTTCCTTTGTATATGATAGATTGCTTTTCTCTTGCTGCTTTCAGAATTCTCTGTCTCTGACATTTGATAATCTGATTATTAAGTGTCTTGGCATAGGCCTATTCAGATCTTTTCTGTTTGGAGTATGTTGTGCTTCTTGGATCTGTAATTTTATGTCTTCCATAAGAGATGGGAAATTCTCATTGGTTATTTCCTCTATTATTGCTTCTGCTCCTTTTCCCTTCTCTTTTCCTTCTGGGACACCAATGATACATAAATTCTTGTACTTTGTTTTATCCATAAGTTCCCAGAGACATTGCTTATATTTTTTCATTCTTTTCTCTGTCTGCTCCTTTGCTTGTAGGCTTTCAGTTTGTTTGTTCTCCAGTTCCTGAGTGTTTTCTTCTGTCTCTTGAGATCTGCTGTTGTATGTTTCCATTGTGTCTTTCATCTCTTGTGTTGTGCCTTTCATTTCCATAGATTCTACTGGTTGGTTTTTTGGTTTCTGCCTTATGTATGCCCAGTGTTTTCTTTACAGCCTCTGTCTCTTTTGCTAAATCTTCTCTAAATGTTTTGAATTGATTTAGCAGTAGTTATTTAAATTCCTGTAGTGTACATTTGTTCCTTTGACTGGGCAATAACTTTGTTTTTCTTAGTGTAGGTTGTAGTTTTCTGTTGTCCAGGCATCTCACCTCCTAGGCCACCCCAATTGGGTTTTCCCAGATGAGAACAGGCTCAGGTCACAGAAGGAGGCAATATTCAGTATCTGGTTTCCCTGATGGTTTTTCTTATAGGATTGACACATCTGTGTTTTTCTGCCCAGCAGGTGCACCTGTAAGCCTGTCACAAGCTTGTGTAAGGGATTGTGGCCCATGGCTCTCCTCCCCCAGGCTTTGGGGTCTGGTTCCAGTAAAGCAGGCAGTAGAGCTGAGCCCCTCCCTTTCCTCTTGGGAAGCTATGCCCCCTCCAAAGAGTTCATCTGAATATCAATAAGTTCTTTATTTCTCTGACTGCTGATCAAAGTGTTTTGATTTTAAAATGGCTGAGGTTGTCTTTACTGCAAAGCACTGTGGGCTGAAAATGGCTGAGGTTTTCTCCACAGAGAGAGAAAGGGACAGAAAAGCTCCCAGGTTCACCCATCAGCCAGAGATAGCACCCAATCCTCTGGGCTCCCCATCTTGAGGCAGATATGTCTCCCAACTCTCCCAAATTCAGTTGTCACCAAAAGCCTCTGTGTGCTTGTTGGGAATTCACTGTATTTAGCAGTTAATATTAAAACCCCAGTTGGAGCTGGGCTGAGAAAGTGCTGCTCTCTAGCACTATGAGGCTTCTGTGATGGAGGGGCTCTCAGCTCTCAGCTCTCAGTATAAGTCCACAGTTTTTACTTACAGATTTTATGCTGCAATCTTGGGCATTCATCCCAATTCAGGTTGGTTGATGATGAGTGGACATCATGTTTGTCTCCCTGCAGTGATTACAGGTTATTTACTAGTTTTTTTTTTTTGTCATTCATGAGTTGTTCCAGGGGGGACAGTCTTCCACTCCTCTCTATGCCACCATCTTAGCTCCTCCTCACTGCTGTGGGATTTTAAACCCTGTGTCCCTAGTCAGAAGGTTCCTGTCTGCTGTTTCAGTCTCTTTCTAGCATGGACACTGAATGATGGGGAGAGGAGGGGACCATTTGGTCTGGGAAAGAGGATTCCTACTTGACATTTCTTCTTTTTCTTCAGTTCAGCATCTGGAAGGTCTTACTCCACTCTATATCCTGCTCAAGAGTTTTAAACAATTGAGAATTTTCCTTTTTTTCATTGAATCTCTGGAGAGAAGTTTTCAGTAGCTGTTTACATTGTCATGTTGAAGGTGTCACCACCCTGGTCAATTGATTGAGAAGGCAACCAAGTCCATTCAACTGGATCAAAATAGCCTCTTCAATAAATTGTATTGGGAGAACTGGATATCCATAACAAAAAGAATGAATGAGGACCCCATCTCACACACTATACAAAAAATTAAATCAAAATGGATCAAAGAGGCAAGATGGCAGAGTGGTGAGGTTTTGGGTTGTAGTTACTCTTCTGGGGCAGTTGGTAGAAAGCCAGGAACTGTGTGGACTGTACATCACAGAGGAATTTGAGATTGGACAAACTTCATATGACACTTGGAAACATGTGGAACAGCTGAGATAAGGAAAATCTGTAAGTTCTCACAGCCAGGGGCCCACATACCTCCCTGCCAGGCACAATCCCAAGGGAGGAGGGGCTGTCCATGCTGGGAACCAGGAGGGAGAATGAAAGCTGCAGCCATAGACAAACTGAGAGCAGACTCCAGAAAATCTGGGAGCAGTCAGCCCACAGGAGAGGTGATAGGGCTAGCAAAACAGCAAAAAATAGAAAACAAAATTAAAACAGAGACTTTTTGGAGTCAGGTGAACATAATAAGGAGAAGGTCAGGGCTCAAACAGAATCAGACACATACGCAATCCAGGGAGGGAGAGCATTTGTCTGAAAAGCCAGCTTCTCTGATTTCTTGACTGCTACTTAATCACCCTCAACTCCTGGTCTTTTAGTATTTCAGTAGCCCATTATATCTGCAAAGACTGTAAATAGTGCACACTGGGCCCTTCATATTTTTAATTTTTTTCTCTTTTTCTAAAACAATTACTCTAGGAAGCCCACTACAGAAAGCTTCAAAGATTTGCAATTTGGGCACAGGTAAGAGCAGAGCTAAGACACCTCTGACAGAAAAAGGAATAAGACTGGTTGCAGAGAAAATTTGCTAAACACCATAACTTACCAGCCCTTTTCAGAACTCAGATCCCAGGGTTTGGAATTCATTAACTAGATTCAGTCAGCCACATCACAGACTGGTTTAGGGTCACCTGGAGAACTAAAGGTTCCCTGCCTCCTACACTGGTGGAGGAACTGTAGGTTGGCAAGCACCACCTGGTGGACAGCATAGGAGAAGCACAGAGTCTAAAGGCCTCACAGGAGGTTCTCATTTTAAAAGAAACTCCATACCCTCCTCCCAAGACCTGGGTCTCTCTGGACTAGGAAAATCTGACTGGGGCTGACAATATCTGAGGAGATCACCACACAAAAAGGCTATATAGAGGCAGGGCAAGAAACAGAAAAACAAGAGGTGAAAAACTCTGATCAACTAAACAGAATGTAAGTTAAAGGTCTAGAATAAGCTGAACTAAACAACAAAGGTTAGAGAACAAAGACAACCAACAAGAAAACCTAGGTAAAAGAGTGAAAAGAAGCTCCAGAAAAAACTAATAAAAAAAGTCAGATGTCTATACAGCTTAAGATAATGAGCCAAAGTAGGAATCATGAAAATATGGATCAGCCAAAGGAACAAACTAATAGTTCAACTGAGATGCAAGAGTTGAAGCAAATATTGCTAACTCAATTCAATGAGCTGAGGGAAGAACTAATTGGACATCTTCAAACAAATCTAAATCAATTCAAAAATCAAGTCAATGAACTGAGGGAAGACATAGCAAAAGAAAGGAAGGCTATAAGAAGGACAATGGATGACCATAAGGAAGAATTCATAAACTTGAAAAAAACAAATGACAGAACTTATGGGAATGAAGGGCATAATGGAGATGAAAAAGACAATGGAGGGATACAACAGCAGATTTGAAAAGGCCAAAGAAAGGATCAGTGAACTGGAAGATCAGACATCTGAATTCACACACATGAAAGAACAGATGGTGAAAAGAATGGAAAAATATGAGCAGGGTCTTAGGGAGCTGAATGACTACATGAAATGCACAAAAATACATGTTATTGGTGACCCAGAGGGAGAAGAGAGGGTGAAAGGGGCAGAAAGAATAATAGAAGAAATAATCACTGAAAATTTTCCAACTCTTATGAAAGACATAAAATTAAAGATTCAAGAAGTACAACAAACCCCAAACAGAATAGACCCCAATAGACGTACTCCAAGACACTTACCAATCAGATTGTCCAATGTCAAAGACAGAGAATTCTGAAAGCATCAAGAGAAAAGCAATCCATCACATACAAGGGAAGCTCAATAAGCCTATGCACAGATTTCTCCACAGGAACCATGGAGGCAAGAAGAAAGTGGTATGATATACTTAACATACTGAAAGAGAAGAACTGCCAACCAAGAATTCTATATCTGGCAAAACTGTCCTTCAAAAATGAGGGAGAGATTAAAATACTTTCAGAAAAAACAGATACAAAGAGTTCATGAATATGAGACCACTGCTACAGGAAACACTAAAGGGAGTGCTATAGGCTGATAGGAAAAGACAGGAGAAAGAGGTTTGGAGAAGAGTGTGGAAATGAAGATTATCAGGAAGGGTAAAAAGAGAGAGAGGAAAAAATAAGACAACATATAAAATCCAAAAGACAAAATGATAGAAGAAAGTACTGTCCTTACAGTAATAACACTAAATGTCAATGGATTAAATGTTATTGGGTTAAACTCCCCAATAAAAAGACACAGACTGGCAGAATGGATTAAAAACAGGACCCACCTAGATGCCGTCTGTAAGAAACTCACCTTAGACACAAGGACAAAAATAGGCTGAAAGTGAAAGGTTGGAAAAAGATATTTCATGCAAACAGCAACCAGAAAAAAAGTGGGAGTAGCTCTATTAATATCAGAAAAAGTAGAATTCAAAAGTAAAACAATTAAAAGAGACAAAGAAGGACACTATATATTAATAAAAGGGTCAATTCATCAACGAAACATAACAATCATAAACATTTATGCACCAAGCTAAAGTGCCCCAAAATTCATGAGGCAGACACTGAGAACACTGAAAGAAGAAGTAGATAACTCCACAATAATAGTTGGAGACTTCAATACACCACTATCATCAATGGATAGAATATCTAGACAGAGAATCAACAAGGAAACAGAGATGTTGAATTATATGATAAATGAACTAGACTTGACAGACATTTATAGAACACTATACCCCACAACTGCAGGATACACATTCTTCTCAAGTGCTCAAGGAACATTTTCTAGTATATACCACATGCTTGGTCAAAAAGCAAGCCTCAACCAATTTAAAAATGTTGATATTATAAAAAACACTAGGTCAGAACATAATGGAATGAAACTGGAAATAAATAACAGGCAGAAGATTGAACAATTCACAAATCTATGGAAACTAAACAACACACTCTTAGAAAACCAGTGGGTAAAGGAAGAAATTGCAAGAGAAATTAGTAAATACCTCAAGGCAAATGACAATGAAAACAGAACATATCAAAACTTATGGGGCAAGATGGCAGTGTGGTGAGGTCTAGGTTTTAGTTACTCCTCCAGGGCAGTAGGTAGAAAGCCTGGAACTGCATGCACCAGACACCACAGAGCAAACTGACTTAGGGCATACTTCATACATCACTCACAAATGCAAGGAACAGCTGAGATCATGAAATCTGTAAGTTCTTGTGGCCAGGGGACCCATGCCCCTCCCTGCCAGGCTCAGTCAATGGGAGGAAGGACCATTGGTGCTGGGAATGAGGAGGGAGAATTGCAGTTGCAGCTCTTACTGAAACTCAGGCTGCTGATCCAAACTCCAAATATAGACTGAGACCAGACACCAGAGAATCTTGGACCAGTGAGCCCAGTGGAGAGGATATAGGGCTAGCAAAAACAGCAAAACAAACTCAAAAATAAAAACAAATTTTTTGGAGTTCTGTTGAACATAGAACAGAGAAGGGCAGGGCTCAGAGTCAGATACATATGCAAATCCAGAGGCCAGCTTCCTTATGTGAAGAGTCAGTTTCTCTGCTTTCTTGACTGTTCCTTAATGGCCCTAATCTCCTTGACTCAGCATTTCAATAGCCCATTAGATCTGCAAGGAGGCCTTTCCTTTCTTTTATCTTTTTCTCTTTTTCTAAAACAATTACTCTAAGAAGCACATTACAGAAAGCCTCAAAGACTTGCAATTTGGGCCCAGAAAAGAGCAGAACTAAGAGAGCTGTGAGAAAAAAAGCAGTTAAGTCCAGTGCCTGAGAAAATTCAGTAAACATCTCAACTTTCCAAGAAAAGGGGGGCCTCACCTTACAGCCATCTTCCTGGTGGGCTGGGAACACTCCTCCCTGGCACCAAGGCCACAGCCTAGAGCTGCTCCAAACAACCCAGTGTGATGGGAGGTTTTTCCAACAACACATACACATATCACAATATTGGACATGGACAACAGCCTTTCCCCCACCCTTAGCTAATTGTCCCAGAACTGGGAAGGCAGAGCTGTGTGAAAAGGGTTCCTCCATTAAGCTAACCATTCAGCAGACTGGGAATGCCCCTACACAGCCCTGCAGCCCAGAACCTCCCTGGGGGTTGGAGCTCACCTGTGATGTAGCACAGCTGTCCCTCAGCAGAGGACATAGAAGTGCACAGCTTGGAAGAGGGACCCACACACAAGCCCCAGGGATCATAGGCCAATACCAAGGATTTGTGGGTCAGTGGCAGAGACAAACTGTGGTAAGACTGAACTGAAGGATTAGACTATTGAAACAGCTTTAAATCTCCAGGAACACCTGGCAGATTTGATTATTAAAGCTGCCCGCACTCCCTAACCACCCAGACACATGCCCCATATGCAGAGCGGGCAACACCAACTACACATGCAAGTTGTTGCACCAATTGGACCCCCAAGAGAGTCAGACCACCGAACATCACAAAGACAAAGGGGGGTACAATTAGCTTGAGAGGAATAGGTGGCTAGTGGATGTCAACTGCCGGTTAGTTACAGAAAGTGTACTCCACAAAGCTGTACATCTGACAAATTAGGGATAAGGGGTAGAATCATTCTACATATCCTAAAAGAATCCTATCAAGTTAAGCAAATGCCAGTGGCCAAAAGCAACAGAAAATTTTAAATCATATGAAAAACCAGACAATATGGAAAACCCAAGCCCAAACACAAATCAAAATATCAGAGAAGACACAATAATTGGAGCAATTAATCAAAGAACTAAAGACAGACAATGAGAACATGGCACAAAATATAAAGGACATGAAGAAGAGCACAGCACAGGATATAAAAGACATGAAGAAGACCCTAGAAGAGCATAAAGAAGAAATTGCAAGAGTAAATAAAAAAATATACAATCTTATGGAAATAAAAGAAACTGTTGACCAAATTAAAAAGATTCTGGATATTCATAGTACAAGACTAGAGGAAGCTGAATAGCAAGTCAGTGACCTAGAGGATGACGGAATGGAAAATGAAGAAACAAAAGAAAGAATGGGGGAAAATTGAAAAAATAAAAATGGAACTCAGGGATATGATACATAATATAAAACTTCCAAATATAAGACTCATTGGTGTTCCAGAAGGGGAAGAGAAGGGTAAAGGTCTAGGAAGAGTATTCAAAGAAATTGTTGGGGAAAACTTCCCAAATCTTCTAAACACCATAAACACACAAATCATAAATGCCCAGCCAACTCCCAATAGAATAAATCCAAATAAGCCCATTCCAAGACATATTCAGATCACACTGTCAAATACTGAAGAGAAAGGGCAAGTTCTGAAAGCAGCAAGAGAAAAGCAATTCACCACATACAAAGGAAACAGCATAAGACTAAGTAGTGACTACTCAGCAGCCACCATGGAGGTGAGAAGGCAGTGGCATGACATATTTAAAATTCTGAGAGAAAAATTGCCAACCAACAATTCTTTATCCAGCAAACTCTCCTTCAAATTTGATGGAGAGCTTAAATTTTTCACAAACAAATGCTGAGAGAATTTGTGAAAAACAGCCCTGCCCTTCTTGTGATACTAAAGGGAGCCCTACCAACAGAGAAACCAAGAAAGGAGAGAGAGATATGGAGAAATGTTCAGTACTAAAGAGATTCAGTATGGGTACATTAAAGGACATTAAGAGAGAGAGGGAAAAATATATCTGACAAACATAAACCAAAGGATAGGATAGCAGATTCAAGAAATGCCTTCACAGTAATAACATTGAATATAAATGAGCTAAACTCCCCAATTAAAAGATACAGATTGGCAGAATGGATCAAAAAAATTAAACCATCAATATGTTGTATACAAGAGAATCATCTTAGACACAGGGACACAAAGATATTGAAAGTGAAAGGATGGACAAAATATTTCATGCAAGCTACAGCCAAAAGAAAGCAGAGTAGCAATATTAATCTCAGATAAAATAGATATTAAATTCAAGGATGTCATGAAGGACAAAGAAGGCCACTACATAATAATAAAATGGGAAATTCAACAAGAAGAAATAACAATCATAAATGTTTATGCACCCAATCAGGGTGCAACAAAATACATGAGACAAACACTGGCAAAACTAAAGGAAGCAACTGATGTTTTCACAAGAATTGTGGGAGACTTCAACACATTACTATCTCCTATAGATAGATCAACCAGAGAGAAGACCAATCAGGAAATTGAAAACCTAAACAATCGGATAAATGAACTGGATTTAACAGACATATATACATTACATCCCAAATCACCAGGATTCACATTCTTCTCTAGTGCTCACAGAACTTTCTCCAGAAAAGATCATATTCTATTGGGACATAAAACAAGCCTCAATAAATTTAAAAAAATTGAAATTGTTCAAAGCACATTCTCTGACCACAATGGAATAAATTTGAAGCCAATAATGATCAGAGACTTAGAAAATTCACAAATACCTGGATGTTAAACAACATGCTCGTGAACAATCAGTGGGTTAAAAAACAAATAAGAAGAGAAATTGCTAAATATATAGAGATGAATGAAAATGAGAACACAACATGCCAAAACCTATGGGATGCATCAAAAGTGGGACTGAGGGGGAAATTTATAGCACTAAATGCATGCATTAAAAAGGAAGAAAAAGCTAAAATCAAAGAACTAATGGATCAACTGAAGAAGCTAGAAAATGAACAGCAAACCAATACTAAACCAAGTAGAAGAAAAGAAATAACAAGGACTAAAGCAGAAATAAATGACATAAAGAACAAAAAAACAATAGAGAGAATAACTCCAAAAGTTGGTTCTTTGAGAAGATCAACAAGACTGACAAGCTCCTACCTAGACTGAAAAAATCTAAAAGTGAACACCCATATAAAAAAAATAATGAATGATAAAGGTGACATTACTGTGTATCCCAAAGAAATTTAAAAAATTATAAGAGGATACTATGAACAACTGTATGCCAACAAACTGGGTAACATAAAGGAAACAGACAATTTCCTGGAAACATATGAACAACCTAGACTGACCAGAGAAGAAACAGAAGACCTCAACCAACCAATCACAAGAAAAGAGATCCAATCAATCATCAAAAAGCTTCTCACAAATAAATGCCCAGGGCCAGATGGCTTCACAGGGGAATTCTATGAAACTTTCCAAAAAGAACTGATACCAAACTTACTTAAACTCATTCAAAACATCAAAGAAAATGGAACACTACTTAATTCATTTTATGAAGCTAATATCAATCTAATACGAAAACAAGGCAAAGATGCTACAAAAAAGAAAAACTACAAGCCTACCTCCCTAATGAATATAGAAGCAAAAATTCTCAACAAAATACTTGCAAATTGAATCCAAAGACACATTAAGAAAATCATACACCATAACCAAGTGGGGTTCATTCCAGCATGCAAAGATGGTCCAAAATAAGAAAATCAATCAGTGTATCACAACACATTAACCAATCAAGAGAGAAAAATCAAATGATCATCTCAATAGATGCTGAAAACGCATTCAACAAAATCCAACATCTCTTTTTTATAAAAACATTTCAACAGGTAGGAATTGAAGGAAACTTCCTCAATATGATAAAGAGCATATATGAAAAACCCACAGCCAGCAAAGCACTCAATGGTGAGACTGAAAGCCTTCCCTCTAAGATCAGGAACAAGACAAGGATGCCTGCTGTCACCACTATTATTCAACATTGTGCTGGAAGTGCTAGCCAGGGCAATCCGGCAAGACAAAGAAATAAAAGGCATCCAAATTGGAAAGGAAGAAGTAAAACTGTTATTGTTTGAAGATGATATGATCTGGTTTCTGTAAAATCCTGAGAAATCAATGATACAGCTACTAGAGCTAATAAACAAATTTAGCACATAAGTCAGTAATGTTTCTATATGCTAGAAATGAAGAAACTGAAGAAACACTCAAGGAAAAGATAGCATTTTTAACAGCAACTAAAAAAAATCAAGTACCTAGGAATAAACTTAACCAAAGATGTAAAAGATCTATACAAAGAATATATAGATGTAATACTTTCCATTTAAATGGTTGCTTTAGGATTTAAAATATATTTAATTCATCATACTCTATTTTCATAGATGTTAAATCACTACTGTAATATTAGGGATGCATAATTAGGGGCTGATAAGAGCTTTTGGGCATTTTGGGTTATAGCTGTTTAAACAATTAGACCTTATGCCAAAAGCACGAAAGAAAAAATAAATGGGAACTCCTCAAAATCAAAAGCCTGAGAGTGATTATGATCATACAACAAAGTGAAGATGATGTGAGACTCCCAGGGGTGTAAATCTCCCGGGCAACACAGGCTGTGATGCCCGGGGATGAATCTGGACCCAGCATCATGGGATTAAGAACATCTTCTTGACCAAAAGGGGGATGCGAATTGAAATAAATTAAAGCTTCAATGGCTGAGAGATTTCAAATGGAGTCGAGAGGTCACTCTGGTGGACATTCTTACGCACTATATAGATTACACTTTTTAGGTTTTAATATATTGGAATAGCTAGAAGTAAATACCTGAAACTACCAAACTCCAACCCAGTAGCCTTGACTCGAAGATGATTGTATACCAATATAGATTTCAATGGGTGACAGTGTGATTGTGAAAACCCTGTGGATCGCACTCCCTTTATCCAGTGTGTGGATGGATGAGTAGAAAAATGGGGACAAAACCTAAATGAAAAATAGGGTGGGATGGGGGAGGGGGTGATTTGGGTGTTCTTTTATTTTTATTTTTTATTCTGATTCTGATTCTGGTGTAAGGAGAATGTTCAAAAATAGATAAGGGTGATGAATGCACAACTCTAAGATGGTACTGTAAACAGTTGTTTGGACACCATGGATGATTGTATGGTATGTGAATATCTCAATAAAACTGAATTTAAAAAAAAAATTGTCATAGAATTCTTGCATTCCCCTTTCCCAGTCTTTGTGCAAGTGTCAGTATTCTAGTTCTACATTAAATTACTTCCATAAAACATTAATTTTAAACAATTAACTTTCGTTTTGAGTTCATTAGGTCACTTCATAATATATTGTTATTTTTGCTTCAAAGAATTACCTTTTTGTTTGTTTTGATATTGAGGTGCAACTCCTGGGGAGCTTTCATTTTTTCCTTTATCATGGTAGTAACATATAAAACATAGTTTCCTATTTTAACCACTTTCAAGTATACAATTCAGTAGTATTGATTATATTCACAATGCTGTCATCACATTACCAAAAAATGTCTATCACCCAAACTGAAACTATTAGGCATAAACTACACATTACTCTTCACCCCCATCCCTGATAAGCTACAATCTAAATTCTGCCTCTATGTACTTGTGTATTCTAGTTATTTCATATAAATGAAATCATACAATAGTCCTTGTATCTGGATTATTTCTCTTAAAATGATATTCCTTTTATGACTGAATATTTCATTTATGAATATAATACAATTTGATTATGGTCAGTTGATAGAAACTTGTGTTGTTTCCCCCTTTTGGCTTTGAACGGTAGTGCACAAATAGATACCTAAGTCCTGCTTTCAATCCCTTTGGAAATAATACCTACAAGTAGGATTGCTGGGTCATATGATGACACTGTGAGCCACTGACTGTATACTAGGATGCATTATATGGTGTGTGAATATATCTCAAGAAAACTGCATTTAGAAAAAAGAGATATGGGAAGACATCAGACAGATACAAAATGATGAAAATTTTATTAAAAATAAAAAAAGAAATAACGAGACCATAGCTGTGAGGATCTATTTACGAAGCCTGAATTCCCTTCCATTTGTCTATATTTCTATCCTTGTGCCAGTAACACCCTGTTTTGATTGCTGTACTGTTGCAATAAGTTACTACATTTTTCTTGTGAAATATAACATATATACAGAACAATGATAACTTTCAGATTAGTTTAACAAGTAGTTAGCAAATTTCAAAGCATGCTATGGGTTACAGTTCCAGTTTCAGTTATTAACTTATTATAAACTATAACATACATACAAAAAGGTGGTAACTTTCAAAGTATGATTTAACAATTATATAGGTAATTCCAAAAAATGTCACTGGTTACAGTTCCACTGTTTCAGTTATTTCCTTTTTGTGAACTATAACATATATACAGAAAGTGATAACGTTCCAAGTACAATTTAACGCATAGCTATAGAGCAATTTCAAAGTAAGTTATGCGTTATGGTTCCACCATTTCAATAATTTCCTTCTAGCTATTCTAATACCCTAGCAAAAAAAAATATATATATATATACATATATATGTGTGTACATATATTTATATTCAGAATTTGTAATCCTTTTTAAAATCCTATCTTGTCTGTTGCTACCCCTTCCTGTCATATAATCACTTTTTTGATCTTCAGGGATGTCAGTGACCCCCCCCCCCCAAATTGTTCATATTGAAAAGGGGTGTCAACATTATGGGGAAGGGAATGCATCTGGTTGATGATCTTGGGTTTTGGTGCTTATCTGGCTTGGGAACACTCTGGGGGATTTAAGTTTCTGAAATGTAAACTTAGTGAAACTTATCAAGTCCCAGATAGGGACCTAGGTATTTGGGGAATACTATTGGTTAGGGCTTGGCATATGTGGACCATTTGGGATATCTTGCTGGAGCTTGCATAAGAGTTACCTCCAGGACAGTTTCTCAACTCTATTTGAAATTTCTTAGCCACTGTAACCTTATTTTGCTAACTTTCTTTTCCCCATTTTGGTAAAGGCCTTTTCAATCTTCTGATGCCAGGGCCAAGATTATTCTCCCACACTGCCAGGGAGAAATACTCTGCTGGGAGTCATGTCCCACATAGGAGTGAGGGTAATGAATTTATCTGCAGAGTTGGGTTTAGAGAAAGGCCACATCTGAGCATTAAAATAGGTTTTCTGGAGGTGCCTCTTAGGCATAATTACAACTAGGCTTAGCCTCCCTTTTAAAGCCTAAAGTTTCACATGAACAGACCTCAAGATCAAGGGCTTGACTAATTAAGTAGGAGTTTCCGAATTTCACATAGCATATATTCTGTCCAAGATAAAGTGTCTCACATTATCTTCACTTTGTACAATCATAATCACTCTCAGGCTTTTGATTTTGAAGAGTTCCCATTTATTTTTTCTTTCCTGCTTTCAGCATAAGGTTTAACTGTTTAAACAGCTATAACCCAAAACACCCCAAAGCTCTTATCAGCCCCTAATTATTCATCCCTATTATTAGGGTAGTGTATTAGTGTAGTACTGGTGAAGTATTCTATTAAATATAACCTATATTATGCAACGGGTAGTTTTGCCCATGTAACACTCTGTTGATAATTCTGTACCAGTGTCATACTTTAAAAGTCATTCATGCAGACTCCCGGGGATGAATGTGGACCCGGCATCGTGGGACTGAGAGTTATCTCCTTGACCAAAAGGGGGATGCAAAATGAGATGAAATAGTTTCAGTGGCTGAGAGATTCCAAATGGAGTCGAGAGGTCACTCTGGTGGACATTCTTATGCACTATATAGATAACACCTCTTAGGCTTTAATGTATTGGAATAGCTAGAAGTAAATACCTGAAACTACCAAACTCCAACCCAGCAGTCTGGACTCCTGAAGACAATTATATAATAATGTAGATTACAAGGGGTGACAGTGTGATTGTGAAGACCTTGTGGATCACACCCCCTTTATCTAGTGTATGGATGAGTGGAGGAATGGGGATAAAAACTAAAGGACAAATGGGGTGGGATGGGGGATGATTTGGGTGTTTTTTTTCACTTTTATTTTTTATTCTTGTTCTGGTTCTTTCTGATGTAAGGAAAATGTTCAGAGATAGATTGTGGTGATGAACGCATAACTATGTTATCATACTGTGGACAGTGGATTGTATATCATGGATGATTGTATAGTGTGTGAATGTATTTCAATAAAACTGAATTTAATAAAAAATATATATATACATATATATGTAAAACAAAAAGTCAGTCATGCAAACATTTATTTATATTTGTAGTACTAATCTGTGGGATTTATGCCTTCAACCACTTTCAATCATGTTTGACTTCAATGCAGCACTGATGCAATTCCACTGACGAACAATCATCACCCTGTCCATTCCCATACCTTAAAGTTCACATGCAAAATGAAGACGTCTGTACATATTAGGTTATCATTCCCTCTTCACTAGCTTCTATCTCTAGGTCCCCTGCACTCTACAATATAGGACACTGATTTGGTATGTTTCAGGGGGTTCATAGTTGTGGTAGCATACAATATTTCTCCTTTTGTGTTTGATTTATTTCACTCAGCATTATGCCTTCAAGGTACATCCATATTGTCATATGTTTCAGGACATCATTCCTTCTTACTGCTGCATAGTATTCCATTATATGTATATACCACATTTTCTTTATCCATTCATATATTGAAGGACACTTGAATTGTTTCCATCTCTTGGCAACTGCGTACAATGCTGCTATGAACACTGGTATGCAAATGTCTGTTCCTGTCACTGTTTTCAGATACTGTGGATATATACCAAGGAGTGAAATTGCTGGATCGTAGGGTAACTCGACATCTAGTTTTCTGAGGAAGCACCAAATTGTCTTCCACATCAGCTTTACCATTTTACATTTCATAAGCAGTGGATATCAATTACAATTTCTCCACATCCTCTCCAGCACTTGTGGTTTCCTATTTAATAGTAGCCATTCTTACTGGCATGAGATATTTCATTGTGGTTTTGCTTTGCATTTTCCAAACAGGCAGTGAAGACAAACATGTTCATGTGTTTTATAGCCATTTGTATTTTCTTTTCAGGCAAACGTCTTTCTATATCTTTTGCCCATTTTATAACTGGGCTGTTTATACATTTACCATTGAGTTGGAAAATTTCTTTATATATGATGGATATATATATCAGATGTATGGTTTCCAAATATTTTCTCCCATTGAGTTGAAGGCCTCTTTCCCTTTTTGACAAAGTCCTTTGAGTTTAAGAGGCTTTTGATTTTCAGGAGTTCCCATTTACTTTTTCTTTTGTTGTGCTTTCAGTACAAAGTCTAAGAAGCTACCTCCTAACACCAGGTTTGAAGATGTTTCCATACATTATCTTCTGCAGTTTTATAGTAGTATCTCTTGTATTGAGGTTTTTGGTCCACCTTGACTTAGTTTTTTTATTGGGTGTGAGGAAAGGGTCATCCTTCATTCTTTTGAACATGTATTTTCAGTTCTCCCAGCCCCATTTGTCAAAAATACTGTTCTGTCCCAGTTCAGTGGATTTGGGGGCCTTATCAAAAATCAGGCGACTTTCCGATTTGGGGGATTTCCAAACCCCTGGTTCGATTCCATTGATCAGTATGTCTGTCTTTGTGCCAGTACCATGCTCTTTTGACTACTGTGGCTTTACAGGCGGCTTAAAGGTCAGGAAGTGTAAGTCCTCCAACTTTGATCTTCATTTTTGGAATGATTTTAGCTATTCAAGGCCCCTCTCCCTTCCAAATAAACTTGATAAGTAGCTTTTCCAAGTCTGCAAAGCAGGTTGTTGAAATTCTTATCGGAACTGCACTGAAGCTACAGATGAGTTTGAGTACAATTGACATCTGAAGGCTGTTTAGCCTTCCTATCAATGAACACAGAATATCTTTCCACCTATTTAGGTCCTGTTTTATTTAATAAAGTTTTATAATTTTCTTGGTAGAGGCCTTTTGCATCCCTGGTTAAGTTTATTCATAGATACCTGATTTTTTTTAGTTGCTATCGTGAATGGAACTTTTTCCTATGTCTTTAAGTTAGGTCATTTCTGATCTACAGGAACATTAACCTCTTGCACATTAATGTTGTATCCCACCACTTTGCTGAATTTGCTTATTAGCTCAAGTAGCTATGCCATTGATTCCTCAGGATTTTCCAACTATATGACAATATCATCTGCAAACAATGTTTCATTTCTTCCTTTCCAATTTGGATACCTTTTATTTCTGTCTTGCCTGACTGCTCTGACTAGAACTTCTAACACATCGAATAGTGGTGACAAAAGGCATCATTGTCTCATTCCCAATCTTATGGACAAGGCTTTCAGTCTCTCACCATTGAGTACTATGCTCATTGGGTTTTTCATATATACTTTTTATCTATCATTTTGAGGAAGTAACCTTCAATTCTTATCTTTTGATGTGATTTTTAAAAAAGAAGATGCTGGATTTTGTCAAATGCTTTTTCAGCATCTATTGAGATGATCATTTGATTTTTCCCTTTCAATTCCTTAATGGGTTGTATTATGTTGATTGGTTTTCTTATGTTGAACCACCCTTGCATGCCAGAAAAGCAGCCCATTTGTTCAAGGTGTATAATTCTTTTAAAGTGTTTTTGGATTTGATTTGCAAATATTGCATTGAGAATTTCTGCATTCATATTCACTAGGAAGACTGGCCTGAAGTTTTTCTTTCTTGTATCTTTATGCGGTTTCGGTATTACAGTGATGTTAGCTTCATAAAATTACTTAAGAAGTGTTCCTTTTTCTACTATATTTGGAAGAGTTCAAGCAGGAATGGTGTCAGTTCTTTTTGTAAAGTTTGGAAAAATTCCCCTGTGAAGACATCTGGTCCCAGGCTTTTATATGTAGGAAGCTTTTTCATGACTGCTTGGATCTCTTTACTTGTCATTGGTTTGTTTAGGTCTTCTATTTCTTCTTAGGTCAGTCTATGCTGGCCTTATATTTCCAGGGCATTACCAATTTCCTCTAAATTGTCTAGTTTGTTGGCATAAAGTTGTTCATAGTATCCTCTTATGATCTTTAAAATAATTTCAGGACCCACAGTAATGTCCCCACTTTCATTACTGATTTTGTTTATTTGATTCTTCTCTTTTCAACTTTGTCAGTCTAAGTGTTTGATAATCTTGTTGATATTCTCAATGAATGAACCTTTGGTTTTATTTATTTATTTATTTATTTATTTATTTATTTTTTGCTATCCACACCATTTACTACTGCTTCAATCATTGTTACTTCTTTCACTTCCTTTAGGGTTAGTCTGCAGATCATTCTCTAGCTTCCTCAGTTGCTCCATTAGTTCTTTGATTTTAGCTCTTTCTTCCTTTTTAGTGTATGTATTTAGAGCTATAAATTTCCCACTCAGGTCTGCCTTCTCTGCACTCCATAGGTTTTGATATGTTTTGTTCTCATTTTCATTCACCTCTAGATGTTTACAAATTTCTCTTGCAATTTCTTCTTTGGCTCACGTTTTAGTAGTGTGTTGTTGAACATCCACCTATTTGTGAATCTTCTGAATCTTTGGTGGTTATTGGTTCCTAATTGCATTCCATTATGGTCAGAGAATGTGCTATGAATTATTTCAATATTTTTAAATTTATTGGGGCTTATTTTGTGCCCCAGCATATGCTCAATCCTGAAGAATGTTCCATGAGCACTAGAGAAGAATGTATAACAGGTAATGTATTAGTTAGGGTTCTCTAGGGAAATAGAATCAACAAGAAATATCTATAAGATTTATAAAAACGTCTCATGCAACTGGGGGTATGCATGAGTCCAAATTCCATAGGGCAGGCAGCAGACTGGCAACTGCAATGAAGATGTTCGATGAACTCCTAAGGCAGCAAACTGGCATTTCCAACAAACAGGCTCCCCTTTAGTATTTCTTATAAGGCTGGTCTCTTGTTAGCAAATTGTCTCAGCATTTGTTTGTAAAGATTTATTCTCCCTCAAACCTGCAGGAGAGCTTTGCTGGATAAAGAATTCTTGGTTGGCAATTTTTGTTTCAGAATTTTAAATATGTCACACCACTGCCTTCTTGCCTTCATGGTGGCCAATGAGTAGTCACTACTTAATCTTATGTTGTTTCCTTTGAATGTGGTGAAATTGCTTCTCTCTTCCTGCTTTCAGAACTTGCTCCTTCTCTTCAGCATTTCACAACCTGAACAGAATATATCTCAGAGTGGTTTTATTTGGATTTATTCTATTTGGAGTTCGTTCGGCATCTGTAATTTACATATTTATGTCATTTAGAACGGCTGGGATAGTTCTCTCCAACAATGTCTCTGAATATTCTTCCTAGTCCTTTACCCTTCTCTTCCCCTTCTGGAATAGCAGTGATTCTTACAGTTGTGTGTTTCATGTTGCCCACCATATCCCTGATATCCATTTTGAATTTCCATCTTGAAATTCATATCCATTTTGAAATTTTTTCTCCATTCTGTTTTCACTTTCCATCATGCACTCTTCCAGTTTGCTTATTCTTTCCTCCACTTCCTCTAATCTAGTACTGCGTGTATCAAGAATCTTTTAAATTTGATCAAGTTTATTTCCATAAGGCCATCTATCTTTTTTTTTTTTTTTTTATTTACTCTTGCAAATTCTTTATGCTCTTCTAGGGTCTTCTTGATGTCCTTTATTTCCAGAGCATTGGTACTGGTGTTTGTGATTATTTCTTCGATTAATTTCTCCAAGTTCTGTATCTCCTCTGATTAATTTGGGCAAATGGGTTATTCATATCTTCTGGTTTCTACATACACTTTATATTTGACTTGCCCAGCTGGAGGGGCCCTGAAACCGGTATTCGGAGCAGTGTCTGTCTTTTATCTACTGCTTTTCACAGAGAATTTTCCTGTCTCCCCTAATCCGCCATTTTGGATCTCTCCTATGAAGAATACTGAAAGGGAAAGATTTCAATGGTTGCTAGCCATCTCATGTAATGCAGAAAAAATGCCTCACACATACTTTACCACCCTAAACACTTACACATTCTACTGAATTTACTGGATAGAATCTGCAGGTTGTAGAACAGTGAACTAAAAATTGTACATCATATGCATAAAGATAAAATTTTAGATTAAGAAAAATATGCCTAGTTTGTATGGCTTAGCCTTGAATAGACCAGGACAATTTATCTGCAGAGAATTGCAATCTGGAGAGATTTCAGACAAAAATTAATTCACTATTAAGTTCATGCTCCTCTGTGGATTTCCAGGGAACCTGGAAATAACAATGTATGGATTGTCCATTTCCTTGTGGATAAAAAACATATGAGACATATAGACTATTTTTCAAGCAGCTCCGTAGGCTCCAAGCTAGAAATTTGCAATAAGAGAATTGCTACAACTTAGGAGCTACACAATCTGACTCCTTTGAAAGAACTATCCCCTGAAGTAACTAGACTTTTTCTTCTTGTCATGTTTCTTTTTTATCGTGGAAGGGATAGTCTCAGGACAACTACCCACCTTTCCCTGTGACCCATAAATAAACCCTGTTTCGGCAAGATGTACCAACCAGGCTCCTATAACAGAATGATAAATGTGGGCCAGTTCACTTCTTGGGGGTGACTGGAGGTACAAAAAGCTTTCCCTTGCAGACAGTTGCCTGCTGACTCATTCCTTCCCCTTTTGCTCAGATCATATGCAAACATTCACTGGAGACTCCTTGACTACGTATGCGCATTTCTTGGCACCTGGCCCATCCCAATGGCTATATATATTCCCAGTATGGAGGGAGTGAGGTCCCTTACTACAACACATAGGAAAGAGGTATGCATAGAGATCTTCACCCTGTGGCTTTAGAGGGGACCTGCTAGCAACAGGGGACTGATGTTCATACTGAATCTGAACTGGCTTTGTCTCTTCTCTTTATGATTATGAACTGTTCAACCCACTGCCTCTGTAACTCTGGTCTTTTGTTGGTAAACCCAACATCTATATGGAATGGGTTGACATCTCTTAGGATGACTCCTAACCTGGAAGTGGTAATAGGATCTTGTCCCCAAAAAGTTTGGTGCAGCGAGCACGATCACCAACTAAGCACCCCATGATGTGGGGGAGGCATAAGCGTTCTTCAGTTCAGTAATCCTGTTGTGGTTTCTGCACCCTGAAAGATGACAGGCTGATGGAGGTACTTACCTCCCTTTAGCTGCATGGGAACAAGTAGGATGTAAGAAACTTTCCTGGAAACAAGGATGAAATGGTCACTGCTGTGGATGATGATGTGAGATGTTGGTTCAAGGGAGAGCAGGGAAATTTTAACCTGGCTCTGGTTGCACACTTCCACACCACCCACCAACCACCATGGTGACCAGGGGTCTCAAAAGTCTCCCAAGGAGAATCTGAGGCTTTCAGGGAGCGCCATCCAGTGCAGGCTGTTTGTGGGCACCATGTTAGATCAGGTTACTCTCAATGCAGAACCACTGACGGTATTGCTGAAACTGAAGCCACAAAAATCTGTCGCAAGTGAAATACAGAAGTTAAAGACAGATATGGACAAAAGTCAGGGGAGTATCATGTGGCTTGATAGTGCATCTGTTTAATAAGAGGCCACTGCAGACTCAGATGTCTTGAGCTAAACGAAACAGCCTAGGGCTACCAAAATGTGCTGCAACACACTGTTGCCCCCATTAAACAGTCCAACCAACAGGACAGAGACACATATGCCACTTTTTTACTGGGCTGCCTCGAGCAAGATAAATGTTCTGAACCTGGCAGGCCTTCCCAAAAGGTAAAATCCCACATGGGAGACTTTTCATGAGGTCATAAATGCCCTTCAGGTTAAGGTGATAAACATGACTAAATGATTCTGCCCCTGGTCAGGATATGGATCAAAGTCCAGCCTAAACAGTACTAGAGGCACTCATGAGACACGGGCCTCCAATTGCAGACACACCTGCGCCTTTTGTGGTTCCTGGGAACGATAAGCAAAGTGGTGGAAAAATCCACCACATCCCACTTTAGGATGGAAGCCACAGCACAGAGAGTCCTAGACAGATGGAAGCAAGGCTACCAGTAGATACACTGAAGAGCCATAAAGGGGAAACAAAGACACACCAGGGAAAAGACAAAGGTGTACTGTGGCTTGGGTTATTAAAACATGATAAACAAAGCAGAAACTGATGTGATCCCTACCAGAAAAGACTGCTAATGCCAACGTTATCGGGAGGTAGGGAGTCCCTCTTACAGGAAACACCCTCGTACGAACCATAAAGAGCAGAAGGAAGATGGCTGGCAGAACTACAAAGATTCAGAATACTGTAGAGCTGCCCACTGCATCCTCATACTGTGTACTGAGAGGGATGCCTGGGTTGCTATGTCTTCCCTGTGCCCCAACCAGGACAGTAAGGAAGATGATTCCAACTGTGACAATGAGTTACATAGGGAATAAGGTTCTTTAAGGCTGTATCCCAGTATTACTCCCTTTAAAACGAAAAATTAAAAGGTGCAGCCACGGTCTGAGTCCCACCAGTGAGAATCATCCGCATGCCAATTTTAGCATGGAACACAAAAGTGGAAGATACAAGCTTCCAAGGTTGTCTTAAAGGTGACTACGTGACAGTAATTCTGAGGCCCCCACACTGGCAAGAGTAAACTGGCATTTGTGGGGGTTATGGAATGAACTTAAGTGACCCACGTAAGGAAAATGTGTAGGGATGAGTATGTTTGGGATTTTTATGCTGCCAGTGACCATGGTTCCCACAGTTGAGTGCATTATATATCTTGACACTTTGCCTGCTTACAGTATGGACCACCACCACTGTTTGCGGAGATACACATCCTAACAAAGAATTGAAGCCACATCCACGGGTTATGTCCTCTCCCTGTTCTCACCTGAATTACCCAAGCCCTGCTGGGTTATTCAAGAAACTCAGTGTTGCTTATCAGGTAGGGACAAGGAAATTACCCTAATGGATCAGTATGGACTTTACATACAAGTGTTAAGAACCATCTTCTCACCATTTAATAGACTAGTCTGGCCCTTTAAAGACATCACGGGCCTAGAAGCTAACAGATCACTGCAGAAAAAAATGCTGAGGTGCTGCCCCTGGCCCCTGCTTTACTTAACATCACTGCTGTCACTGAGATGGTGGCAGCCCTTTCAGGGGACTGGTATGCTGTTACTGACCTGGCTAATGTATTTTTCTCAATCTCTTTGGGGAACAAAAATCAAGTTCAATTTGCATTCATGTGGAATGGCCTCCAGTTTACACCTCACCTGTTTTTCAGGGATATTTCAATTCCTCTGCAGTAAGTCACTACCGGGTAGGGCTAGACTTGCAACAAGCATAGTTAACCAATGGTACTTGTCCAACATATTGATGGCAACCTCACTGCAGGCTCCACTAAAGCAATGGATAAACCTGTCCTACACATAGTCTTAGATATTATAACATCTACAGGTTAGACAATCAAACCTGACAAGGTCCAGGGACCTACACAACAGGAGCAAATTTTAGGGGACAGTAGTGCTAGTGTTTCAGATTCTTAAAACTACTTAAAGTAAATAACATGAAATGGTTAGGCTTGTGTAATGGAAACTTACATGCTTACAGTTAAAGTACAGGGAAATGTCCAAATCATGGAATCAGCCCGCAGATGCTTTCTTCATGAAGACCAACTGCCAGCAATCCTCAGCTCCTCTGCCACATAGAAAGGCACATGGTGGCATCTGATGGTCTCTCCCTTCTCTTCCAGGTTTTGTTGATTTCAACTTCTTGCTTCTGTGGCTTTCATTGTCTGAATTCCATCAGCTCATAAAGCACTCCAGTAAGATGATTAAGAACCATTCAGATTGAAATGGGTTACACCTTAACTGAAGTAGCCTTACTTAAAATGGGTTTACGCCAACAGGAATGGATTGGGTTTAAGAATTTGGGAATGCTCAGAAATGATTATGGTTTGTAAATTTCCTTGGGTATGGTAGGAACATGTTGGAAGCACTACAGTTATTTTAGGTTTTCTTATTCATTTGTTTTGTTGTTGTTTGTAAATTTTCTTGGGGTAGTGTAGGGACATATTGGAAGCAATGCAGTTATTTTAGGTTTTTCTTATTCCTTTGTTTTGTTTTGTTTGAAATGTTTAATTTTTTGATAAAGTAGAAAAAAATGGCACAGGTAAGCACTAAACTGGATGGTTAACAGTGTATAAGCTAAGTTTTTATTAGTAGATAAGAGTTCCAGGTGAGGGGGTTTAAAAAAAAAAATGTGTTTCTCTGGGATACATACAGCTCAAGGCCACCACGGCTGGTAATCACAGAAGCAAGCTGGACAGAGTTAAACAGAAGTCACTACCACTGGCAGCTCCCACTACTGAGAGAGACCCAACAGCCAAAAGGCACATTTGGCTAGTAGAGAAAACATGTGCCACATCTGGGCATTATTTTGTATCATCTAGTTGAGGTCCCCCACAAGGTGTCCACCTTTGAATGGGGGCGCCAACACCAAACTACAGACCATGCAGCATGTAGTGGCATACACTGCGAATGGGGCTAATAGAGGTTGTCATTCCTATGGAACTACAGGTCTTGACGTCTCAATGACTCTTTCCTACACAGAAGGGAGTCGGTGACAAGCAAGAGCCAATGTAGTGGCCCTTGGGATTTGGATATGAAAAGTGACCAAGGTGGTCACTAAATATCACCACCCCCCTTAGAATGGCAGCATTTAGCCTGTTATTGGGCCTTCATGGAAATGGATCATTTAACCACTGATGTGCCATCTGTGACTCTAAGACTGGACCTGCTCAACTTCACTTGGGTACTCATAAACCTACTAATAAAGTAGGACAGCTCAACAAAGGTCCATCAATAAACAGAAATGTTACATCCAAAACCTAAGGCAGTTATCCAGCTCCATGAATAAAGTTCTACTTGCTGGATGGGGCCAAACTGCCCACAGAGGATGGTCATGTCCCTCCCTTGGCTAAGTGGGACAGTCCAGAAGATATGGCTTTGGTCACAGGCGAAACTCAATGAGAGCATTCTGTCCAATGGGTTAAACTCCATGTGGTGGTGAAGGCTATGCAGATTAGTCCAACAAAGACTTTCTTCTACATATTGATAGATTCATGGGCTCTTGCAAACTGAAATCCATATTGTACAGTGACTGAAAAATTTATGAGAGTATAAGAAGCTACTCATTAACTCATATGGCTCAGCAATGGGTGTCCTCCCATGGCATTATAGACTTTCATGCTCCCTATGACCTCCAAGCATACAGGGCAAAAGAACAATGAAGTAGATGACTTGAGTACGAAAAGAATAATGTATTGGGTGGCACCCTTCTGTAACTAAAGCAATTTGGAAACTGACCACTGTACTCTAATGGACAGGAAAGGTGACAATGTATTAGGGTTCTCTAAGAAAACAGAACTAACAGGAGATACCTGTAAATATGAGATTTTCTAAGTGTTTCATGTAGCTATATGGCTGCACAAATCCAAATTCGGTAGGGCAGGCTACAATCTGGCAACTCCAATGAAGGTTTTCGATGAATTTCCCAGGAGAGGCTGGCTGGCTGGCTAGCTGAAGTAGACAAAGCCTTCAACTGACTTGATTAAATGTCTTTCACTGCAGAAGACACTCCCCTTAGTTGACTGTAGGTGTAATCTGCCATAGATACAAACAACTTACTGATTACTTCAGTCCACTAAATGTCCTTGGAGGAGCTGTTAAGCCAGTGCCTGCTTGACCAGACAACTGCACACCATTACCTGACCAAGTTGATACATGAACCTAACCATCACAATGGGTCATAAGGAAAGAAGAACCATAGCTTTTTAGATCACAAAGCTACCAGATGCAGCCAAGCCTTACCCCTTTGAAAGGTAACTTCCGTTATGCTACTGGGCCTTGGTGGAAACAAAATATCACCAAGAGTTCCCAGGTCCTCCTAAGGCTAGAAATCCACATAGTATCCTGGGTCCCAGGTAATCAGGACACTTACCCGAATCCCCAGGAAAAGACATGGTGGCATGAGGAGTTGGCAGAAGTGCTCTGTAATGATCCTGCTGCAATACCACAGACCCCTCCCTCCAGGGATTGAGATCCAGAGGACCAAGACACACAGATGTCCCACTGTATTAGGGTTCTCTATGGAAACAGAACTAATAAGATATCTGTAAATATAAGATTTTTATAAAAGTGTCTCATGCAAGTGTAGGGATGCACAAGTCCAAATTCCAAAGGGCAGGATACACGAGTTCAAATTCCGTAGGGCAGGCAGCCAAACTGGCAACTTCAATAAGGTATTCAATGAATTCCTCAGGAGACACTGGCTAGCTGAAGAAGTGAAAGTCCTCTCTCTCTCCTTTAAAAGTCTTCAACTGATTTGATTAAATCCAGCTGATTCAAATCTCTCCTTGTGGAAGACATACCCTTCACTGATGTAATCAGTTACAGGTGCAGTCAGTTAACTGATGATTTAATAAATCAGCCAAATATCCTTGCAGTAACAGGCCAGTGCTTGCCTGGCCAGGCACCTACACACCATCACCTCGCCAAGCTGACACGTAAACCTAACCACAACACCCATCTAACCCACAAGATTGATCAATGCTGATTCCCTGATCAGCCAAGTGATTGTGCATCTACTGGGCAGCAACCACTGTTTTCCTTGCCGCAGGCAGACTATATATCAACACTGTTACTGGAAAAGTGCCCAAAGGGTTGAAATATAAGTATTCCTAATTATCCTCAAACACTAGAAGCTAAGCAACCCCATGTACCCGTTTACTGCCTCATGGGTGGAGCCATCACCAACAGCTTACCAGCTTGGTCAGATACATGGATGGAACCTGACTGGAGAATCAAACACTCCCTACTGTGGCAAAGAAACCTTTCGAAATAACTGTTGGTGTGGAAGGCACCATTTGTATCACTCATGTTGATACTTAATGGCAAGGGTCTTATTACAATGAGAATTTGGGGATGACAGTCAATGAAGGATATACCAGCCTGCCTTTCACACCCAGTGAGGCTTCAGATCACAGTGGAAGAGAGGCTGAGAATGATCCCTGCTTGGAAAATAACAATTGACTTACCCTCAGTGACATATATGATGTAGCTGAATTTCTCATCATTGCGTCCACTGCTGGGTGGACCCACCAACAAGTGAACATGGAAATTATGACAATGAAATTGTGGGCCCAGGAAGACAGAGCATCTCATTAAACTTCTGGTATACAGAAATTGAACTTTATTTTTACTGTGAACCCTGTGACTTTTACTAAATTTACTAACTGCCTCTAACATTTTTGTAAATTTAATGGTTTCTATATACCCAATCATGTCATATACAAACAAGTAGTTTTACTTTCCTTTTGCAAAGGAAGTTTTCTTCCCTTTTGCACTTCCTTTTCTTTTCACTCTGACTTTACTATACTACCTAAGTACACAATTACATCTACATATAAGGAATCCTTATATGTAGATTATATGTAGATATAATGTAGAAGACAACCTTAGTCTAAATTGAGTGCTTCACATGTATGGAATTCACCCATTTAAAGGATAATTACAAATAAAGGCACTCCCATGTAGAGTACATACAACTTATGGAATGTGATTTCCCTGCTTTGCTTATTTGGGTGGTAGATGAGGACTCTCCACTTCCATTAGATTTATATTGTGAACTCTCATATGGCATATCATCAGACTATCTGCTAAGGACTCTTAATACACAGATGACATTCATATGGATTCTCTCCTCCATGAATTTTCCTAGACTAGCTAAAATAGTACAGATGACTAAAGGCACTACCATATTTATTAAAGCCATAGTGTTTCTTCACAATGTGAGTTCCAGCTGGCAAGCGTAAAGATTAGGTCTATGGCTGGAATCTCATATTCAAAACATTTATAGTGTGAATTCTCTCAATCCCATCTAAGCCCAGAATATTGACTGAAGGCTTTCCCAAATTCATGACATTCACAGGGTTTCTCTCGAGTTTCAATAATGTGATATTGTCTAAGGTTAGAAAAATTAAGGTTTTTCCATACAGATGTTCATTCTCATGGCCTCTGTCCACAATGCATTCTCTCATGTTTCCTGCGGACAGAACTATAAGTGAATGCTTTCCCACACAGACGACATGCATAAATTTTCTCTCCAGTGTGCATTCTCTCATGTTCTCTAAGATAATAATATCGACTGAAGGTTTTCCCACATTGATGACATTCAGGGGGTTTCTCTTCAATGTGCTTTCTCTCATGTCGTCTAAAAGCAAAGCAATGAATAAAGGCTTTTCCACATACATGGCACTCATAGGATTTCTCTCTAGTGTGAGTTTTCTCATGTTTCCTAAGGATAGAAGATTGATTGAAGGCTTTCCCACACAGATTGCACTTATAGGGTTTCTCTCCAGTGTGAGTTCTATCATGCTGTCTAAGATGAGAAACTTGACTGAAGGCTTTCCCACATAGATAGCACTTATGTGGCTTCTTTCCAGGGTGAGACCTCTCATGCTGCCTAAGCTGAGAATATCGACTGAAGGATTTCTCACAAACATGACATTTGTAGGGTTTCCTTCCAATGTGAAATCTCTCATGTCGTCTAAGCTCAGAATATCGGCTGAAGGCTTTCCCACATAGAGGACATTCATAGGGTTTCTCTCCTGTGTGTGTTATCACATGTTGTCTAAGGAAAAAATATCGACTGAAGGCTTTCCCACATAGATGACATTCAAAGGGTTTCTCCCCAGTGTGAATTCTCTCATGTTGTCGAAGATTAGAAGACTGACTGAAGGCTTTCCCACAATGATGACATTCATAGGGTTTCTCTCCAGTGTGCGTTCTCTCATGTTTTATAAGATTAGAAGATCGACTAAAGGTTTTTCCACATAGATGACATTCATACGGCTTCTCTCCAGTGTGAGCTCTCTCATGCAGTCTAAGCTGAAAACTGTTAGGGAAAGCTTTCCCACATTGAAGACATTTGTATGATTTATCTGTATGATTTATGTGAGTTCCACTGTATTCTCCCTGGCCAGAGCTTTTATTAGAGGCTTTACCACTTCGCTCACATTTATATGATTTACTTCTATTGTGAATCTGCTTATGTTGAGTAAAAGATGACTGGTCACTGAGAACATTTCCAAGTGGTTTCCGGGAATATGGTTTCTTTCCTATGTGAATTAATGCACGTTGAGTCACTGTGGATCTGGCAGTGGAATCTTCTTGTAAATGATCGTATTTAATGGAATTCTTTACCGTGTGAGATGCCTGCTGTGGGGAGTTAGATGAGAGACAGTTAAACATTTGCCCATATACATCAATTTCTCCGTTTCCGTACATATGATTTCTAGACTAATTCAGTAATAGTTTTCAATTAAAATTTTTCCCATGTTAATTTCAAATACACATTATACTCCTTCACACACAAGAGATTTTCTCTATTAAGGCATCCCAATTGCAGACCTATCTAATCAATTTTGAACTTCATAATGTTTCAAATTTTATGTCTGTGAACCATGTTAATTGTCTTTTTATGAGAACTCAGGTTAGAGTTCTGGGTTCAGTTTAATTTTTCCTTAAATTCAAACTTACAGATTTTGGCTGGATTAGCTGTGGATCACAACATTAATTATGGCAAGGTGATTGTACTGAATTCCCATTTCATCCACAGGTATCTATTTGGAAAACTAGGATTCACACTAACGAAGCTTACCAATGATGTGATGTCAGACGTGTCTTTTCTGCAGGTAGGTTGCATGATTATCATTTCCTGTTTTTTAATGGCACCTTTCCTGCCTGTAATTATTGGGGAAAAAGTATATAATAAATTGTTACAATAGCAATTGGGGAAAGAAAATGTTGGAAAGTCCTAAACATCTGATAGTATGTATCAAACATTCACACCTGGTGGGTAAAGAACACCAAATTAAGGAATAAACTAGGAGAAACAAACATTATGGGACATTAACAATCAGATTTTCAGGAATGAAATAAGAGAATAAAAAGATTTTGGGATTTCAGGGAGGTAAAAAGAGGGAAAATTTTCCAAGAGTAGGACCAGTACAGGGCTGCGCCTGTGAAGGCTGAACATCAATAACACATGAATATCTCCTGCTCAAAGATACTTCAATAGAGCTTGATAAGTATATGGAAAGACCATATATGAAGACAAATTCCCCAATATCATTCTCTATATTTCATAAAGCATAACTCACTTAAGGAAACTTGAAGTTGATACTTCCAAAGACCTAATCACTAAATGATGAGGCCCCTCCTCTACTGATGCACAGGTTCCAGAGCTCACCTGTATTCTGCTTTTGGAGAAATCCTATTCCTTCTCTCCACACTTCCTCTCCTTGTGCCAACTGGGAAAGCACATCTGATTTGCAGACCTGACATCCTGTTCACAGGAAAAAAGATGCCTAGATTTTGAGTTAAGTGTAAATTACACTGCATTATAAAGTCCATGGCAGGCTACCAAAAAGAAAGATAAGCACTGAAGGTCAACAGAGCAAAAGTATTTTGAACACAGACCACTGACAATGTTCACCAGCAACAGAGTAACTCTTGACCTTGTTCCCATTATATTGGGGACCTCTGGTTGTCACTCCCATGCAAAAGTTCAAAGACAGACTGCAGATTCCTCCATATTCTTAATGGGGGAAAATTCTGTGTTTCCATAGTGGTGATTATTGTTTTCAAAAATAATACAATAAACTCCACCAAAACAATTTAATCCTATATGGAAAAGGATACACATGGTATTTTTATTATTGTGTTGTGAAACCTCAGCATAGCCTTTAGACCCAAGCAATAATTCAAAATGTTTAGTCACTTATTTATCCATTAAAAAAACTATGCACTGATTTCCCAGCACTGCTCTAAATGCTGGAGAATGAGATTCAAGAAAGACATTAACTTGTGGTCAAGAAGATTAACTTCTTTTGGGATTGAGTAGATGTAAATAGAAAGTAAGGGAACACATTTCATTTAGGCAGTTTTATGTATTATAAAATAATGCAAAATAATGTATTAAAAATATAAAATGTAAATATATATAAAGATATAAAAATGTTATACAATACAGAGGAGATGACCTAGATACTTGAATAAGCAGAAGATGATATATGAAAGATACACAGGTAGATGGCAGATTAGATTAGATGACTGACAGATATCAATGATAGATGAATTTTGCCAGACTCACCCACTGAGACCAGAAGCTTGATATTGTCCAGCATCACTTCTCTGAACAGCTTTCTCTGGGATCTGTTTAGCAGGACCCATTCTTCCTGGGTGAAATCTACAGCTACATCTCTGAAGGTCATTAACTCCTAAAATATCACAGGAATTTGTGTTCTCACAGGGCCATCCCTAACAATGTCCTGAGTGCTATGCTCAAAATGACAGCACTGAGGAAGATGAGGCTGTGTACATAGAGCTCAAGATGTGTTTGGAGTTCCAGAAAGATCACCCCAATGCTGAACTGTCATCTCCTTTTCAGATACACTCACAGTCACATAGACACACTGAATACATAAAACTCTACTGTAAAAGAAGTATCACATGACATAGCATGATATAACCCTAGAAATTTCCCAACAGACTTGTAATTATGACTTCCTGATGCTGATTATAAAACTTGCTCTACAGCATTCATAACTAAAATACTTTTCCAACAATTTCAAATAAAGCTACACTCATCATAGGGCAAAAAATATCCATGATAAATCACTTGTTAAAAATGACTCTGGTTAGATTATTCCTGTATATGGACTACCTCATTTTCCTCTCATTTAAAAAACTGTTTAACATCATGCTATGTGTTTGGATAGATCCAGTGAGCTGATGTGTGAATCCCTTTCTATCTAAACTCAATGCAGTGTTCAATTCAATAGAATAGCTGGAAACTTCAAAATAATACCTAGAATTCTGCAAAACTAAACAGGTTTCACACAGAACTATTTATCAAGAAGAGCTGCCTCTCTCCATTCTACATAACTCAGTACTTCATTAGAATGTGTAAGCAAACATGATGATTCAAGCCAGGTGGCCATGATACAGATGTACTGAAAGATGGCCCTAGAATGACCACTACTGTGGTAAAAGACCTCTCATGCTCAACATTTTCTGGAGCCAAAAAACACCAGTTTTCAAGGTCTCTCATATCTTCACCTTGTCTGTTTACGGTTAAAAGAAGCTTTTTCATTGCTTCTGGTCTCTTAAAACTTTAAAAAATTTTCACAGGGCCATAAATTTTATTTTACCTAAGGAAACAATACTTGCTATATGTTGCATCATTTTGCAAAACCTGAATGAAGGTGATTTACAAAATTTAATTGGGAATAAGAGTGGCAAGGAGAATTTTAGTATTCTTAATCTTTCAAAATGTGCAAATATATTCTATCAACACTTTAAGAAATTTGAAATTTGGGAAAATAAATGATTCCTCATTTCCTTTATTGCTTAACCTTCCCTTGTGCTCCTCTCAACAATGCACAGACCTATACCACATCATCTGCAACAAGGGATTGACTGAACACACCTGCTGAAATGTCAGCCTCCTTTCTGACTGTTAACTTCTGCTCTTATTAATCTCCACCACCTTTTTTCACTGCAGGCCTAAGACAGTATCAGGCATTAACACAATCCATAAGTGCATTACATCTCCAATGAGGCCATGGGTTGCGTGAGAAAAAGAAAACACCTCTATCATCTCTTCAGAGAATACACAGCCTCAATGGGGGCTGGGCAAAACTATTGTTACGTAGTGAAGATTACTTATTGCTGAGCCCCAAGATTACCATAACTATTCTAGAGTCTGGATAAACTTAACTGAAGCTCATATCCTTGAATAACTCATGAATTGCCTTGGAATACCTAAGTCAAAAGGAGAAACCTCCCCATCTGCTGGCAACAGAGGTGTCACTTCAGTTAAAGAAGAATCCCCTACTCACCTGTGGTTGCATTGTCAATAGTTCAGTTGACAACTGTCTTCCTCTGGATTTTCATTAACAACCAAACAAGCTGTAGGTGAGGAAAGCTGAGAATGAAAAAAGAAGCCTTCAGACTCAAGTCTTGACCACAATTTCCAGACCCACCTGTCATGAATGCCAAACCCTTCCTTGGGTAGTAAACCCAGTCCAATCAACAGGGACATGAAGTGTGTGCCAAGAGCAATAGAAGGCCTTTCCTCTCCCAGGGTGAAGATCTATGAGATCTTGGCTTCTCTGGGTTCATTTTACAGATAAGAACAAGAAAATCACTGTACTGTATTTATTAATTATCTCATGGTGTTCAGAGACTTTCGATTCCCTCCCTGATTCCAAAAGACCTAGGAATTCCTGACCCATGTCACATCTGGAATTAGGTCTCCACTACCAAAAAAAGCAGTCTGGAATTTCTCAGATATAATTATACTTGGTTTAAGCATTAGCATTGGTCCTCCAACATCCATCACTGTCCTCTGGACTCTCTTTCCCTCCCTGCTCTAACCTGCACCTGCCCCTCTGGATATATTGGTTTTTCGATATATGATGTCTAACAAAGTAACTCCCTCAACATTGAGTTATACATCTCACCCCAATGGATTCAGATATTAACCAAGAAAATTAATATATTTTATTATGTGGTTGATCTACTCAAGGTCTTGATCAGTTTGGAGGGACCAATGGCTCGAATCAGGCAGATTTTATCATGCATATGCCTTGCATCAGAAAATACAAGGATATGGATCATAGTGTAATTGTCATGTCCCACAATCCACATGTGATTAGGAAGCCAAGAAGATACAGAATGAGGGAATTTGGGAGAACCCCTATTTGCCCAGTCTGATATTTTAGTGAAGTGACAGCTGAAATCTTGTACTATGTTAATCATCATCAGCTGAAACATCCCTACATGTGTTTACCTATAAATGTGAATGGATGTGTATTCTGCTCTAAAATGTTATTAATAATTACATGCATTTCATGGAAAAATGCTAATATGTCACTAACAGAGCTAGGATTAACTTACTCATTTGTACTTTTAGTCCAGTAAAAAAAATGGTTGTATTAAATATGCTTGGAGAATTACACATTTTTAAAAAATTTAATCTTCAAACGCACCCTGCTGAAGGTTAATTTACCCACTTAGCAAATGACATAAAAAGAAGTTCATAAAGCTTTATTAATGAAAAAATTACACAGCTAAAAAAACCAACTAGCATTTGAATTTTTTTCTTCCCGTCTCACAATCTCAAATTCCTTAGGATTTACATGCCACACCTATGTTTTACCTGAATATCACCACTCATTTCAATAATCAGAAGCCTAACCATGTTGTCAAAACCTCCTCTTCTTATACATCCTTCACAGAATTACACCCCAAGCCCAAGTTCTCCTGACTAAAGAAAACTTGCATTACACTGAACCCACTTCTCAAACATCAGCTTCCAACAAATCTAATATTTACTGCTCAGTGTAATCCACATTTACTCATTTCAGCATGTATTTCCTGAAAACAGTATTTCTGATATCCCTATTTACCCTAGGCTGTCAATGAACATCTGAGTATTTACCAGATCTTCCCCCATGGGAAATGACTCTAATTACTTGTCTTCTCTATTACTGAATTTAACAGAGTACATTAATAACCTATTGCTTTAAGTCTAAATGCAGTATCATGATTTCTAGTGCATTCAGATACATCTGGCACACCTACTACATCTTGAAAACTGAATCATTCTTCCACATTCTGAAATCACTTCAAGTCCCACAGTTTTGAATCTCACATATTCTCACATTTCATATTCTTTCGCAGAAAGGCATTCAGTGGATTCCTTGAGATGGAGGTAACCTGCTCCTCATGGGTGGTGGATGTAGTGAAGCTGGTGCAAACTATATCAGAGGGCACTGAGGAGTGAGCAGGAGGTAAGAATAAACTAATTGCTTTCCCTTGAAAAAAGCTGGCCTCAATTTCAAAGAGTTGAGTTGGGAAAGCAAAAAATCACATACCAATCAAATTTATATATTTTATGATTCTACTTTGATAGAAACAATGAATGGACATTTACAGTATTTATAAAATGGTAATGGGGTAAAGTCAGCTCAAATCTCATTGTTTGGAAAACACCTGAGAATCCAAAAATAAGGAGACATTGAGATCAACTCAACAGTAAAACTTTCCTCTCCTCACAAAGTTCTGAATTCGTCAGCTTCTTTGTTTATGGGGGAATTCAACCTCTATTTGTTTTCCCTTTAAATAGAGAAAACATTTGATAAATCTAAAGAAGGGTACATTTCAGGGAACTCACCTTGACTGGATTTACAAGATAAAAATTAAATCCTCATACAATCTTGGAAAACAAAGAATAAAGCCTTAGAGAAGGATGATTTGAAAGGCTAATTAAATACTTTGCAGCTCATTTTTGTAACAAGAAATAATTCAAAGTGCTGCAGCTACAACAGGGAACTAGATATGCTGGGTCTATATGGACAAAGAGCTAGAATTCCCTGAAGGAAGACTGGGATTAAAAATAAAGGATAGAGAACCTAAGATGGCAGCTAGGTGAGACAGGGCAAAAAAACATCTCCGTGAAAAATACTAGATAAAAGACAGAAAGTGACCCAGAACACCAGTTCCAGCAATGCACCAGATGGACAAGGTCTGCTAAATCCACAGGGACCGTGCACTTGGTGAAACCGGGAGTCTGCATTTGGAAACCAGTGAGTGAGCCGGCTGAATGTCCAGCGGCCATGGTGCGGTGTGGGGAACCTGTGGGTTGGCATTTGGAGGCAGACTAGTTGTTTTTTAAAAAAACCCAAAAGCAGCTGCAGATACGGCAGCAAGAATCACACAGCGAAGCGAGGCAGGAATGGGCTGTGCGTACGCCTCGATATCTGGTGTAGAAGACAGCCTTTTGTACACCTGCTGCTAATTCTCTCGGAGCGAGGAAGATAAGAGGTTAGCCAAAAGGGGAAAAAAAACCACGCCCCTTGCAGCCATCTTCACAGTGGGCTGGGAACGCTCCTGCCTGGGGCAGGCACCATAGCCCAGAGACACACCAAGGGACCCAGTGTAACAGAAAGCGTTTCCAGAAACACGAGCACATGCCACAATATCGGACATGGACAACAGCCTTTATTTAGTGCACCCACAGCTAACTGTCCTGGAGCTTGGAAGGTGGAGCTATGCAAAAAGGGGGAAATTAACACGCCCCATTCACCCATCCTTACTGCTGGGAACGCCCCTGCATGGCCTGGCAGCCCAGAACTTCCCTTGAAGGATAGCACACAATTGAGACATAGCACAGCCATCCCTCAGCAGAGGCCCTAAGAAGGGCACGGCTGGGAAGAGGGACCCACTGGGAAATCCCAGGGACCATATGCCGATACCAAGGACTTGTGGGTCAACAGCAGATACAAACTGTGGCGAGTATGAAATAAAGGTTTAGACTCTTGGAACAGCCTTAAATCTCCAGGAACACCTGGGAGGTTTGATTATTAAAGCTGCCTTGCCTCCCTAACTGCTCAGACACATACCCCACATTCAGGGCGGACAGCACCAACAATACACCCAAACTTGGTGCAACTGAACCCCACAAGGATCAGACCCCCAAACACGACAAAGACAAAACTGGGGAGAACTGACTTAAGGGGAATAGGTGACTGGCAGAGGCCATCTGCTGGTTAGTTAGAGAAAGTGTATGCCACCAAGCAGTAGATCTGACAAATTAGACACTGGTGTTTCAATAATCCTTCATATCCTAAAAGAACCCTATCAAGTAAAGCAAATGCCAAGAGACCAAAAACAACAGAAAATTTTAAAGCATGTGATAAAACCAGACAATATGGATAACCCAAACCCAAACACCCAAATTAAAAGCTCAGAGGAGACACAGTACCTGGAGCAATTAATCAAAAAACTAAAGACAAACAATGAGAGCATGGCACAGGATATAAAGGACATGAAGAAGAGCATGGCACAGGATATAAAGGACATGAAGAAGACCCCAGATGAGCATAAAGAAGATATTGCAAGAGTAAATAAAAAAATAGATGAACTTATGGAAATAAAAGAAACTGTTGACCAAATTAAAAAGATTCTGGATACTCATAGAAGACTAGAGGAAGCTGAACGACTCAGTGTCCTAGATGTCCACAGAACAGAAAATGAAAAGAACAAAAGAAAGAGTCGAGAAAAAAATCGAAAAATCAAAATGGATCTCAGGGATATGATAAATAAAATAAAACATCCAAATTTAAGACTCATTGGTGCCCCAGAAGGGGAAGAGAAGGGTAAAGGTCTAGAAAGAGTATTCAAAGAAATTGTTGGGAAAACTTCCCAAACCTTCTACACAATATAAATACACAAAGCATAAATGCCCAGCAAACTCCAAATAGAATAAATCCAAATAACACCACTCCAAGACATATTCTGATCAGACTGTCAAATACTGAAGAGAAGGAGCAAGTTCTGAAAGCAGCAAGAGAAAAGCAATTCACCACATACAAAGGAAACAACATAAGACTATGTAGTGACTACTCAGCGGCCACCATGGAGGCGAGAAGGCAGTGACATGACATATTTAAAATTCTGAGAGAAAAATTGCCAACCAAGAATACTTTATCCAGCAAAACTCTCCTTCAAATTTGAGAGCTTAAATTTTTCACAAACAAAAGCTTAGAGATTTTGCTAATAAAAGACCTGCCCTACTTGTGATACTAAAGGGAGGCCTACCAACAGAAAAACAAAAGAGAGAGAGAAAAATTTAACAGACTATATATAAAACATTACATCCCAAATCACCAGGATACACTTTCTTCTCTAGTGATCATGGAACTTTCTCCAGAATAGACTATATGATGGGACATAAAACAAGCCTCAATAAATTTTTAAAAAATTTTATTTATCCAAAGCACATTCTCTGATCACAACGGAATACAAATAGAAGTTGATGACCATCAGAGACTCAGAAAATTCAGATACTGGAGGGTAAAAATAAGGGGAGATGAAAACATTCCCGGATAATCAAAAGCTGAGGGACGTCATCACCAGTAGATCGGTCCTATGAGAAATGTTAAACGGAACTGAGCAGGCTGAAAGGGACACGAAACAATTGACTGAAGCCATATGAAGAAATAAAGATTTCCAGTAAAGATCACATGGCAAATATAAATACCAATACTACTGTATTTTTGATTTGTAACTCCACTATTTACTTCCTACAGGATCTAAAATACATAAACTGTAATGATAAATCAGTGGTTTTGGACTCAATGTACAATAAGTGATTTTTGACAAGAACTACATAAAGGTGGGGAAATAGAGGAGTACAGGAACATAGTTTATGTGTCCTATTGAAGTTAAGTTGGTATCAAAGAAAAACAAGATTGTTATAGATTAAAGAGGTTAAATTTAATCCCCATGGTAAACACAAAGAAAGTATCAGAGAATATGGCCATAGAGATCAAAAGTAGAATATGGGTTACAAGAAGCGGGGGAAGGGGCAATGGGGATTTAAGATATGGTTTCTGTTTGGGGTGAAGGGAAATTTCTAGTAATGGATGGTGGGAAGGTGATAGCACTGTAACATTCTAAATGTGATTAATCCCACTAATGGAATGCTAGGGAGGGGGTGGAATGGGAAGATTTAGGCTGTATATATGGTTCCACAATTGAAGGAAAAAAAAAAAAAAAAGACAGTCTAAATACATAATGACAATTAAATGCCAAAGATGGTCCTGGATGGGATCTGAGGATTGGAGGAGAGGCGGCTCAAAGGGATACAGTTGGGAAATAAGAAAAAATTAAATATAGAATGTAAGCTTTGTATCAATGTTGAATTTCTTGAACTTATTAGCTGTGCTTAACGTGACTGCATAAATGAATGTTCTTGTCCATGGGAAATGTATATGTGAATTATATTGTTTGTCCAAGGATGTGTACAGCTTGCTATACGTTCAGAAGACAGAGCAACAGATGATGGATGATGAGGGAGGGAGGGAAAGAAAGAAAAGGTAGAGTGGCAGGATGTTAAAGCTGGTGGATCTGAGGTATCAGTGGAGGGGGTTTGGGATATGCTGGAGTTCTATGTATGGGGTTTATATTGTTTTTCAACTGTTCCTGTAAGTTTGAATTTATTTCAAAATAAAATTCAACCAAAAAATAAAGGATAAATGAAGAAATATGAAAATCTGTGATGGACATACATGTTGCGACAAAAATGAAAACAGGTTACTGAGATGGAAGATGAGGGAGGGAAGTGGTTAGGCAGAGGACATATAGATCTCACTAAGATGTTTACCACCTCTCCTAAGAGAGAGTTAGTAGGAAGTCCATTTAATAAGTCTCTTTTTGCAGGGGTAAAAGTTAAAATTTTACTACCTACCACAGTGCATGCACTACATATCTTTCTTGTTTTCTAAGAATTTAAATTTATATCTGAGTGGAATTCAAGTTTTTCACTTTTATTAAATCCCTAATTTTAGATTTGTGTCGGTTTGAGTGTACTGTGTCCCCCAAATGCCATTATCTTTGTGGTCTTGTGTGGGGCAGACATTTTTGGTGCTGGTTACATTTGCTTGGAATGTGCCCCACTCAGCTGTGGGCAATGATCATTTCGATGAGATGTTCCCATGGAGGCGTGGCCCCACCCATTCGGGGTGGGCCTTGATCAGTGGAGCTATATAAATGAGCTGACTCAGAGAGAGGAAACTAAGAGAGTGCAGCTGGGAGTGATGTTTTGAAGAGGAGCAAGCTTGCTAGAGAGGAACGTCCTGGGAGAAAGCTGTTTTGAGGCCGGAGCTTTGGAGCAGACGCCGGCTGCCTTCCTAGCTAGCAGAGGTTTTCTGGACATCATTGGCCATCCTCCGGTGAAGGTGCCCGATTGCTGATGTGTTGTCTTGGATGCTTTGTGGCCTTAAGACTGTAACTGCGTAGTGAAATAAACCCCCGTTTTATAAAAGCCTATCCATCTCTGGTGTTTTGCATTCTCCAGCATTAGCAAACTAGAACAAGATTTTTAAATCTGAATATGGTTGCAAATATCACTAGAAAAGCACTGTGACATAAATAAGCCTATAAACTGATGCATATATGAAAACAGTTTTCCTTTTATCAAAAACTAGGCAATTGTTCTTCTTATGATTATTTGCATATTTAATGTAGAAGTTTCCCATATTGTAGCACATACTCTAAGTAAGGGTAAATGGACCTCAAAAGCCACCTGCACACTAAAACCTTCTGGGAGCATTAACAAATTCTAATACCTGGGTAATATCATCAGAGACTCTGATTTAATTATTCCTAAGTGTTCAGAAGTTGAAAAGTCCAGGTGTGCTTGCAATAGGCATCAAAGTTTGGGAACAACTTCTTTAAGGAATCTAAGACACCAAACAGGGAACTGGTAGTCATAGTGTGTGGTAAGTGGCTCTGCGACATTAGTCTGGGAGCTTGGTAGAAAAGCAGAATCAAAGGTCCTACCCCAAACCTATGGAACCAGGATCTACATTTTTCCAAGATTCCAAGAGGGTCATGCATACATTGCAGAATGGGCAGCAATGGTTCACAATTCATTTCTGTCCCAGAGGTATATGGGAAACCTACATTGTATGCATGATTGTTCTCTATACTCCCCCAACATCTTTAGTAAGAAAAATAAAATTAATTTAAAACAATTTAATATGGGCAAAAAAATAAAAAAGAAGAGGAATTAAGACATTCTCACATAAATAAAAGCTGAGGGAGTTTGTCCCCACCATAACAGCCCTACAAGTAATGCTAACATAAGTTCTTCAGGTTGAAAAGGCTTTACAAGAGACAACAGATTGAACTTGCATGAATAAAGATATCCAGTAAAGGAAACATCATGGGAAATATAATGCCATTACTATTGTTGAGGGCGAGATGTTTCTGGAATTCCACTTTTTACATACTACAAGACCTAAAATACAATAGCCTGAAAATTAATGATCAATCAATGGTTTGGAATTATATAAATAATCTGTGACAATAACGTCATAATCGTGGGAGGCATGGACAGGTATAGGAATACAGTACTGCATGATATTGAAGTTGATATTAAAATAAATGAGACTGTTATACATATAGGATATGAAACTTAAGTCCAATGGTAACCAGAAAGAAAATAATGGAAAAATAAATGTGCCAAAAGAAATGAGAAGAGTTTCTAATGTGTTTACAATATAAATGCGCAAAGGACTTGAATAGACATTTATCCAAGAAGCATGTACAGATGCCAATGCAAATCAAAGCCACAGTCAGAGACCAAGTCATGCACAGTAGAAAGAAACCTGTTAAAAAATGGAAAGTAACAAGTGCTGGTGAGGAAACACAGAAATGAGTATCTTAATACACTGCTGTTTTGTAGAACATGAACACCAAGCAAGTTCTCTAAATTACTATGCTGAATCAAGATGCAAACAAGTCCACTGGGTAATCATGTCTGAAAACAGACAAAACACGAACAATTTTCTATATTTCCTACTACCTCCACCTCTCACTGCTATAAAATACCTAAACCTTTCTCTTTCCCATCCTGTATAAACAACTGCTGTATCTTTACCAAATATAGCTGTAGTCTCGCTGTGGTCTGAACTCCCTAGAGATAAGCTTTAAGATACCAATCATAAAATTATTCAAATTTTCTTATAATAAACAATCCCAAGCAAACCCACAATAACTTTGATCCACCTCCAAATCAACTAACACAACGGCAAATCTTCTAATAAAGCTCTTCTAACACTCTCTTAATGAAATGTCCCAAAGTCCAATGCTGAAAGTTCTCTCTTGTTGAAAGGAATAATGAAACCCATTTTTGTTCAATTGCAGGTGTATTCCTGGTGGTCTTCTGCTGGAGGTCAGCGACACCTATATATAAAATGTTATGTATACATGTATATAAAGGTATACATATAATTTTGTTCTAGAAACCTGTCTTACAATTTCAGATGCCAATGAGCACATGAAAGGATGATCAGTATCACTGGCCACTGGGGAAATGCAAATCAAAACCACAGTCATACACCAACTCATGCCCACTAGAAAAACAATTATTAAAAAAAGGAAAGTAACAAGTGCTGGTAAGGACAGAGAAATTTGAATCTTAATACACTGCTGATGGGAATATGAGATGATGCAGCTGCTGTGTGAGAACAGTTTGACAGTTCCTAAGGAAACTGGGTATGGGTATGGAAATAGTATTTGATCAAGCATTCCCAATTCTAAGTACATATCAAAAGAATTGAAAGCAAGAACCCAGGGAGATACGTGTACTTCAAAGTTGAGATACGTGTACTTCAAAGTTAACAGCAGCACTGTTACAGTGCCCAGGGGGTGGAGGTAACCCAAAGGTCCACAGCATATGAATGCATACACAGAATGTGGTGTATACATATACTGGAGACTATGATGCACACTGCTACAAGGATGAACCTTTAAGACACAGAGGGACTGATATTGTATGATTCCACTTGTATGGAACAGCCAGTGTGTGCAAATTCATAAAGAAAAGAGGTCAAGGTTGCAAGGATAGGCGAAAAGGGAGAGTAGGGAATTAAAGTGTTATCAGTACAGGTTTTATTTTTAAGGTCATGGGAAATTTGGGTTAATAGGTAGTGGTGACAGAAGCACAGCATTTTGAGTGTGATTAATCAAACTAAGTTGTATGTCTTGAGTGGCTGTGATGTGAAATTTCATCTTGCATATGTTTCACAACTAAAAACAAAGAGATTAAAGAAACAATAATAAAGGCAATACATGATCCTAGATTGGATTTGATGCTGAAGAAAATTCCCAAAGACATTATTGAGATATATGAACAAAGTGTCCCAACTTAGCTTCCACCAAGATAACCAGATTCACCAACTTTTAAAGTTTTTCCACATTTTCTGTATCATTCTTTCTACCTATCTATCTACTTGTCATCCATTTATCTATGTGTCTATCTATCTTCCTCTTGACATGTGAGAGAAGGCTCCCTGAACACTAAATATTTCCAGGTATATTTATTAACAACAAGATTCACTTACCTAACTTCAAGTGCAATTATCAAGTTCACACACTGATATGGTAAATTTCTTACAAATGATGAAAGCACATTTTTATAATTGTACTATTAACTATATCCCATGATTTAACTGAGGGTTCACTGTATGTGTTGTGCAGTTCCATGAGTTTACTCTTTACTCTAGTACCATATATACAACCCACAATTCACCTTTAACCACATTCAAATATGTAATTAAGTGCTCTTAATTACATTCACAGTGATGTGCTACCATCCACACCACCCTTTACAAAATAATTGCCATCATCCCAAATAGAAAATCTGTACTTCCCTATACCCAACCCAAACCTTTGTAACCTATATTCTAGATTCTGATTCTACTGATTCTATGAGTTTCTATTCTGTTTATCGCAACCACCACCTAAAACATCAGTGAGTGAGTTCATACAATATGTCCTTTTGTTGGGCTTATTACACTCAACATGTCTTCAAGATTCAGCCACATTTTCACATGAAAAAGAACTTCATTCCTTTTGATGACTGAGTAATATTACATTGTGTAAATATACCACATTTTGTTTATCCATTAATTGGTTGCTAGACCCCTGGGGTGCTTCCAGCTTTCGGCAATAATGAATAATGACACTGTGAACACTGGTGTTCATGTATCTGTTCTAGTCCCTATTTTCATAACGTTTAGGTATAATATGTTGAAATGAGATTGACAGGTCATGTGGTAATTCTTTACTTAACTTTCTGAGGAACAGCCAAACTGACTTCCACAGTACCTGCACCATTTTACATTCCAAAAGAAAATGAATGAGTATTCCTATTTCTCCATATTCTCTCCAACACTTGTAATTTTCCAATTTGTTTAATAGTAGCTTTTCTATTGGATGTGAAATGGTATCTAATTATGGTTTTGCTCTGCATTTACCTAATGAATAATGATGTTGAGCATTTTTCCTTCAGTCTGTCCCTTCTAGTCCAGTGGTTCCACTCATACAGATCTCACAAAAAATTGTTGGTTTTGCACTCAGTACACAGGTTTCCAAACCATCGCAATAAGACTTTCCAGAGATCCTTCCTGGATACCTGCACCTCCAATCCTGGTGTGCACTAAAATGGCAGACTGGATCCATGTTCAGTTAAACCCTCATGTGGAGCACTATTCTCTGGGGACTCACTTTCCAGAAACTCAGAATTCTCCAAACCATCAATTTCTGGTTTCTCTGTGCCCAGGAATTCAATTATTAGCTCATCCCTTTCCTCTCGTGTTTTACTATAATCTGCAAGTAAAAACCAGACTGCACATTCCACACTGAGCTTGAAAATCTCCTCAGCTAAATATCCAAGCTCATCACTTTTACATTCTACTTTCCATCTGACATCAGAACTCAATTTTGCCAAGATCTCTGCCACTTTTAAACAAGAATCTCCTTCCCTCCAGCTTCCAGTAACACATTCATCATTTTCTTCTAAGGCCTCATCAGAAGTACCTTTAGCATCCATATTTCCACAGTCTCTTCAAAGCAATCTAGGCTTTTTCTATCAAGCACCTCACAATTCTTCCAGCCTTTACCCATTACTCAATTCCAAAGCCATGTCCACGTTTTGGGTATTTGCAATAGCAGCACCCCCTCTCTTGGTAACAAAATCTGTTTTAGTTTCCTATGCTGCTCCAGCAAATACCACAAAATGGGTTGGCTTAAACAATGGGCATTTATTCACTCAGGGTTAGAGTCCCAGAAAACGTCCAGATCATGGTATCATAATGGTGATGCTTTCTTCCCAAAGACCAGCTGCTGGCAATCCTTGGCTCTTCTGCCACATGGCAAGGCACATAGCAGCACTGGCTGGTCTCTCTTCTCTTCCAAGTTCCAATGCTTTCAGCTTCTTGCTTCCATGTTTTCTCTGTGTCTTGCTTCCATTTATAAAAGCCTCCAGAAACAGGTTTAAGACCAATCATGAATAAGATCTGTCATACTTTAACTGAAGTCGCCTCATAAAAAAGGTCCTTACAGTGGATTCATACCCACAGAAATGGAGTAACATTTAAGAACTTGTTTTTCGCGAGTACATGCAGCCCAAAACCATCAAATTTATAGGGTAAATAAAAAACTGCATTGCAGTTTGAACATATGTCTTCAATACATATTTACCTTTACATTTAAAATTTGTCATGCTATCCTAAATCATGGCCTCATGACATTGAAGACACTACTCTCTACATCTTCTTTTCTTCTGGCAGAGTCCATTCCCCTTAAAAATCTTCATTTGGAAGGATTCAAAAATAGATTTAAATATCCATCCTTTATCTCTTTTTTTTTTTTGCTCACCAAGCTTTAGTATACTGTCATAATTTCATGTAACTAGTTTTCCATTCCTGTCACTAACCTTTTATGTATTATTGGTAAAACTATACCACGCCTCACTCTCATCTACTTGTCTACTATGTCATAGGGTATATGAAGAGCCACACCAGATTATTCCTCAGAAATGGATGATGAATGTGTGCTATGATGGATGCAATGCCAGAGGTAGGAAGTTCCAATGTGACATAAAATTGGTAATAAAAGAAATGACAGGGTGGAATAGTATTATATTGCTGCTGGCTAGTTATGCTATGTTTTCTTGGTTTTTGCATAACGTAATATTCACCCAGGGTCTCATATAGACTACCAGCTCATTATCACTTCATCCATGATGACTTAACTGAACTCTTGATGGGGAGATATTACCGGTGATTCATGATTACATACATATGGAATAGTCCTGAAAGACATCTCTGGACTGAATAGGAAGAAATATAACTGTACACTTTCCATTGTATTTAATGAAATGAACATTATTTGAAATTTTCACTTTCTGAACTTGTTTTAAATATTGGAAATAAAATATTATTGAGATGAAAACCAGTTACAAGTTTTGCTGTAGCATACAGCCCAGGTTTTGAAATAGCAGGATTGTGATCACATCTGGAATTTGAAAGAAACACCAGTGAGAAGAACTTGACAGAACCAAAAAATGCTAAAGCACCTAATATCAAAACAGAAAGTTAACTTTATCTGATAATATAATAATTGCAATATTAATGATAGCATTATCAATTTTGAATGTTATTTTAATGATCATATAAATTTCCTGTTTATTAACATTTTATATCATGTTTGTATCCCTAATACAAACATTTGTATTAATCATTAATTATCAAACGATTTGATAATTATCAAATGTAATAACTATGCATTATTAATGACAAGTTGTCATAACATATTGATGAACAGAACTGTGAAGTTGGAATAAGATATCATATTATTACTAATGTTATGTTAGAGATAATGAAATATGAAATTTAAAATGGCAAAGGAATGATTCCTACATCTTTCAGTAATATTATGTAGAAGTCATGTGCAGTATCCTTTGGCCAACAAATAGTGTTACTACTTTTTGATTAAGTGAAAAAAGTGAACATATGCAAAAGAATAGATTACCTCAAATTATGTTTAATTATCCTTTCATTTTTTCACATAATAAAATGATTATTCACTTTATATTTATGAAGAAATTTCCCATATCAGTTAATATCCTCCTTTGAAATATAAAGTAATTCACACAAAGGCATACTATAACTATAATATTTGCTGGTAAAGACTACATTATTTGAATATTCACATTATTGTCAACTCAACTATTTTTATCTAAATCTTGTGAACTGTGCCATAAAAATATTTTCAGGTGTTACTGATTTTAAATTTCATAATAAAATGTTACATTTCAAATTACACTTTCCATTTTACGTAATTGTAAATTTTATTTGTCTTGGAAAAGTTTCCTCTGAACATTAATCACTGTTATCTCGAATGAATACAACATGAAATTTGCTGGAAGACACCCCCTAAGATAGAGTTTTAAATGTACATGACTCTATTATTTATATTCTTGGGATATGAGGATCCACATATTATCATGTAAATCAATGACGCATATTATACAGAATTCCAGAAATATATTTTTTCCACTGTTACAGCCTGCAGGCACTGGTCTGGCAGAGACTGAAGAAAACACCAGGAACGGAGAGAGACAAATGTTATTATAGGAACTTACAGGAGTGAACCAAGAAGGCAGTCAAAGCTACTCTGATGGCAGCCAGTTCAGAGCTCAGTGTGAAGGCATTCCACAGTTAAGCAGGAGTCAGCAGGGCCAGAAAAAAAGACATTCCAGTGGGTATAAGATAAAGGGGACTTGTAACATTTAGATTAACTACATGCTAGAAAGGGAGTAACAATCTTGGTTCTGGGAACCAGTACACCTTGTAAACCTTTAGTTAATACAGGAGAGAGAAGTAACTCTGCATGCTCCCTCCTTCTGAGGGAGGCTGGTTACATTTTGATCATGCAGCCTCCTGTGTTTCACAATCCTAGGGAAAGGCCTGGGCCCAGGGCTCCCATATCGACGTTCGTAGCTCTCCTCAAAAATAAGCTGTAATACACTTCCATAAATAACTTCTGATATAATATTTTTTCAAATGTTAATTCAGAGTTAATAGTGATAACAAAACATCACCCTGTTCCAAGACTACACTAGAAGGATGTTCCACTAGCACTTAGTATTACTGGTATCTTCCCTTGTTACTCTTCTCTTTAGTCATCTAAAACAGCCAGACAAGTAAGTCTGGGAAATAGAAAGATGTGGCCTCCCGGAGGAGAAAAAGGCCCACAGACTCCAGAAAAGTCTAAATAAAAATTGTTTCATCAAGGTAAACACTAAACCATTGAGACAATTATTCCCTGTGAGAGTCAGCCCACTGCTCACATGTGTGAGTGACCCAGTGATCTTGGAATGCAAGGTTTATTAAGTGAATGTGCCCAGGAACACACACACATACTCTCTTCTTGGATCTGACGTGCACGTCATTTTACTGTTACATTATGTGTGGTTTACAAATTTAGTTGCACAGTAAAAGCCAAGGTTAGTTTTGTTTTTACGTAAACTACTTTTTCAGGGTCATGAATGTTTCATACAAAGTGATTTTCACAACACAAATTTGTACTGCCTATCAGTTTCATTTACCATTTTGTATGTTCTTGAACGCACCATAGGGTAGCTGCTGAAGAATACGAATGTGGGTTCAAAGTTCAGTCTTTCCTACTTGACCCCTCTCTCCAAGTAGGCAAAGGGATGGAGGAAAGCTCAGCACTTTCTAGACTTAACCCCATGGGGCTGATATTTAAGCAGTTGCAAGCCTGAGTTTGATGCTGTGGGGGTGGGAGGGAGTGCCAGTGGGTAAATGAAATTTAAGGGGAAGGGAGGGAAGTGGTGTCTATTCCTCAAGCAGGGAAGGGCCACGGTAGCTCATCAGGAGATATTGGTGTGGGGACAACTCTGAGGGAACGGCTCAGGGCACCCTGGCTGCATGGACACTGACTCATACCTTTGACAAAGGTCCTGTATGCCACTAACTCAAGATTCCTTCCTCCCAAAGTCAGGGTCAGTATGGCTCCCTTATTTTCTACAGATGCTTACTTCCCTTATGTTACTATCATAGACCAAGACTCCAAAGCAGGCAGTCTTGTGGCCCCCACAGACTGGTTGTCATTTCTCAGCTTACCTCCTTGCCCCAAACCTCACTAAAACACATGAAAAGGAAAAAGTAGCCCTTCCAACTAGAAACTCGCCTGAGACATTGGCTAGATCATCGTGCTCTCCTGGTGATCATAAACTATTTCACAGAACATTAACATCAGAAAAGTTCTCTAAATTACAACGATGGATCAAGATGCAAACAAGTACACTGGGTAATTACATGTGAAAAAGACAAAATAAGAACATTTTTCTTTATTTCCTACTACTTCCACCTCTCAGTGCCACAAAATATCTAAACCTTTCTCTTTCACATCCTACATAAGAGACTGCTGAGAGACGAGAGAAAATCGTGGCGTAGAGAGGAGTAGAAGCTAGTTTGTCCCCCTGGAACATCTAATAAACAACCCAGAACAACTAGTAAATCTGGAATAACTGCGAGGAGACAAACATGACTGTCCACTAATCATATACCAACCTGAATTGGGAGGAACGCACGAGACTGCAGCATAAAATCTTTAAGTAAAAAATCTGCAGATCCAAGCTGGGAACCCCCTCCCCATGGCCTGAACTGTAAAAGCCTCATGCTGCTAGAGAGCAGCACTCGCTCAGCAAGTGAATATAGCTCAGCTGAGCTCCAACTGGGGTTTCAATTAACAAACGCGGACTCCTCAACACAAGATACGAATCCCCAACAAGCAGACAGAGGCTTTTGGGAAGACTGATCTTGGAGAGCCAGACAGTGGCCACAGACTGGCCCTGAAGGGGGCTTTCTGTCCCTTTTTTGGCTTAGTGGAGAAAGCCTCAGCCATTTTCAGTTCCCAGCACTCTGACCCAGACAACGGTGGAGAAAGCAAAGGCAGAGAGTAAATTCAAATGTAAATGACCTCGCCCTAGGGGGTGTATTTTCCCTAAAAGGAAGGAGGAGGAGCTAAGCTCTACCACCCGCTTTCCATTAAGAATCAGACCATAGAGCCTGGGGGAAAACAGCCATGGGTCACACCTCCTTATACCAGTCTGGAGTTACAGGCTCACAGGCACCACCTGCTTCGTAGGAAAGCACAGTGACCTGAGGCCTCACAGGGTGTACCAATCTTCACAGGGAGATGTGATAATATTACCTCCTCGTGAGACCTGAGCCTGTTCTGGTGAGGGAAAACCTGATTGGGTAAGCAAGGAAATGAGATTCTAAGACAACAGAAAACTACAATGTACACTAAGAAAAATGAAGTTATGGCCCAAAGGAACAACTTACACTTCAACTGAGACAGAGGAATTGAAACAGCTGATGCTAAATCAATTCAAAAAGTTTAAGGAAGATATGGCAAAAGAGATGAAGCATATAATGAAAATACTGGGCATAAATAAGGCAGAAATCAAAAATTCGAAAAACCAACCAGCAGAATCTACGGAAATGAAAGGCACAACACAAGAGATGAAAGACACAATGGAAACATACAGCAGATCGCAAGAGGCAGAAGAAAACACCCAGGAACTAGAGAACAAGACACCTGAAAGCCTACACGCAAAAGAACAGAGAAAAGAATGGAAAAATATGAGCAATGTCTCCGGGAACTTAGGGACAAAATGAAATGCAGGAACGTACATGTCATTAGTGCTCCAGAAGGAAAACAGAAGGAAAAGGAGGCAGAAGAAATAATAGAGGAAATAATCAATGAAAATTTCCCATCTCTTATGAAAGACATAAAATTACAGATCCAAGAAGTGCAGCATACCGCAAACAGAATAGATAGACAGGCCCTCACCAACAAATAAAATAATCAGATTATCAAACATCAAAGATAAAGAGAAAATCCTGAAAGCACCAACAGAAAAGCGATCCATCACATACAAAGGAAGCCTGATGAGACTATGTGTGGATTTCTCAATAGAAACCATGCAAGAAGGAAGTGGGGTGATACATTAAAGACACTGAAAGAAAAAAACCACCAACCAAGAATCCTATAACCAGGAAACTTTCCTTTAAATATGAGGGAGAGCTTAAAATATCCTCTGATAGACATTCAATGACAGAGTTTGTGAACAAGATACCTGCTCTACAGGAAACACTAAAGGGAGCACTGCAGAAGGAAAGGAAAAGACAGGAGTGAGAGGTTTGGAAAACAATTTGGGGAGACAGTAGCACAACAATGTAAGTACACTGAACAAAGATGACTGTGAGAATGGTTGAAAGAGGAAGGTTAGGACCATGTGGAACACCCGAACAAAAGAAGAAAGATAAAAACTGGGACTATATAACTCAGTGAATCCTAGGGTGTTCAATGATTACAATAACAGGTACAAATATGTTTTTATATGGGGTAGAACAAACGAATGTCAACATTGCAAGGTGTTAAAAATAGGGTGGGATTGGGAAGGAAATACAATCAATGCATATAGCGGGGGTGGGGGTGGGGGGGACATAGGGGAAGGGTATGGGACCCCAGGCATTGGTGATGTTGTCTGACTCTTTATTCTATTTTAGTTTAATGCTATCTTTCCTTTTGTTGCTTTCTAGCTGTCATGTTTTTTTCTCTCTCTTTTTTCTTTTTCTTCTGTCTCTTTGACTCTTCCTCCTCCTTTGTGGAAGAAATGGAGATGTCATTATATAGATAATGGCAATGGTGCTGAATATATAAACACATGACTATACAGAGAACCAATCATTGTTTACTTAGGATGGAATGTATGGTGTGTGAACAAAATCATCTTAAAAAAATGGACTGATGAAGAAACCCTGAGGGCACTATATTGAGTGAAGTAAGACAGACACATAAGGACTAACACTGCAGGGTCTCACTGATATGAACTAATTATAATATGTAAACTCATAGACATGAAATATAAGTTATCAGGATATAGAATCAGGGCTAAGGAATGGGGAGCTGTTGCTTATTATGAGCAGAATATTCAACCAGGGTGAACTGAAACATTTGGAAATGGACAGAGGTGATGGTAGCACGTTGTGAGAATAACTAACAGTGCTGAATGGTGTGTGAAGGTGGTAGAGTCATGTACGTCACCAGAAGGAAAGTTGGAGGTTAAAAGATGGGAATGTATAAAACAGTGAATCTTCTGGTGGACAATGTCTGTGATTAACTATACAAATATTAAAAATCCCTTTCATGAACTAGAACAAATGTATGACAATATAACTAGAAGGTAATAACAGAGGACCATATAGGAAAAAAATATATAGCTATTGCAAACTATATACTACAGTTAGTAGTATTTTAACATTCTTTCATCAACAGGAACAAATGTACTATACCAAAACTATGACTCAATAATGGGGGGGTTGGGGGGGTTAGGGGTATGGGAGGATTTGAGTTTTCTTTTTTTGTCTTTATTTCTTTTCTGGAGGAATGAAAATGTTCTAAAAATTGAAAAAAAAATTACTAGTGGTGATCGATGCACAGCTGTATGATGGTACCATGGGCAACTGACTACATTTGGTATCTTTGGATAGTTGTATGGTATGTGAACAATCTCAATAAAAACAAAAAATTTAAAACAAAAACAAAAACAAAAGAAACTGCTGCATCTTTACCAAATATAGCTATAGTCTTGCTGTGGTATTACGACCTCCCTACATATAAGTTTTATTAAGATATCAGAAAATTATTCCTATTTTCTTATAACTAAGAATCCCAAGCAACCCACAGTAACTTTGATCCACCTCCAAATCAACTAACACAACTGCAAATCTTCTACTAAAACCCTTCTAACACCCTCTTAATGAAATGTCCCAAAGCCCCATGCTGAACTTTCTCTCTTGTTGAAAGAAGCAACAAATCCCATTTTTGTTCAACTGCAAGGGTATTCCTTGTCATCTCTGGCTAGAGTTCAGTCACATCTATAAATAAAATTTGTATGTACACATGTATATAAAGGTATAGATACCATTTTATTCTAGAAATCTGACTCTTTCTCAATGTTTCAACACATTTTCAAGACTAAAGATCAACAAGCTTGTGATGAAAGCCCCTACGAGGACTGACACTATGTAGGATGTAATGAGCAGGCCAGTTACTGTGGAACCAGGGGTTGTAGATGCATGGGAAGTGGCTGGAAAGATATATGGCAGAGGAAAACATGCCATGATTAAATGGAACCCTAGAGTGACTGGACCAAAGAGCAGGTATTTGTGGCTGTGTCTGAGCCTTAGCTCCTCGTCCACTAAGGTGCTGATCAGTGAGGCTGAGGAGAGTGCACATATTGGGAATGTGGAAGTGCCTGGGCTCTTCTGGGGCCGTGGCCCCTGCTCACTCCCCATCTACAACCCTCCAATTATGATTTGTTCCTGATTCCAAGTAGATAGGAATTCCAACTGCACCTATATCTAAGAAATGGAACCTAGAAGTGGGAGTTCTTAGGTATGGATGACCTATGGATAAGTGGTTCCCACTTCTAACAAATCATTATGTAGACATTTCCTTATGTCCACTTTGTAGTTTTACAGCATCCTACAAGCAACTGATGTCTCTGAAACATTCAGTTGAAGAGTGTGTTCTGACTACCTTATATGTGGTAGCAAGTCACATGCAAGATACCAATGTTTGAAAATTTACTGTTTTACCTTTTCTTTTTCAAGGTATCACCTACTTTTCTCACTGGTGCTGTGACCCACGTCTGGTAGACAAGATGGAACAGGCCACTGAGATGGATTCAGAGTTATCTCCTATTTCACTCACTCCCCTACTTTCCCATGAGGAGCCTCTAACAACTTGAAAAAAGTCACAATAAATGGTTTTCATAAAAAGAGAGGTGTGACTTTAGGAAACTTCTTGGACACACTCCTAAAATAAGTAGGAATGACTGGATGCAGAGGAATCCAATACTATTGCCTGAAATTCCTTGCCCTAAGTCCACAGGGATCCTCACACTAAACTGCTTTTGTAAATCTAAGGGGAATTTTAAAATAACTTATTGTACTAAAAAACACATAAAGTTAACCATTTTCAAGTGAACTCAGTGGCCTTTAGTACATTCATAATGTTCTATAACCATCACCTCTATGTAGTTCCAAATATTTCCATCACTAGAAAGTAAATTCCCTTACCCATTAAGCAGTTTTTCTCAATTTCACTCTCCCCTCAGCCACTCCATGGCTACCATCCATAAGCATGCTGTTCCCATGTATTTATCTATTGAGACATTTCAAATAAATGGAATCATACAATATATGACCTTTTGGTCCAGTTTCTTTCATCTAGCATCTTCTAGGTTCATACAAATAGCAAGTAACAGTACTTTGTTTTTATGGCTTGATCATATTCCATTTTATGTACATATGACAATTTGTTTAACTATTCATCCATTAATGGACATTTGGTCCACCTTTTGTCTATCAGGCATAATGCTGCTGTAAAACATGAATGTACATGTATATGTTTAAGTATCTTTTAAATTTGGGGAGATATATGCCTAGGTCTGAAATTGAAGGGTCACAGGTTAATTCTATGTTGGACTGTAAGAGGAACCCGAACTCTCTACAGAGGCTGAGCTAGTTTATATTCCCATCAGCAATGTGTATTTCAGTTATCGCACATCCTTGCAAAACTTGTTATTTTCCTTATTTGTTATAGCTATTCTAATGTTTCTGGAGTTACACTGTAGATTAGAGTTGCATTTCCCTGTTGATTAACAAAGTTGAGCAATTTTTTCATGTTTTATTGGCCCTTTGCACATCTTCTTTGGAGAAATTCCTATTAAGTCTTGCTAATTAAAAAAAAAAAAATTGAGCTGTATGTCTTTGTATTGCTGAATGTGAGAATTCTTTATATATTCTGGATATAAGACCTGTATCAGATATATCATTTGCAAACATGCTGTAGCAATTGGTAAGTTGTTTTTTCTCTTTCTTGATAAAATCCTTTGAGGCTGAAGGTTTACTATTTTGTTTCAGTTCTATTAATGTAACTTTCTTTAGTTGTGTGCCTTTTGGGTTTCTTATCTAAGAATACACTGTGAACTCCAAAGACATGAAGATTTTCTCTATTTCTTTACATATTCTTGTAAAGTTTTTATGGATTCAAGTATTACATTTATGTTGTTGATCCAGTTTCAGTTAATTATTGTATATGGCGTGAGGCAGCAGTCTGATTTCATTCATTTGTATGTGGGTATCCAGCTGTCCCAGCACCAGTTATGGAACAGACTCTTCTTTTCCCATTTAATGGTCCTGGCACCCTTGAAGAAAGTCAACCAAACACAGATGCATTCCCAATTTTTATACATTAGTCTAAATACCTACACTGATGCTGATACCATACTGTTAGTCACTGTGACCTTGATTTGAAACTGACAACTGTGAGCCCTTTATTGCCTTTTTCAAGATTGCTTTGGCTATTCAGGATGCCTCGGAATTTCACACATATTCAAAGACTGGGTATCCCATTTCTGCAAAAAATGCCACCAGAATTTTAAAATAATTGCCTTTAAACTGTAGACTACTTGAGTAGTATGACCACCTTAACAACATTAGTTTTTAAAATGTCTATCCATTTATTTAGGACTTCTTGCATTTCTTTCAGCAATATTTTCTAACTTTCAGTGACAAGTATATCATCTCCTTGGTTATATTATGTCCAATTTTTAAATCATTTACTTTGTAAAAGTTTCATGCCACTGTGAATAGAAATAGTTACACTTCTTCCTTTTCAATGTGGATGTCTTTTACTTCATTTTTTATTTATTCAAACTGTGCCAGACCAATTCAGAATTTGAAAATCAACTAGTTATACATCACGTGGACAAGTTAAAGAAGTAAAATCATGTGCTCGTAAGAACTGGCAGAAGAAAATATTTTTACAAAGTCCAACATCAATCAGAAAGTTAGGAATAGAAGGATATTACCTCAACTTGATAAAGAGCATCTCCATAAAAGTCTGCAAATGATATACTGAATGGGAAAAGACTGAATAGTTTTCCCTGAATAGAGCAGGGACAAGGGGGCAAGATAGCAGAGTGATGAGGTGTGGGTTTTAGTTACTCCTCCAGGGCGGGTGGTAGAAAGCCAGGAACTGCATGGACCGGACACCGCAGAGCAATTTCACTTTGGGCATACTTCATACAACACTCACGAACACGTGGAACAGCTGAGACAAGCAAAAGCTGTAAGTTCTCATAGCCAGGGGACCCGTGCCCCTCCCTACCAGGCACAGTCCCATGGGAGGAGAGGCCATCGGTGCTGGGGACCAGGAGGGAGAACTACAGTTGCAACTCTGATAGAAAACTCAGATTGCTGATCAAAAGCTCCAAACATAGATAGGCTGAGACCAGACACTGGAGAATCTGGGACGAGTCAGCCCCACAGAGAGGAGATAGGGCTAGCAAAAACAGTAAAAACAGCAAAAACAAAAAACAAAAACAAAAACAAAAACAAAAAAACCCAAAAATAAAAACAGAGACATTCTGGAGTTCCCTTGAACATAAAACAGAGAAGGGCAGGGCTCAAACAGAATCAGGTGCATATGCAAATCCAGAGGGCAAGGACCCCTGTCTGAAGAGCTGGTTTCTCTGCTTTCTTGATTGTTCCTTAATGGCCCTAACCCCATCTCTTAGCATTTCAACAGCCCATCAGATGTGCTTTTTTTCTATTTTGTTTTATCTTGTCTTTTTCTAAAACAATTACTCTAAGAAGCCCACTACAGAAAGCCTAAAAGACTTGCAATTCGGGCCAAGGTAAGAGCAGAGCAAAGGTGGCTCTGAGGGACAAAGCAGAAGTCTAGTGGCAGAGAAAATTCACTGAACACCGTAACTTCCCAAGACAAGGGGGGCATCCCCTTACACCCATCTTCCCAGACGGCTGAGAATGATCCTGCCCGGCAAGAGCACCACAGCCCAGAGCTGCCCCAAACAACCAAGTGTGACGGTAAGGGTTTTCAGCAACACACACATGGGCCACAATAATTGGCATGGACAATAGCCTTTCACACACACTGGCAGCTAACTGTCCCGGAACTGGCAAGGCGGAGCTGTGTAAAAAAGGGGAAATTAACACAGCACATTCAGCCATCCTTTCAGCAGGCTGGGAATGCCCCTACACTGCCCTGCAGCCCAGAACTTCCCTTGGAGGACAGCGCTGACCTGTGACGTAGCACAGTCTTCCCTCAGAAGAGGCCCTAGGAGGGCACGGCTTCGAAGAGGGACCCACTCACAAGTCTCAGGGACCATACGCCAATACCAAGGACTTGTGGGTCAGCGGCAGAGACAAACAATGGCAAGACTCAAGTGAAGGACTACACTAATGCAACAGCTTTAAATCTCCAGCAACACCTGGGAGATTTGATTATTAAAGCCACCATCATTCCCTAACCACTCAGACACACGTCCCATGTTCAGGGTGGGCAGCACCAACTACACACGCAAATTTGGTAGACCAATTGGACCCCCACGAGACAGAGACTCTTACAAACCACAAAGACAAAGTTGGGGAGAAATGGCTTGAGGGGAATAGGTGGCTTGTGGACACAACCTGCTGGTTAGTTAGAGAAAGTATACACCACCAAGCTATGATATGACAAATAGAGATAAGTGTTTAAATACTAAAAGAACCCTATCAAGTTAAGCAAATGCCAAGAAGCCAAAAACAACAGAAAATTTTAAAGCATATGAAAAAACCAGACGATATGGGAAACTCAAACCCAAACACCCAAATCAAAAGATCAGAAGAGACACGGTACTTGGAGCAATTAATCAAAGAACTAAAGACAAACAACGAGAACATGGCACAGGATATAAAGGAAATGAAGAAGACCCTAGAAGAGCATAAAGATGAAATTGTAAGAGTAACTTAAAAAAAAGGAGACAATCTTATGGAAATAACCTGTCGACCAAAATTAAAAGATTCTGGATACTCACAGTACAAGACTAGAGGAAGATGAACACCGAATCAGTGTCCTGGAGGAACAAAGAACAGAAAATGAAAGAACAAAAGAAAGAAAGGAAAAAATTTGAAAAAATCAAAATGGACCTCAGGAATACGACAGATGACATAAAACATCCAAATGTACGTGTCACTGGTGTTCCAAAAGGGGAAGAGAAGGGTAAAGGTCTAGGAAAAGTATTCAAAGAAATTGTTGGGGAAAACTTCCCAATTCTGGTAGACACCATAAATACACAAATCATAAACGCCCAGCGAACTCCAAATAGAATAAATCTAAATAAACCCACTCAGAGACATATTCTGACCAGTCAAATACTGAAGAGAAGGAGCAAGTTCTGAAAGCAGCAAGAGAAAAGCAATTCACCACATACAAAGGAAACAGCATAAAACTAAGTAGTGACTACACAGTGGCCATGAGAAAGGCCAGAAGGCAGAGCATTACATATTTAAAATTCTGAGAGGAAAATTGCCAACCAAAAATTCTTTATCCAGCAAAGCTCTTCTTCAAATTTGAGGGACAGCTTAAATTTTTCAGACAAACAAATGCTGAGAGAATTTGCTAACAAGAGACGGGCCCTACTTGAGATACCAAAGGGAGCCCTACCAATAGAAAAACAAAGAAAGGAGAGAGAGAGATGGAGAAAGGTTCAGTACTAAAGAGATTCAGTATGGGTATGTTAAAGGACATTAAGAGAAAGAGGGAAAAAATATATCTGACAAACATAAACCAAAGGTTAGGATGGCTGTTTTAAGAAATGCCTTCACAGTAATAATGTTGAATGTAAAAGGCCTAACTCCCCAATTAAAAGATAGAGATTGGGAGAATGGATCAAGAAATATGAACCATCAATATGCTACATACAAGAGACTCATCTTAGACAGAAGGACACAAAAAAATTGAAAGTGAAAGGATGGAAAAAAAATACTTCATGCACGCAACAGCCAAAAGAAAGCAGTAGTAGCAACATAAATCTCAGATAAAATAGACATTAAATGCAAGGATGTTATGAGAAACAAAAAAGGCCACAAAATACTAACAAAATGGGCAATTCAACAAGAAGAAATAACAATCGTAAATGTTTATGCACCCAATCAAGGTGCCACAAAACACATGAGACAAACACTGGCAAGACTAAAGGAAGCAACTGATGTTTCCACAATAATTGTGAGAGATTTCAACACATCAATCTCTCCTATAAATAGATCAACTAGACAGTAGACAAATAAAGAAACTGAAAACCTAAAAATCTCATAAATGAACTGAATATACAAAACATTACAGCCCAAATCACCAGGATACACATTATTCTCTAGTTCTCTAGTGCTCATGGAACTTTCTGCAGAATAGATCATATGCTGGGACATAAAACAAGCCTCAAGAAATTTAAAAAAAATTGAAATTATTCAAAGCACATTCGCTGACCACAATGGAATACAATTAAGAAATCAATAACCATCAGAGACTTAGAAAATTCACAAATACCTGGAGGTTAAACAACACGCTCCTGAACAATCGGTGGGTTATAGAAGAAATAGCAAGAGAAATTGCTTAATATATAGAGACGAATGAAAATGAGAACACAACATATCAAAACATATGAGATCAGAAAAAGCGGTACTGAGTGGGAATTCATAGCACTAAATGCATACATCAAAAAGGAAGAAAGAGCTAAAATCAAAGAAATAATGGAGCAACTGAAGAAGCTAGAATGAACAGCAAACCAATCCTAAACCAAGTAGAAGAAAAGAAATAACAAGGATTAAGCAGAAATACTGCCACAGAGAACCAAAAAAAAAAAAAAGAATAAATAACACCAAAAGCTGGTTCTTTGATAAGATCAACAAGATTGACAAGCCCCTAGCTAGACTGACAAAATCAAAAAGAGAGAAGACCCATATAAACAAAATAATGACTAAGAAAGGTGACATTACAGCAGATCCCAAAGAAATTAAAACAATTACAAGAGGATACTATCAACACCTGTATACCAACAAACTGGATAATAGAGAGGAAATGGACAATTTCCTGGAAACATATGAACAACCCAGACTGAGCAGGGAAGAAACAGAAGACCTCAACCAACCAATCACAAGCAAAGAGATCCAATCAGTCATCAAAAAACTTTCCACAAATAAATGCCCAGGGCCAGATGGCTTCACAGGGGATTCTACCAAACTTTCCAAAAAAGAACTGACACAAATCTTAAAATAAGCCTCTTTCAAAATATTAAACAAAAGGAACAGTACCTGACACTTTTTATGAAGCTAACATCAATCTAATACCAAAACCAGGCAAAGATACTACAAAAATGGAAAACTACATGCCAATCTCCCTAATGAATATAGATGCAAACATTCTCAACAAAATACTTGCAAATTGAATCCAAAGACTTACATTAAAAAAATCATACACCATGACCAATTGGGGTTCATTCCAGGCATGCAAGGATAGTTCAACATAAGAAAATTAATCAATGTATTACAACACATTAACAAATTAAAAGGGAAAAATCAAATGATCATCTCAATAGATGCTGAAAAAGCATTTGACAAAATCCAACATCCCTTTTTGATAAAAACACTTCAAAAGGTAGGAATTGAAGGAAACTTCCTCAATATGATAAAGAGCATATATGAAAAATCCACAGCCAGCATACTACCCAATGGTCAGAGACTGAAAGCTTTCCCTCTAAGATCAGGAACAAGACAAGGATGCCCGCTGTTACCACTGTTATTCAACATTCTGCTAAAAGGGATGGCCAGGGCAATCCAGCAAGACAAAGAAATAAAAGGCATCCAAATTGGAAAGGAAAAAGTAAAACTCTCATTATTTGCAGATGATATGATCTTATATCTGGAAAACCCTGAGAAATCCATGATATAGCTACTAGAGCTAATAAACAAATTTAGCAAAGTAGCGGGATACAAGATTAATGCACATAAGTCAGTAATGTTTCTATATGCTAGAAATGAACAAACTGAAGAGACACTCAAGAAAAAGATACCATTTTCAATAGCAACTAAAAAAATCAAGTACTAGGAATAAACTTAACCAAAGATGTAAAAGACCTATACAAAGAAAACTACATAACTCTACTAAAAGAAATAGAAGGGGACCTTAAAAGATGGAAAAATATTCCATACTCATGGATAGGAAGGCTAAATGTCATTAAGATGTCAATTCTACCCAAACTCATCTACAGATTCAATGCAATCCCAATCAAAATTCCAACAACCTACTTTGCAGACTTGGAAAAACTATCAAATTTATTTGGGAAGAGAAGATGCCTCGAATTGCTAAAAACACTCTAAAAAACAAAGTGGGAGGACTTATACTCCCTGACTTTGAAGCTTATTTTAAAGCCACAGTAGTCAAAACAGCATGGTACTGGCACAAAGACAGACATATTGATCAATGGAATTGAATTCAGAATTTGGAGATAGATCTCCAGATCTACGGCTGACTGATGTTTGATAAGGGCAAAGCCACTGAACTGGGACGTAACAGTCTTTTCAACAAATGGGGCTGGGAGAGTTGGATATCCATATCCAAAAGAATGAAAGAAGACCCCTACCTCACACCCTACACAAAAATTAACTCAAAGTGGATCAAAGATCTCAATATAAAAGACAGTACCATAGAACTCCTAGAAGATAATGTAAGGACACATCTTCAAGACCCTGTATTAGGTAGCCACTTCCTAGACCTTACACCCAAAGCACAAGCAACAAAAGAAAAAACTAGATAAATGGGAACTCCTCAAGCTTAGAAGTTTCTGTACCTCAAAGGAATTTGTCCAAAAGGTGAAGAGGCAGTCAATTCAAAGGGAAAATATTTTTGGAAACCATGTATCTGACAAAAGACTGGTATCTTGCATATATAAAGAAATCCTACGAATCAATGACAATAGTACAGACAGCCCAATTATAAAATGGGCAAAAGGTATGAAAAGACAGTTCTCTGAAGAGGAAATACAATGGCCAAAAAACACATGAAAAAAGGTTCAGCTTCACTAGCTATTAGAGAGATGCAAATTAAGACCACAATGAGATACCATCTAACACCTATTAGAGTGGCTGCCATTAAACAAACAGGAAACTACAAATGCTGGAGGGGATGTGGAGAAATTGGAACTCTTATTCATTGTTGGTGGGACTGTATAATGGTTCAGCCACTCTGGAAGTCAGTCTGGCAGTTCCTTAGAAAACTAGATATAGAGTTACCCTTCGATCCAGCGATTGCACTTCTCGGTACATACCCGGAAGATCTGAAAGCAGTGACAAGAACAGATACCTGCATGCCAGTGTTCATACAACCATTATTCACAATTGCCAAGAGATGGAAACAACCCAATGTCCTTCAACAGATGAATGGATAAATAAAATGTGCTATATAACACACAATAGAATACTATGCAGCAGTAAAAAGGAATGATGTCATGAAACATAACAACATGGATGAACTTGAAGACATAATGCTGAGAGAAAAAAGCCAGGAACAAAAAAGAGAAATATTATATGTTATAACCAATGTGAACACTGAAAAATGTAAAATAAACGGTTTATAATGCAGAATGTAGGGGAACTAGCAATAGAGAGCAATTAAGGAAGGGGGAATGATAATCCGATAAGAACAGATAAGCTATCGTGGGTAAATTTAACATTCTGGGAATGCCCAAGAATGACTATGGTCTGTTAATTTCTGATGGGTATGGTAGGAACAAGTTCACAGAAATGTTGCTATATTTGGTTATTGTCTTGGGATAGAGTAGGAACATGTTGGAAGTAAAGTAGTTATATTAGGTTAGTTGTTTTTTTCTTACTCCCTTGTTATGGTTTGTCTGAAATGTTTTTTTATTGTATTTTTTAAATTTTTTTAAATAGTTAATAGTTAATTTAAGAAAAAAAAGAGTTAATTAAAAAAACAAAACAAAACAAAAAAACAATGAAAAACAATATGCAGAACCCCCCCTGAGGAGCTGGGGGAGAATGCAGGGTTGTTGGGCTTTCCCACCTCGATGGTTGCTGATGTGCTCACAGACCTAGGGGACTGGTGGTTCGATGGGCTGAGCCCTCTACCATGGACTTGCCCTTAGGAAGACTGTTGCTGCAAAGGAGAGGCTAGGCCTGCCTATAATTGTGCCTAAGAGCCTCCTCCCGAATGCCTCTTTGTTGCTCAGATGTGGCCCTCTCTCTCTAGCTAAGCCAACTTGGCAGGTGAAATCACTGCCCTCCCCTCTATGTGGGATCTGACACCCAGGGGAGTAAATCTCCTTGGCAATGCGGAATATGACTCCTGGGGAGGAATCTAGACCCGGCATCGTGGAATGGAGAACATCTTGACCAAAAGGGGGATGTGAAAGGAAATGAAATAAGCTTCAGTGGCAGAGAGATGTCAAAAGGAGCTGAGAGGTCACTCTGGTGGGCACTCTTATGCACAATATAGACAACCCTTTTTAGGTTTTAATGAATTGGAATAGCTAGAAGTAAATATCTGAAGCTATCAAACTGCAGTCAGAACCCTTGAATCCTGAAGACGATTGTATAGAGATGTGGCTTATGAGGGGTGACAATGTGATTGGGAAAGCCATATGGACAACACTCCCCTTTGTCCAGTATACGGATCGATGAGTAGAAAAATGGGGGCCAAAAAAAAAAAAGCACCCAGTGTTTTTACTTTAATTGTTCTTTTCACTTTAATTTTTATTAATATTTTTGTGTGTAGTAATAAAGATGTTCAAAAATTAATCTGGTGATGAACTCACAACTATATAATGGTACTGTGAACTTCTGAATGTATGCTTTGTATGACTGCATGGTATGTGAATATACCTCAAAAAAATTGAATTAAAAAAAGATCAGGGACACTCTCACATTACTCTTTTTCCATATAGTAATAGCAATTCTAGGTAGTGTAACAGGTTAGGAAAGGAAACAAAAAGAATACGTTTCAGGAAGACATAAATCTATCTCTACATACAGGTGACATGATTTCTTACAAAGATGTTATCCTTCTCTTGACAAACCTGCTAGCCTTAGCCTTCACTCACTCCTCCTCACTCCCTCACCCATCCTGACTACCTTGAAATCAATCTTGAAACTGTGGACTGCAGAGAAAAACAACTTGGACCATAGAAAATAAAAAAAGGCCAGAAAAGGACAACTTAAGAACCTTGAACATTCCATACATCAAAACTGTCCCAGGTATGCCCCTCCTTTCTCCCTCTCAGCCTAACTATCCAGGTGCTGAGAGGCACTGAATGGGTACTTCCTTACCTCTCTACTTCTTGCTCCTAGCCAGTACAGATGCCAGGTGGTCTTATTACCACAACAGAAAACATTCCAAATGAAGAGGTCATAAACACAGCCTTAGTAAATTCCTCACGTCCCCATGGAAACAAACCAACCAAAGTGTACTCTCAGTAAATCTCTCAACACAACCACTGATCATCCTCCATCTTTATCTTTTTCCTTACTTCCAACCGCCTACCAGTACTTAAAAAGCATGCTGTCCTCTGATTCAACAGACTTTAGCTCTACTCTGTTTCCCTGCTATAAGAGTCCTTAATTAAAGACATAAATAAAGTGGATCCCTGGCTCTGGTAGCAGAGGGAGCAGAGTAACACTAGTGCACCAACTGGTAACATGTGTGGCAGGCCACCAGGCTCTTAAACAGCCAGTGGGTCAAAGAAGAAATTACAAGAGACATCAGTAAATACCTTGATGCAAGTTCCAAGAACACCATCTATCAAAACTTATGGGATGCACCAGGAAGACTGCAGATTAGGAGAGGCAGAGAAAAATTGTACCCTGTGAAAAAGACTAGATAAATAGAAGAAAATGCTCCAGAACAGCAGTTCCAAGGTACCACTGGAAGGGAAGGGAATTCTATACCACAAAGTGGGGAATTAGCTGCAAAGGCATAGAGACTGCATTTCAAAGGAGGGGGTGGGTGTGCTTGGCCTGGACTGCCGCTGGGGACAGGTGGCTGCAGCCAGAAGATGAGGGCAGGAGGGAGCAGCTTTCCACGCCTCACGCACCTTTCTCAGCGGTGGACTGGGCAGAGAACTCTTCACAGACTTGTGGCCGACAGCTCGTGTACAGGGGACTGGCAGCTAGACCAGCCAATGAGCGCAGGAGGGAGAAGATTTCAACGCCCCATGCACCCATCTCAGCAGCTGAATGGGGAGATAACACTTCAGAGCCCCATGGTCAAGAGCTCCTGTGCCGGGGACTGGTGGCTGGAGACGGACAACGAGTATGGGAGGGAGCAGCTTTCCAAACCCCGTGCACTCTGATCAACGGTTGGGGATATAACCCTTCACAGCCCTGCAGGTGAGAGTTCCCATGAGGGAACTCAGGATTTCGTGGACTTGTGATGACCGCATTCATTCTTCCTTGATGGAACCCGTGGTGAGCACATCAGAGGCAAGGGAACCACATGGACTTGGGGGTGCACAGTGGTGAGAGACTTCGGTACATTTTAGCTCAAGTGTGAGACGCACAACTCAACAGCCCAAGAGTGGTCCACTCACAGCCATCAGAACCTCTAAGACAACTGTGCCCTAGACCTGACTCCCTGACAAACTGTGCAGTGACAGCCCCCCACCCACAGGGCTGGCAGTCCCAAGTTCACATGGAAAACTGGTGTTCTGACTAGATTTCCATTGGAGTTGGACCCCACCCAGCGCACAGAGGAAGTTGGGGGAGAGCTCGCCTGAGAGACAGAGGTGGATCAAGAAAGCCATCTGCTGGCAGGACGTGGAAGTGCACTCCACCAAGCTGTAGCTCTGGCCTTATGTTCAACATCATCATAATTTTCTAACTGTCTGGTATTTCCAATCAAGGTGAAAAGTGAGTGTCCCAGAAAATGAAGCACTGGCTACATTTATCATCTGTGTAATCACAGTCTGGCCACTGGAATATAGCCCTTATTAGGTTGATTGAATGTTCTAAAGGGAATATAAAACAAAGGTTATATTAACCTTGAAATGTAGAAGCTGCACAGGGCAGAATTTGGGAGTAAAGCCAAGTGCTGCTCTCCTTTGGAACCTGTCTCATAGCAGAGTTGACCTTAACAAGTCTTCCAATTTTTGAGTTCTCCAAACAAAAGATGTGAACAGGCCTCATTTACTTTTACTTTTATAACTCCTGAATATACTCAGCCTTTTTTTATATCAAACCAACACCTTATATTTTATTGTCACCTTTTCCCTAGCCATACTGGCTTCCTATTTGGACTATTTGTGTCCTTTTCACAATTTTGTCTTGAATCTATTTCATTACTTTTAATTGTTTCCTCCAAGATTCTAAGTCTTTCCTGTTCAATACTGTAAACACTGAATACGTGTAAGCCATGTGTGGCTATTAATTTTAAATTAATTTAATTGAAAGTTTAAAAATTCAGTTCTTCAGCTGCATTAGCCCAATTTCAGATACCTGCTTCTGCAATGGACTGTGCAGACAAAAAACATTATCTTAATTGCAGAAAGTACTATTAGGCATGTTGCTATGGATCTTAGATATTTCTTCCCTTTTTCCTATATATAAACGATTTATTTTTTGTTTCACTCTCATAATTCCCTTCTGTCATTCCTCAAATGGTATTTCTTGTATTTCTTTTAATTTCTTAAGAAGGATCGGTAACATTTAATAATTTGTTTTAATTAACGTAAGTATTTTTCACAATATAAGGTCAACAAGCTTCCTTGGAATATTGGTTTCCCTATGTGACTTTAGCAATTTTATGTAACACATTCAACTATTTTCTCATAATGTACATTTTTTAATTTTCTGCCAAGTTTATTTAGAAGAGTTTTCCCCATTAATTTTCAGTTCACAGATTATGTTTTCTGTTTGTCATTATTTTCTGGTTTTATTTCCTTTTGAATAAGGAGTATTGGCTATCTCTGCTGAGATTACAGACTTTACAGTAAAACTAAACTGTCTAAATTTGAAGACACTGGCTTTCCCTGACCCCAAATTTTACCTCTGGCCATGATTATTCACACCATTCCCTTTGGGAAATACAAACTCTCCTCATGAAACTGTTACCAGAACACCTATGTCTCTAGTGAATAAAACTGAAACTGATCACTGTCACACCATGACATGACCCAATTTGCAAATCGTTAATGCACTATGTCAAAGATTATCTCCAACAGGTAAAAGACACCTTTCCTGATCCACATGACAGCCATTCCATTAATCATAATCTTGAAAAATGAAACTGGGTCTACTAGAAATGACACCAACAAAAGACATCCCAAGAACATCATTAAAAGGGAACCTGGGAGAGGCGGGGCAAGATGGTGGAGTGGTGAGGTGTATGTTTTAGTTACTCCTCCAGGAAAGTAGGTAGAAAGCCAGGAACTGCGTGGACCGGACACCGCAGAGCAATCTGACTTTGGGCGTACTTCACACAACACTGATGAACACATGGAACTGCCGAGGATCAGCAAAATCTGTAAGTTTTTGCGGCCAGGGGACCCGTGCCCCTCCCTGCCAGGCTCAGTCCTGTGGGAGAAGGGGCTGTCAGCGCTGGAAACGAGGAGGGAGAACTGCAGTAGCGACTCTTATCAGAAACTCATTCTACTGATTCAAACTCCAATCATAGATAGACTGAGACCAGACACTGGAGAATCCAGGAGCAGCCAGACTGGTGGAGAGGAGATAGGGACAGCAAAAATAGCAAGAAAAACCCAAAAATAAAAGCGGAGGCTTTTTGGAGTTCTGGTGAACATAGAAAGTGGAAGGGCAGAGCTCAGAGTCAGGCTCATATGCAAATCTAGAAGAAAAACCGGTTTCTCTGCCCCCTGGACCTTTCCTTAATGGCCCTAATTGCTTTGTCTCCTAGCAATTTCAATAACCCATTAGATCTGCAAGGAGGGCCTTTTTTTTTTTTTTTTTTTTTTTTTAAATTTTTCTTTTTTTCTAAAACAATTACTCTAAGAAGCCCAATACAGAAAGCCTCAAAGACTTGCAATTTGGGCAGGTCAAGACAAGAGCAGAACTAAGAGAGCTCTGAGACAAAAGGCAATAATCCAGTGGCTGAGAAAATTCACTAACCACCACAACTTCCCAAGAAAAGGGGGGGAGTCCTCTCACAGACATCATCCTGGTAGACAGGGAACACTCCTGCCTGTCACCAGCCCCACAGCCCAGAGCTGCCCCAGACAACCCAGTGTGATGGAAGTTCTTCCAATAACACATGCACACACAAAATTGGGTGTGGACATTAGCCTTCCCTGCACTCTCAGCTGGTTGTCCCAGAGTTGGGAAGGCAGAGCATGAATTAACATGCCCTGGAGGGGGGAAGGCACTCACCTGTGACATAGCACAGTCATCCCTCAACAGAGGACCTGGTGGTGCATGGCCTGAAAGAGGGACCCACTCGCAAGTCTCAGGGGCCATATGCCAATACCAAGGACTTGTGGGTCAGCAGCAGAGACAAACTGTGGCAGGACTGAACTGAAGGATTAGACTACTGCAGCAGCTTTAAAACTCCAGGATCACCAGGGAGATTTGATTGTTAGAGCCGCCCCCCCTCCCTGAACACCCAGACACACGCCCCATATACAGGGCGGGCAACACCAACTACACATGCAAGCTTGGTACACCAATTGGACCCCACAAGACTCACTCACCCACTCACCACAAAGACAAAGCGGAGGAGAACTGGCCTGTGGAGAACAGGTGGCTCGTGGATGCCACCTGCTGGTTAGTTAGAGAAAGTATATGCCACGAAGCTATAGCTCTGACAACTCAGACATAAGGATTTCAATCGGTCTACAAATTCTAAAAGAACCCTATCAACTTAAGCAAATGCCAAGAGGCCAAAAACAACAGAAAATTTTAAAGCATATGAAAAAAAACAGGCAATATGGCTAACCCAAGCCCAAGCACCCAAATCAAAAGATCAGAGGAGACAGAGTACCTAGAGCAATTAATCAAAGAACTAAAGATGAACGACACCATGGCAGAGGATATAAAGAACATCAAGAAGACCACAGAAAAACATAAAGAAGACATTGCAATGGAGTGCAGCTGTGAGAGATGTTATTTGAAGAAGAGCAAGCTTGCTAGAGAGGAATGTCCTGGGAGAAAGCCATTTTGAAACCAGAACTTTGGAGAAGACGCCAGCCACGTGCCTTCCCAGCTAACAGAGGTTTTCCGGACACCATTGGCCATCCTCCAGTGAAGGTTTTCCAAGGACCCTTCCACAGGCTGAAGCACTTGATAGAGCTTATCGGATAGACCTGGTGATTAATCTGAATGTGCCCTTTGAGGTCATTAAACAATGCCTCACTGCTCGCTGGATTCATCCAGCCAGTGGCCGAGTCTACAATATTGAATTCAACCCTCCCAAAACTATGGGCCGTGATGATATGACTGGAGAGCCTCTGGTTCAGCGTGAGGATGACAGACCAGAGACGGTTATCAAGAGACTGAAGGCTTACGAAGACCAAACGCAGCCAGTCCTGGAGTATTACCAGAAAAAAGGGGTATTGGAAACATTCTCTGGAACAGAAACCAACAAGATCTGGCCTTGTGTATATGCTTTCCTACAAACAAAAGTTCCACAAATCAACCAGAAAGCATCAGTTACTCCATGAGAAAAAGGCTTGTAATTAGTTAAGATGAGCAGAACCCTCATCCTTTCATTTAGAAGCTCCTTGTCCTAAGACTGTAGCATGTATGAATTCTTTGAAATTTAGTTTTCTGCTGATTTTATTCTAGATACTAAGGATTGCCAAGATAAGTCAAATACTAAGATTTATCTTTTCAAATTGTCTAGTGTTTCATCCAGTTATATTCTTTGGATATGCAATTCAAAAACAGAGATATCTAAATTAAAAAAAAAAAGAGCAAAATTAAAAGAGCAATTGGTAGTAATCTAAGTTGTTCAGTAAGAATTAGTGGTTGATAAGGGGGTCTATAATTTTCTGAAAATGTAAAAAAAATTACAGTATACTTATTTGGGGAAAGTATCTTATCAGAAGCTTTTATATAGACTGATTATCAAAAAAGACATTTTTAGCTCTGTGGGTATTGTATTGATATGGTATTCACACTATATAATTCCAAAAAAGATGAATGGATTTAGGAATCAGTTACAGAATGCAAATTCACTGCTGCCTTTAGACTAAGAAACTTATAAGCTGGTCATATATGCTGTATTTATTTTGTTGTTAAACATACATTCCGTTTACTCACAACTTTCATTTTGCTGTAAAAATGTTATCTAATAGCATTTAGGAAAGTATTCCTTTATAATACAGCTTGTTTTCTTTTTAAAACTGTATGATTTGTTAGAAGCTGACTTTATAAGTTATTGGATAAGCAACAAAGTTGAATGACTTTTCTTCAGTGGGAAATGTAATTAAAGTCTTATGTTTTCAGATGTTACTCAGATTAAGAAATGTTTGCTTTAAGATCTTGCCAGTTTCTCTTTTTGATCAAAATGTATGACATGCCTTGATGAGTAACAAAAGAAAATTAAAAAAAGAATAAGAGAAAACCACAGCACTACATAAAATAAGCACATTTTGTCATTAGGAAGTAGAAATAGATCAGGCATGCCTTTGTCATTAGGAAGCAGAAATAGATCAGGCATGCCTGGAGAAAATTCCTTTGGCATAGCAATCATAATTAGTAAACAGGTGAAACAAAAAGGCATGATAGGTTCAAAAGGAAAGTAACTTAGTTGGCTAAGCAGTTCTTCATTCCTCAATAAAGACGCTGATAACTGCTAGTGTTCACTGCCATTTATCTTAAGAGGAAAAAACTCTGCTTGATAAGTGTAATCTGAGCAGCCATTATTTTTAAATCATTATTTTAGATTCCTTAGTGGGGCAACCAGGATGCATGCTTATGTATTTATTATGTGGCTTGGGAGGAGCGGGGCCATACAGGAGGTGGAGGACAAGAAACCCAACTATATCTTAAATGGCATATTTACTCTCACTTTACTTGATACTAAATCAAGTGAAACAAGGTCTTGTACAAGTTATTAACTGCCTTTGAAAATGTGGCCCATTTTACTACAGTCACTTAAAATAGAAATGCCAGCAAGTAGTAGTCAGGCATTTTGGGGAAACACTTATTTTCCTTTTTTCTGATTTTATTTTTTATTCATTGTTGATCTTTCAAAATGGACCAAGGCTTTTTTAAAAGATTATCGTAAATACTTCATTCTTTACAAAACTTTCTATAATGTCTTATTTGAATCTTGATAATTATTTGCTTTCCAAAAATGTTGTGAACTACTCAACTTATGAGCTGTCACACTAGGTTATCAGGCATACATTAATCTTTATTATAATAAAATTAAATTTCAGAATTGTGGGGAAAAAAAAAAAAGAAGACATTGCAAGAGTAAATAAAAAAACAGATCTTACGGAAATTAAAGAAACTGTTGACCAAATTAAAAAGATTCTGGATACTCATAGTACAAGACTAGAGTAAGCTGAACAACAAATCAATGACCTGGAAGAAGACAGAATGGAAAATGAAAGCACAAAATAAAGAATGGGGAAAAAAAAATCAAAAAAATCAAAATGGACCTCAGAGATATGATAGATAATATAAAACGTCGAAATAAAAGATTCATTGGTGTTCCAGAAGAGGAAGAGAAGGGTAAAGGTCTAGGAAGGGTATTCAAAGAAATTGTTGGGGAAAACTTCCCAAATCTTCTAAACACCATAAATACACAAATCATAACTGCCCAACAAACTCCAAATAGAATAAATCCAAATAAACCCCCTGTGAGACATCTTCTGATCACACTGTCAAATACAGAAGAGGAGGAGCATCTTCTGAAAGCAGCAATAGAAAAGCAATTCACCACATACAAAGGAAACACCATAAGACTAAGCAGTCACTACTCAGCAGCCACCATGGAGGTGATAAGGCAGTGGCATGACATTTAAAATTCTGAGAAAAATTTCCAACCAAGAATACTTTATCCAGCAAAGCTCTCCTTCAAATTTGAGGGAGAGCTGAAATTTTTCACAGACAAACAAATGCTGAGAGAATTTGCTAACAAAAGACCTGCCCTACTGGAGATACTAAAGTGAGCCTTACAGACAGAGAAACAAAGAAAAGAGATAGAGATATGGAGAAAGTTTCAGTACTAAAGAGAATCAGTATCAGTACATTAAAGGATATTAATAGAGGGAAAAAGTATATATGACAACCGTAAATCAAAGGATAAAATGGCTGATTCAAGAATTGCCTTCATGGTTATAACGTTGAATGTAAATGGATTCAAATCCCAATTAAAAGATACAGATTCACAGAATGGATCAAAAAAAAAGAACCATCAATATGTTGCATATAAGAGACTCATCTTAGACACAGGGACACAAAGAAATCGCAAGTGAAAGGATGGAAAAAAAATATTTCCTGCAAGCTACAGCCAAACGAAAGCAGGTGTAGCAATATTAATCTCATATAACATGGACGTTAAATGCAAGGATGTTATGAGAGACATAGAAGGCCACTACATATTAATAAAAGGAACAATTCAACAAGAAAAAATAACAATCATAGATGTTTATACACCCAATCAAGGTGCCACAAAATACATGGCGAAACAAAAGGAAGCAACTGATGTTTCCACAATAATTGTGGGAGACTTCAACACATCACTTTCTCCTATAGAAAGATCAACCAGGCAGAAGAACAATAAGGAAATTGAAAACCTAAACAATCTGATAAATGAATCGGATTTAACAGACATTTATAGAACATTACATCCCAAATCACCAGGATATACATTCTTCTCTAGTGCTCACGGAACTTTCTCCAGAATAGATCATATGCTGGGACATAGAACAAGCCTCAATAAATTTAAAAGAAAGTTGAAATTATTCAAAGCACATTGTCTGACCACAATGGAATACAATTAGAAGTCAACAACCATCAGAGACTTAGAAAATTCACAAATACCTGGAGGTTAAACAACACACTCCTAAACAATCAGTGGGTGAAAGAAGAAATAGCAAGAGAAACTGCTAAATATATGAAGTTGAATGAAAATGAGAACACAGCGTATCAAAACCTATGGGATGCAGCAAAAGCAGTACTGATGGGGAAATTTATAGCACTAACCGCAGATATTAAAAAGGAAGAAACAGCCAAAATCAAAGAACTAATGGATCAACTGAAGAAGCTAGAAAATGAAGAGCAAACCAATCCTAAACCAAGTAGAAGAAAAGAAATAACAAGGATTAAAGCAGAAATAAATGACATAGAGAACAAAAAAACAATAGAGAGGATAAATAACACCAAAACTTGGTTCTTTGAGAAGATCAACAAGATTGACAAGCCCCTAGCTAGACTGACAAAATCATAGAGAAAACCCATATAAACAAAACAATGAATGAGAAAGGTGACATTACTGCGGATCTTGTTGGATCGACAAAATCCAACATCCCTTTTTGATAAAAACACTTCAAAGGCAGGAGTTGAAAGAAACTTCCTCAGTATGATAAAAAGCATATATGAAAAACCCCACAGCCAGCATAGTACTCAATAGTGAGAGACTGAAAGCCTTCCCTCTAAGATCAGGAACAAGACAAGGATGCCCGCTATCACCACTGCTATTCAACATTGTGCTGGAAGTGCTAGCCAGGGCAATCCGGCAAGACAAAGAAATAAAAGTCATCCAAATTGGAAAGGAAGAAGTAAAACTGTCATTGTTTGGAGATGATACGATCTTATATCTGGAAAACCCTGAGAAATCGACGACACAGCTACTAGAGCTAATAAACAACTTTAGGAAAGTAGCGGGATACAAGATTAATGCACATAAGTCAGTAATGTTTCTATATGCTAGAAATGAACAAACTGAAGAGACATTCAAGAAAAGCATACCGTTTTATAGCAACTAAAAAAATCGAGTACCTAGGAATAAACTTGACCAAACATGTAAAAGATCTATAGAAAGAAAACTACATAACTCTACTAAAAGAAATAGAAAGGGACCTTAAAAGATGGAAAAATATTCCATATTCATGGATAGGAAGGCTAAATGTCATTAAGATGTCAGTTCTACCCAAACTCATCCACAGATTCAATGCAATCCCAATCAAAATTCCAACAACCTACTTTGCAGACTTGGAAAAACTAGTAATCAAATTTATTTGGAAAGGGAAGATGCCTCGAATTGCTAAAGACACTCTAAAAAAGAAAAATGAAGTGAGAGGACTTACACTTTCTAACTTTGAAGCTCCTTATAAAGCCACAGTTGTCAAAACAGCATGATACTGGCACAAAGAAAGACATATTGATCAATGGAATCGAATTGAGAATTCGGAGATAGACGCCCAGATCTATGGCCGACTGATCTTTGATAAGGCCCCCAAAGTCACTGAACTGGGTCATAATGGTCTTTTCAACAAATAGGACTGGGAGAGTTGGATATCCATATCCAAAAGAATGAAAGAGGACCCACCTACCTCACACCCTACACAAAAATAAACTCAAAGTGGATCAAAGATCTCAATATAAACCAAAGTACCATAAAACTCCTAGAAGATAATGTAGGGAAACATCTTCAAGACCTTGTATTAGGGGGCCACTTCCTAGACTTTACATCCAAAGCACAAGCAACAAAAGAAAAAATAGATAAATGGGAACTCCTCAAGCTTAGAAGTTTCTGTACCTCAAAGGAATTTGTCAAAAAGGTAAAGAGGCAGCCAACTCAATGGGAAAAAAATTTTGGAAACCATGTTTCTGACAAAAGACTGGTATCTTGCATATATAAAGGAATCCTACAACTCAATGACAATAGTGCAGACAGCCCAATTATAAAATGGGCAAAAGATATGAAAAGAGAGTTCTCTGAAGAGGAAATACAAATGGCCAAGAAACACATGAAAAAACGTTCAGCTTCACTAGCTATTAGAGAGATACAAATTAAGACCACAATGAGATACCATCTCACACCAATTTGAATGGCTGCCATTAAACAAACAGGAAACTACAAATGCTGGAGAGGGTGTGGACACATGGGAACTCTTATTCATTTTCGGTGGGACTGCATAATGGTTCAGCTACTCTGGAAGTCAGTCCGGCAGTTCCTTAGAAAACTAGATATAGAGTTACCCTTTGATCCAGCAACTGTACTTCTCAGTATATACCTGGAAGATCTAAAAGCAGCAACATGAACAGATATCTGCACAACAGTGTGCATAGCAGCATTATTCACAATTGCCAAGAGATAGAAATAACCCATACATCCTTCATCAGATGAGTGGATAAATAAAATGTGGTATATATACATGATGGAATACTACATGGCAGTAAGAAGGAACGATTTTGTGAAACATATGACAACATGGATGAACCTTGAAGACAAAATGCTGAGTGAAATAAGTCAGGCACAAAAAGCGATATATTATATGCTACCACTAACGTGAACTTTGAAAAATGTAAAACAAATGGTTTATAATGTAGAATGTAGGGGAACTAGCGATAGTAATTAAGGAAGGGGGAACGATAATCCAATAAGTACAGATAAGCTTTCGTGGGTAAATTTAATGTTCTGGGAATGCCCAGGAATGACTATGGTCTGTTAATATCTGATGGGTATAGTAGGAAACAGTTCACAGAAATGTTGCTATATTAGGTTACTTTCTTGGGGTAGAGAAGGAACATGTTGGAAGTAAAGTAGTTATCTTAGGTTAGCTGTCTTTTTCTTACTCCCTTGTTATGGTCTCTCTGAAATGTTCTTTTATTGTATGTTTTTTTAATTTTTTTTATTTTTTATACAGTTGATTTTTTTAAAAAAAGTTAATTTTAAAAAAAAAAACATGAAAAATATGCAAAGCCCCCTTGAGGAGCTGGTGGAGAATGCAGGGGTATTGGCCCGCCCCACCTCAATGGCTACTAACATGCTCACAGACATAGGGGACTGGTGGTTAGATAGGTTGAGCCCTCTACCACAGGACTTGTCCTTGGGAAAACTGTTGCTGCAAAGGAGAAGCTAGGTGTGCCAGTTTGAATGTACTGTGTCCCCCAAACGCCATTATCTTTGATGTAGTCTTGTGGGGCAGACATTTTGGTGCTGATTAGATTTGCTTGGAATGTGCCCCACCCAGCTGTGGGTGATGACTCTGATGAGATATTCCCATGGAGGCATGGCCCCACCCATTCAGGGTGGGACTTGATCAGTGGAGCCATATAAATGAGCTGACTCAAAGAGAAGGAACTCAGTGCAGCTGTGAGTGACGTTCTGAAGAGGAGCTACAGCCAAGAGCGACACTTTGAAGAAAGCACAGAAGCTGCAGATGAGGGACATTTTGAAGATGGCTGTTGAAAGCAGACTTTTGCTCCAGAGAAGTTAAGAGAGGACAAATACCCCAAGTGTTTGGAGAGGAGACGCCAGCCACGTGCCTTCCCAGCTAACAGAAGTTTTCCGGACGCCATTGGCCATCCTCCAGTGAAGGTACCCGATTACTGATGTGTTACCTTGGACACTTTATGGCCTTAATACTGTAACTGTGTAGCCAAATAAACCCCCTTTTTATAAAAGCCAATCCATCCCTGGTGTTTTGCATTCTGTAGCATTAGCAAACTAGAACACTAGGCCTCCCTATAATTGTGCCTAAGAGCCTCCTCCCAAATGCCTCTTTGTTGCTCAGATGTGGCCCTCTCTCTCTAGCTAAGCCAACTTGGCAGGTGAAATCACTGCCCTCCCCACTATGTGGGATCAGACACCCAGGGGAGTGAATCTCCCTGGCAACGTGGAATATGACTCCCAGAGAGGAATGTAGACCCGGCTTCGTGGGATGGAGAACATCTTCTTGACCAAAAGGGGGAAATAATAGGAAATGAAATAAGCTTCAGTGGCAGAGAGATTCCAAAAGGAGCTGAGAGGTCACTCTGGTGGGCACTCTTACGCACAATACAGACAACACTTTTTAGGTTCTAATGAATTGGGGTAGCTGGCGGTAGGTACCCGAAACTATCAAACTACCACCCAGAACCCATGAATCTTGATGACAATTATATAAAAATGTAGCTTATGAGGGGTGACAATGGCATTGGGAAAGCCATAAGAACCACACTGCCCTTTGTCTAGTTTATGGATGGATGAGTAGAAAAATGGGGGAAGGAAACAAACAAACAAACAAACAAACAAAGGGACCCAGTGCTCTTTTTTACTTTAATTGCTCTTTTTCATTTTATTAATATTCTTGTTATTTTTGTGTGTGTGGTAATGAAGGTGTCAGGGATTGATTTTGGTGACGAATGCACAACTATGTAATGGTACTGTGAACAATTGAATGTACGATTTGTTTTTCATGACTGCATGGTATGTGAATATATCTCAAGAAAATGAATATAAAAAAAAAAATGGAACCTACCAATTGCTTGAACTTCTGACAATGCAACTAAATTACAGGGTGTTGACCCATGGGTCCACATATCTCAACTGAAAAAGGCTCCACCAGACTTGTTTTAACTCTAGAGACTTAATAATCAAAGAAGGCAGAAACTGAAACAGACCATGTCTTTATCTTACTAATACTTATAATGAATAAAACCATTATATTCCCCTATGCTTTGTCCTTGTATGGGCCTAGAAAGCCAAAAGAATTGTCCACTTCAGCCAGGCCATTTCAAAGGGCGGTAACCTCACAGAATACTGGATTCGTCACTATAAGCCCTGATCCATGCACAGTGCACGAAACCCCATTATTCTACCCATAACAAAATTCTTTCTTGTCCCAAATGCTTCAATTCTCTGTACCTAACCACACCATTTGTCTCATATCAAACATAAATACCAGATAGAAGGTTCCCTTTACCCTACTTTCACCTTCCTTGGACCTATAACTTCACTCTAGACACAGTTAGCCTAGAGAATAATACAGGTATCAAAAAAGAGCTTGAAGACCTTAATGTAATTGTGCACATGAATCTACAAGTTATATCAAAAAAATGCATGTCCACTTTCACGTTTAAGATGCTATGTGAAAGATTCACAACACTGATAAATTTTCACCAATTCCTTATTTGTACTGCCAATAAGAAAGACCCTTGATTACAACGGACAAATGATAGTATTTGTAGTAATGGGTCTATAAACAACGTCACCTTGGCTGGAATTATCTTGTTCTGCCTGTCTATATTTTGAATTGATGAGGCTTTGATAAGGAAATTACCTGGGCACTAAATTAGTTGGTGAATGTCTAGGCAATGTGCACACAGTCTCCTCACTACTCCCTTAGGAGTTTATAGTCAATCTGAAACTTCTCACTCGATTACACCCCTCCATACACATTCTCAGACAAAACGGGACTTACCCAGGGAGTTCACGATTCTAGATTTGCCTCTTTTGGCAAACTGTTGCTACCTTGGCTTCAGTAATCATGAAAGCATGATTTGAAATCTATCAGTCATAATAGTACTTGCTGAATCTACTGCCAGAGCTATAGCTACACAGCAACAGTCATTAGACTGAGTAGCTAACCTTCTTTTAGACAACAGCATTGCTGTCCTTGATTCTTTATTATCTGAACAAGGAGGCATTTTACCACTGCCAACACCACCTGTTGTACTTGGGTATACAACTCTGGGGCAGGTGAGACACAAGTGCATGCAATAATTGAACAAACCTCATGGCTCAAACAGGTAAGGTATCACTTTGATTTCAGCTAGTTCAAATCATGGGACCTGAGCTTAGAAGGATATTAAGAGATGGGCATTTGGGCATTTTATTACTCACAGTACTCACTATAGTCTCCTTGGTGGACTCCTTTCTCTCAAGAATATTAAATGGGGGCACTCAGCTCCTTGTGAACCAGGAAATGTTTTCTTTATGCCTAAAATGAGGAAAAAAAGATGAATTAGGAAAAACTGACATCATGACCACCTATGAGCCCAACATCAAAACAACCTGCAATTACTACTCCAAGACCTTATGCAGTGACTGAAAGTGGTGATCATCAAAAATTCTGATGACAGCTTCAAGGGCTGAGAGCCAGAACAAAATGGGGGAAACTTTATTTAAGTAGGTCCAACATGGAGTCCCTGATGCTAAGCCCTATGTCAGCAGACGGAAGCTTAACTAAATACTTATCTCTTAAAAGCGCTTGTTCTACCTGAATTCTGAGAACCATCTGTCATAATCACCAGCTCCCTTTTTCTTCTAAAGCTTAGTTCCTCTAACTCAAGGCTAAGACAAGGAGAACATTCCTGTACTAACCAATAAGATTATTTTCTTTAAGACTTCCTTGTTCTGCCTGTGTAGGCCTAGGCTGGCAGCACAAGGAAATGAAAATATAGTGGGACTAGTTTCACACAAATTTCAAGACTATAATCTAACTGTGATAACCATCTTCTATCTATACCAACCAGAACACTAAATTTTTTCTCTTATAAAGTTTTCAATGAAATTGGAGTTAAATTAGTATCACTTTCAAGGGCAAGAAAAGATATACAAGACTAGTGTTTGCTGTGTGACCATAAAAGACAAGCATCTCTCCAACAGCACAGGCTCAAGAAGTACTGCATGAAATACTGGATAGAGGACACAGTGATTCATTATGACTATCACAAAGGCAAAGAGAGTACAGTTTCAGCATAGGAAAAGGAGTCCCTGCCAAGTCTGGCTTTTAATTGTACCCAGATTTCAAACAGATCTCCCTCACTGATAAGGCCAGGGTCCTGTTCCAGAACACTGTCCAGAGGGCCAAGGTTGTTTCAATAGTCAGCTAACACCACTACTCCATGATTTGTTAATATACATGTTGCTAGAAGTATAGGTATCAAGAAGCCTGGGTTTTGGAATGTCACAAACATTTACCTGTTATTTGCCCTATTTCTCTACGGTATATGATGCAATATTAAATAATGAGGTTCCCAAACACTACTGTTATTAGCTATTTAGTCTAACTGTAAACTAAAGTAGGACAAAATGGCAACTTCCACATAATAAAGGCAAGTTTTGCACTAATGTTTCTCAAAAGCCAATTACGTAGTTACAATATCTGTGTGACACCTGAAACTCAAGAGCTAGAACTTGGCAGATATGAATGTCAGTATTAGCACATATAGCAACTGTTAAAAAAGCTGAAAAAGAATCCAGACTTCAACTAGAGATATGAATGAAGCAGATGTGGTTAGGACTAAGGCAAATCAGGCCAAAGGGTAAAGGACAATACTGACTGTATTTTAAAACTTCAAATTCCATGTAAGACCAAGGGAAGAGATGTTTAGTTGGTGCAAGATCTACATTTCCTAAACAGTTTAACTCACACAGTTCATTCAAATACCATAATTACATAGAACTTTTGATAGGAAGTAAGATCTGGTAGGTTTGCATAGGTTAGTGTGAAATAATGACATATCCCAGAGCAATATGAACAGAGAACAAAATTATATATATAGGGCCTCCCTGAGGAGCTGGGGAAAATGCAGAGGTATTGGGCTTCCTCACCTGGAATGTTGCTGATGTTCTCACAAACACTGAGGACTGGCAGTTTGAAGTGCCAAACCCTCTATCATGGGACTTGCCCTTATGAAGCTAGTCACTGCAAAGGAGATGCTACACCTGTTTATACTTGTGCCAAAGAGTCTCCCCTTGAGTGCCTCCTTGTTGCTCAGATGTGGCCCTCTCTCTCTAGCTAAGGCAACTCGGCAGATGGACTCAATGCCCTGCCCACTACGTGGGATCTGACTCCAAGGGGATGAAATCTCCCTGGCAACACAGGATATGACTCCAGGGGCTGAATCTGGACCCAACATCATGGGATTGAGAATATCTTCATGACCAAAAGGGGGAAGCAAAATAAAGTTTCAGTGGCTGAGAGATTTCAAATGGAGTCGAGAGGTCACTCTGGTGGACATGCTTATGCACTATATAGGTAACCCTTTCTAGGTTTTAATGCACTGCAATAGCTAGAAATACCTGAAACTATCAAACTGCAACCCAGTAGCCTTGACTCTTGAAGACGATTGTATAGCAATGTAGTTTACAAGAGGTGACAGCATGACTGTGAAAGCCTTATGGATCACACGCCCTTTATCCAGTGTATGGATGGATGACTAGAATAATGGGGACAAAAAACTAAATGAAAAAATAGAGTAGGGGGAGTGTTTTGGGTGTTCTTTACTTGTATTTCTTATTCTTATTTTCACTTTTTCTGGTACAAGGAAAATATTCAAAAAATAGATTGGGGTGGGACAAATGCACAACTATACGATGGTACTGTGAACTGTGTGTAAACTTTGGATGAGTGTATGGTGTGTAAATATATCTCAATAAAATTGAATTTTTAAAAAACCCAATTATGTCTCCAGCTCTAGCCTTGGTTTAACAGGTTTTTACAAAATATACCTTTAGAGTGTGAGAGTCAAGGTTAAAAAAAAGGGGGGGTGGGGGGGTGGGGGAGTAGGGATCAAGACACTTGATCCCCAGAGTTCCTGTAAGAAAGAATACTTTAGAACCCAGTGCACATACACACATTCAAGCCACAGTGTTTGACAATATGAGTATATGGTGATTCCTTCTTCCATTACATGTCCATCTTGCATAGTGTGAAGATTTCTGAATCATCAGCTATACAGATGGTCAGGAAATAGGTCAGTTCTACTGGAGAGGCCTCTGTACACCATATAGGCCTAGGTAACAAAACCCCCTGAATCAGAGGGATCTTGGTGCAAAGATGCTCCATCTTTACTGTGAGTTTATATCCTCAATTTCAGATTCTCTAGTGCTAGAATTTTGCCCAGGTAAAGCTGTGGAAAACCCAGAAATGTACCAGCTTCTGGTTTCTGCTTAAGTGAAGTGCGGAACATCCTCCACATACCCTAGGTCACCAGCTTGAAGACTAGAAACTATCCAGACTGATATATCAAGATGGTAAGGACGAGGTGAATGGTAGTTAACATTATATTTTCATTTTAAGTATGTGTGAAACCTATGGCACATATACATTAGAAAACGTTATCAGATGACCAATATTTGAAAAAATGATCCAGATATTTCTATCCTAAATTTGATAATTACTTTTGTCATCAATAAGAATGGAAATCCCCAATCCCAGGCAACATCCTACCTCTTCTCAAACAAAGAAATGATGAGGACTATGTCATCATTGAACCACAGTGTCAGGATCATTCAAAATGGGAACTGGCTGAGGTCAATTAAATGCAAGTCCCAAATGGTAAAAGAGAACAGCGTTGTACTAACTCTCAAAATCTTTTCATTGCAAAAACTGAAGCAGGATAATATGCTGGAAAGTAGAGGGCAGAATGCACTAGCCCGAGTTTGGGGTGGCTTGGCCTTTCTATGCCCTCATTTTCCACTCTGTGACGTGGGAACAATAAGAGGAACTACCTGTTACTTAAGCTTATAACCGCTGACCCTGAGACTCCTCGAGGTTGATTCTGAGCAACAACTTTTATTGTCAGAATTTTCCATGTCGCTTATCCTCTTTGCCGAAAATTCCTCATCTACCAATGTGGACAATAATTATGAGTGCCTCCTCCTCCTATGCAGTATTTTGTGCGAAATGAGTCAGTGCATTCAAATACACAGAATTTTGTCTGATGTACATTAAAATTTCGGGTACCATTTATTATAACCTGAAACCCTCCCATTCTAACTCCCCTTTGGGAAACTTTTATAAAATTAGAAAAATATAGGCTAACTGGTAAGAACCATAAGGAAGGACTGAACTAGCAATCCAACAGACCAATGCAAGTATTTTCAATCACCTAGAACATGTGCGAAACTGCTCACAATTTTAACACATGCCGTCTTTTAAAAAATCGTAATGCATTGTTATTACAACAAAACATTTCTATGAGTCGATTTTTATTGACTGACAATAAAATAACACAATTAAAAACTTTCACTTAGTATCTGCGCGCCAGCCGCCGCCGGCAAGTTTACCCCTCCCCCTTCCCGACGAACGGACGCGCGGGTTCAAGCGGCTTCCGCGCCGCGGGGAGACCCTCGGCTTCCCGGCCCAGGCCGCCGTCCCGCTCCCACCGGCTCAGGGGCAGCCTGCGCAAAAGGCGGACACACTTACGAGAGCTAGACTCGCCCCGTCGCCATCTTCCGTCAGTCGCCGCCGCCCGAGACGCCACAGACAGTTGCTTCCTTTGCGGTATCACGTTACCTGGACGCTGGAGAAAGCTCCCGGATGTACGGAACTCTCGCGATAATATGCCTTTCTTCCTGGGACGTACGAGGAAGGAACACGTTTCAGGTGTTGTCCTCTCACTGCACAGGCTGGGGAAAGAACGACTGCCCGCCTCCTGGGCTGAAGGAGTCTGCGCAGTAGTAGAAGCCCATCCGCCCAAACTAGTGCGATGAGAAAAGTGACGACAAAACCGCAATATTTCATCGATTTTATGACGCGTATTGTTTGCATTTTAACATCTCTGAAATGTCAGGAGGTGTGTAATGATGACTGGTGTGTTCTTTGCAGCATTTTCCCTTTCCTAGTGACTTAGGAAAGTACAGTGCATCTTAGAACTGATGGTATCGTGCTCCCTTCTGCAGCACGTATACAAAAATTGGAATGTTACAGGGAAGATTAGCGTCGCCACTGCGCAAACCTGAGAGGCAAATTCGTGAACCCTTTCGTATTTTTATTATACCAAGAGCACTGATTGTACACTTAGGGTGGATTGTATGGTGTATGAATAAAACTGTTTAAAAGTAATAATGGAGGTGGATAAGGGGTATGGGATGTTTTCGGTTTTCTTTTTTCTTTTTTTTTTTTTGAGTAAAGAAAATGTTAATTGATTATGATGATGAATGCACAGCTCTGATGGTACTGTGAGCCGTTGATTGAATACTTTGGATGCATTACATAGTGTGTGAATATATCTCAATAAAATTGCATTAAATATACTATTATACACTGTTACAGTATACACTAATTATATAGACTAGTATATACTATCATATATACTACATAGTATATACTAATATATACTATTAGACATCTTAGTGTGTTAATATAAACTACATACACAAATATGCACATGGACTGTTTTATGTTTTTACATATGTATCTAGATATACAGATATGAAATATATATATGTAAAAATATTTTTTAAAATCTAATGGCATCATAGATTTCATGAAAACAGTAGGTAGAACTTCAGCCCAACAGATGGGGCACATGAAATCAATCAGTCTTGAAGGGTATTCAGACAGAATCCCCTAGTCCTGGAACTGTTTTAAAAGAAAGGCTCAGCGTGGCCATCAACTGTATGGGAAAAGCTGCTCTGCCCAGTTGTCATGTGCTGGACACACTCCCAAGCCTGGAATTCAGTTTTCTGACCTGCACTAAAACAACTCTGTATGCTCAGGCACCCTAGATTGTTGACCCAGTAAAACTCAACAAAGTGGCTTCCCAAGTTGGGTGAGTATTTGATACAGAAACCTCCTGTTAAATACGGCAGATTTACCTCCTCTTCCTGCTGAGACCTCTCTAGTATGATAGTACAGGGTTTTTATAAAGGCAAAAACCCATGAGGGCAAAAAGGCAGGAATCTTGTGGAGCTGGAGCTAGATGGACAGCGGTCCCTGCCTTAACAGACTGGGGAATGGAGGCCAGTGCCTGAGACACTGTGCATGAGAATGCACCTGGAAAAGGAGGAGACCCCAGACTTCTCTCACTACCACTGCTGCTATCAGGTTCAGCACCTGCTCCAGCAGTGACTGAGAAGTGAGCTCCGGGAAAGTCACTCAGATGCCCAGCCAACTAGGGCCAGAGCCCTGTATTGGGTCTCCTTGGAGATGAGAACTCCTATCTGAAGCAGCAACCAGTTCAAAAGAAAGGACTGATAGGAGTCCCCCAGCAGAATGGCCTAGCCAGATCCCAACCTCAGCAGCCCCAGGCACTAGAAGCATCTCACTAGTCCTATGACTGAAAATCCAGGATACCCAGACACTGGATAAGAGGGAGAAATAACAAAGGAAGAGGATCTCAGAAGCAACAGAGATGATAAGAGAAGCTGTGGGAAAAAATACTAAAAATACTATCTGCAAAGATATTAGAGATTTTGTTTCCAAAGAACAAGAATAGGATGCTATAAAGGAACATTCAGCAAATGTGGAAGAGCTTTTAAAACTTAAAAACACGAGAGGAAAATGAACAACTCAATAGAAGTGTTGAAAGATAAAGTTGAAATCCTCCAAAATGTATAACAACAACAAAACCAGAAAGCTTAACAGAAAAATGTTATAGCAATCACTCTCCAGTGCTTAGAACCAGCCTAGTGCACCTGATGGCCTCCATAATACTTGAGGATGAGGAAGTGGTGGCTGGGCTAGGAGTCTCATTCAGCATCAGGAGCAGCCATAAGCACCACCCTCTGGTTACAGCTTCCCCTGTGAAATGTGACAATGATGTATAAATACAACACTCAGAGTACTTGTGTGCTGGGCATTGTTCTCATTACTTTATGCGCACTAATCCACGTGACTCTTACAACAACCCAGTGGAATGGATACTGTTAGCATCCCCATTTTCACAGATGAGGAAATGTGAGCAGAGATGAGCATCACACAGCAAGAAGTGGAGGTACACAGACAAATGGCTCCAGAGCTTGTGCCTTCATGCCCTTAACCACCACATTGTTGCACCTCACAAAAAAATAAGTCCAACATTTGACCATGAAACTTCCATAAAATAAGGAGAGGAGAGAAATGTACAAAGAAATACTTCAGGAAAATTTCCTAAAAGTGAGGAGTGTGAGATTCTGGACTGAAAATGTCCATGGAGGGCCCAATACCAAGGATGAAATAGGTCTGCACCAGGACTGCTTGGGAATAAAAGATGGCACAATACCCTCTAAATACTGGGGAACAGTGGGTTTCAGCCTAGCCAAACTTTTGTGCCTGGTTATACTTTCAAGCAAATGTGAGGGTAGAATAAAGACAAACAGGCACCACACCCACTAGAATGGCTACTGTTGAAACAATGGAAAATAGCAAGTATTGGAGAGGATGTGGAGAAATAGGAACACTCATTCCTTGCTGGTAGGAATGTAAAAAGTATAGCTGCTATAGAAGACAGTTTGGTGGTTCCTCAGAAATTGAAGTATAGAATTACCATATGTCCCAGAAATCCCACTTCTAGGTACTTACCCAAAAGAAGTGAAACAGAGAATTGAACAGATATTTGCATACCAATGTTCATAGTGGCATTATTCACAATTCCAAAAAGCTGGAAGCAACCCAAGTGTCCAACAACTGATAAATGTATACAATTGTGGTATACCCACACAATGGATTATTATTCATCCATAAAAAGGAATGAAGAATGAAGTTCTGATACATGCAACAATATGGATGAACTGTGAAGACATTGTGGTGAATGAAATAAGCCAATGGACAAATATTCTATGATCTCTGAATATGAAATAACTAGAATGAGCAAATTCATAGGGTCAGAAACAAGAATACAGGTTACCAGGTGCTGGTGTGGGGTTAAGTAATGGGAAGTTAATGTTCAATTGTAAAGAATATCTATTTGAGGTGATGGAAAAGTTTTATAAAGGGTGGTGGTGATGACAGCATGACATTGTGAACATAAATAACAGCAATGAATTATATATTTGAATGTGGTTAAAAGGGGAAATTTTAGGTTGTATGTATGTTACTCAAATACAACTTTAAAAGAAACCATAGTACTATGTAACATAAGAGTGAACCCTAATGTAAATTATGGACTACACTTAAGTTATAATCATAATGATATTGTTTCATCAATTTTAAGTTACCACAATAATGCAAAATATTAATAATAGGGAAAATTGCAGGGTGTACAGAATATGTGGGAGCTCTGTATTTTCTGCATAATTTTTTGAAAACCTATGTGCTGGTTTGAAGCTATTATGTACCCCAGAAAAGGCCATGTTCTTTTAATCCATCCTTGTAGGTGCAGACTTATTGTGGGTGGGACCTTTTGATTAGGTTATTTCACTTGGGATGTAACCCACCAAATTCAAGGTGGTTCTTAACCCTTTCCTGGAGTCCTTTATGAGAGGTTAAAGGTCAGAAAAAAGTGAGAGCTCAGAGAGAGAAACAGCCAGAGATAGCTAAAGGAGAATAGCTCTGGAAATGCTAAGAGAGGAACCCCAGACACTCAGAGAGAAAGCCGCTGGAATCAGAAGCTGAAAACAATGGAACCTAGGAGTGAAGGACCCACAGAGGCCAGCCATGTGCCTTGTTATCTGATAGTGGAAACCCGGATGACAGTGGCCCTACTTCAGAAAAGGCATCGTCCTGTTGATGCCTAAATTTGGACATTTTCATGGCTTTAGAACTGTAAATTTGTGAACCTCCATTGTTGAAAGTCAGTTCATTTCTGGTCTATTGCATTTTGGAAGCTTTAGAAAACAGAAACAACCTACAACTTCTCTACTAAAAGATGCTTTTACACCACAATTACATCTAACTTTGAATAGGAAGTGAGATATGGTAGGTTTGTATACCTTAGAGTGAAACAGTGACACATCCCAAAGTAATTTGGGCAGAGAATAAAAATATAGCCCCTCCTCCCCCCCCCCCCCCCCGGAGGAGCTGGGGCGAAATGCGGAAGTGTTGGACTTCCTCACCTGGGCTGATGCTGATATTGTCACAAACACAGGACTGGCAGTTTGATGTGCCGAGCCCTCTATCATGGGACTGATGCTTACCAAGCTCATTACTACAAAGGAGAAGGTAAACTTGCATATAATTGTGCCTAGGAGTCTCCCCCTGGGTACCTCTTTGTTGCTTAGATGTGGCCTCTCTCTCTCTCTCTCTAAGCCACCTCGGCAGGTGACCTGACTCCCAGGGGTGTAAATCTCCCTGGCAACGCAGAATATGACTCCAGGGGATGAATCTATACCCCGCATCGTGTGATTGAGAATATCTTCTTGACCAAAAGGGGGATGCAAAATGAAACGAGGGCCCACCTGGGACAGGGCGGGGGGCGCGCGCTGCTACTGCAGCACTGCGGGTTCCCGTGTGGGCGGCGGCGGCGGCGGCAACTTGCTGTATATCTTGCCGGTGCCTCCAGGGTAGCTGCAGTCCTCAGCGCGAGAGCACGGAATGAAGCGAAAAGATTTATCTCTGACGGAGCAGACAGTTGAGGACACAGTCTAAGGATGAATGTTCACCGTGGCAGTGATGGGGACAGGTTATTGAGGCAGAAGGCCAGCTGCCTAGTGGATGATACCTCAGCTGCAGCCCAGGAAAAGAAGCAAACAGCCTGGCTTCATCTGGCCTTCAAAACGATACTTATCCTTTAGGTCCCAGGAATGATGACCTTTCATTTGATTATGCCTCTTAGCCAGCAAATCTTCAGTTCTCTCACATACTGCCACGTCCTGAAGACATCAAAGGCTCTTGCTTCCAAACTGGAAATAAGCGGAACCATGAACCCTTTACTGCTCCAGAACAGTTTGGAAACAGCTTTGGCAGTAACTCCCATTCCCAAGCTCCAGAGAAAGTGACACTTCTTGTAGATGGCACACGTTTTGTTGTGAATCCCCAATTTTTACTGCTCATCCGGATACCATGTTGGGAAGGATGTTTGGACCAGGAAGAGAGTACAACTTCACACAGCCCAATCAGAAGGGAGAGTACCAGATTGCTGAAGGAATCAGTGCAACTGTATTTCACACAGTGCTGGATTACTACAAAACTGGTATCATCGATTGTCCTGATGGCATCTCTATCCCAGACCTTAGAGATACATGCGATTATCTCTGCATTAACTTTGACTTCAACACTACCCGATGTCAAGATCTGAGTACTTTACTGCATGAGCTGTCTGATGATGAAGCTCACAAGCAATTCAACCACTACCTCCAAGAGCTGATCCTGCCCATCATGGTAGGCTGTGCCAAGAAGCGGTAGCAAGAGTGCCACATCATTGGGCTGACAGATGAGGATTTGGTGGGCTGGGATGAAGATCATCCACCCACAGGAAGGAATAGTCCCAAATTCTTCATAGCTCCAAACTCTACAGATTCTTCAAATACATTGAGAATCAGGATGTCACAAAAAACAGTTTTAAATGAACGGGGCCTGAAAAACATTCACATTGGAATTGAAGGTTATCCTACCTGTTAAGAAAATATTAAGAGAAGACCTGGTGGCTGGTTTGAAGTAATCTATAATTATGTGCAGCATTCTTTTATCCAGGTGTCATGGGAAAAGGAAGAAGGAAAGAGTCGCCATGTAGATTTCCATTGTGTTCGAAGCAAATCCCTCACCAATCTGGTAGCTGCTGGAGAGGATATCTTGGAGGACCAGGAGATATTAATGCATCACCAAACCCAAGTGGATGAACTTGACCGGCTAAATGCCCCACTTTCACAGATGGCTTCTAATGGCTTTCAGGAGTAGGGGCAAATGTGGGTTCATCCCTTCTGGGAGCTTCTTTCTCTCTGGGATGTCCAAAACCAATCCTCACCATTATCCCCATGGTTTGTCTCACCCTGAGGAAGGGACATGCTTTTTCTCTTTCTCTCATAATTAACATGGGTCCTTTTTAGTAAGTTCATGCCTCCAACAAAGGATGAAGCAGCACTGGTATTTAAGCTACCAGCTTTGCAGCAGCCCTGGGAACATAAAAATCTGAGGTCTGTTGCTGTTCACTAAGTCTTTGCATAATTGCAAAAACAAGAAAGGAAGTCAAGATTCCTGTTGCCTCATATTCAGCTAAGCAGTTCTCAACCTTTACACTCAGTTCTTGGCTTTTGTTTGTTTTGTTTTGTTTTATACTAGGCAAATCGCTTAGTAGCAAAGGGAACAAACTTAAAATGAGACAATCTCTTAGCTCCTAAGCACGCATTGATGGGATGCTCATTAGAAGTTGAGAATGCCATTCCTGCTTCAGGATGTCCAAAAGGAAATTCTTCTTAAGAGCTTAAATTCAGTTTTGTTTTTCATTAACACAGTGAGCAATCCCAAATCTCACAGAGATTCTTTGGCAGAAAGGGTAATGGCATAACAATGTCTATGAAACCGTTTTAGTTTCAAGGTTTTTGAGCCCAAGCAAAGTGATTATTCATTTGTAATGAAGCTCACAACTCAAGTGGAAGAACCTCTCCAAATCAATCCACTTGGATTATCCTGGCTTGGAATCTGGTTTGAAGCCGTAGGTCTTGATACCCTGGGTCAGCATAGTGCTATGTTGGTAGACGGGAGACCTCAGGTATGGTTTCAAGGCTTCCAGGATGGCTGGGGGTGGGGTTGGGATGGGGTGGTGGTTCTCAAAAGTGCTTAATTTTTCAATAGAAAGGCCCAGGGAAGGGGCATTTGAGGTGGAGCTGAGTGGGGAAATGTCACCTCACAGGCTATCCCTCTGTGGTATTTTTCTTTATAATCTTTTCATACCTTGGGATATTTATGAATAGGAACACATTGCCATTTTTTTAAATAGCCTATCAGCTGCTCACAAACTGGGTAAGGAAACAGTATCAGTGTTGTCCCCAAAGGAAGGGAAAGAAGGGCTAGTAATTTTGTTTGCTCTCTGAGCTCCATACTAAACGATGCATGGTATATGACAACCAGATCACTCTCCCCAGCCCCCACAACAGTGAACCATTTTTGTCTGATCTCTCCATGGCTGTTAACAGCAGACCCTTGTGTCATGACTGGTGAATGCCTTTGTCATCTAGGAACCAAGTTGGAGTCCAGAAACAGATGTGTTGGGAATTATCTCCCATTTGGTTAGAATTTGGCCTCCCAATCACCAATCCAAGGCATTTACTAATCCACAAATTTTGAGGATATTCCAAGGCAAGCAACTTGATTCCATTTTATTTGACTGCCCCAGGACACAAGTAAAGTTAGATGGGTATTGAAAGATACTCTTCCCAGGCTTGAAGAACAAGAGTTTTCCTAAGTGTGTTACAGTAGATGTCAGTGCTATATTCCTTACTCAGAAAAGGATGGAGTTGTTGGGGGTTAAACTGAACAATCCCGCACCACTTCTGATAAATTCTGGCATACATTTGCAAGGCCGATGGCCAGGGCTAAAGGTATAATTTATAGACAGGGTAGTTTTTCTTTAAGTGAAAATAATTGGCTCTTATATGAGGTCAGCTTTAGCTTTGACCTTACCAGCACCACATTCATACCCACTAGCACTTGACTGGCCCAAATAATTGTTTAATGGTGCTTCTCTTATGCTTCTCAGTGGACGTCTATGCCATTACAAAGGAAATTATCTAATGTCTGTGAGTTTTATGACTTTCATGAGCTTTTAAAGTATATGTAACTTACCCTAAATGTAGAGTTTATGTATTGTTAAGTAAGTGTAAACACTCCAAGCTAACATTCTAAAGCTAATTAGCCCTTGCTTCTGTAAAAAGCATGTACTTGGTATTGTTTTATCTAAATGATTAATTTTCTCAGGCTTTCAAGAGTTAGGTCTTCCTTGTTTTTCCTCATTTTGGGTTTACATGCTTTTGGCCCCAATCCCAAGGGGTTTGAGTGAGCTGGAAATCTGTGGTTGGCAAATCTCTCCCAAGGTCACCTGGGTGATGGTGACTGATGGGAAAAACGGGAGCACAGGTTCTTTCTGGTGGAGAGGGAGGTTCCTTCTGCACCCTCCCCTCTGACATGGAGCATGCTCCACTCAGTCATGACTGCTGTATTTCCGGGCCAGGACATGCGGCAGTGGCAGGACCTCTCAGTCCTCACATGGGCAAGAAATAGGCTGCCACCATCCCCTTCAGAATCAGTTACTGGCCAGCCAAACAAAAGGTGTTTGCTCTAGTATAAAAGGTGGAAATCAGGCTTACTATTAGAATTTTAATAAGTGCCTAAAATAGTAAGCCAGGCTGTTTATACATAAACATTTTTATAAGAAAGTGTACTCAAAGGTATTTCAGGAAGCCAGGATGAACCCGATTTGAGGTTTAGGATCTTGAGTTTTTGTCTGCATCACATCACGTAGTTGACTTGAAGTATTTCCCTTTGAAGAGTTGGGGAGAGGATAAAGAGTGTTCAAAGCTATCAGGTTAGGTTGTTATGTTATGGTTTCTCCAAGGTAGAGACAATGTATTGAATGAATGACAGAAAAAAGGGTAAGGAAGACAGAAAGTAGCTGGACTTACTGCACAATATGTAATAGTCACTATTATTTAAACTAAATTGCAAGAGAAGAGCATGATATCTAACGTACACAGATCTATGAAGATCCTGTGGATTAAGCCCAGAAAGGACAGATGTATTTGCAAATAGTGTTGCAAAGGGTCCTTCTTTAAGTAAAAACAAATATTCAAAGCACAGCTTTGATGTTAACTCTGTCATAAAGTTTTATACGGAATCTTTTTTATCAAGTATCAATAGAAAGTTAAGAATCAAGGGATTCTAGTAATTTATTCAATGCCACTGCTTGCCATCATTTTGAAAATTGTTAAGATGGGGATAGCAGACCCTGCATCAGAAAACAAATCTGATGGCTTCAGTCATATCCATGCCCTCGGTGCAGTCGCCTCTGCAGAAGAATATTAGGTTTTTTTCAAGGAAAATGCTTATTGGTTTTTCCTCTTTTATTTTGTATTTACTTTTAAAGTTGTACTTGTTTTTACCTACCAGTGTTTATAAAATCCTGTATTTGTGATGCTTTTTCCATAATAATAAAATCTTATCTTTTGTGAAAAAAAATGAAATGAAATAAAGTTTCAGTGGCTGAGAGATTTCAAATGGAGTCGAGAGGTCACTCTGGTGGACATTCTTATGCACTATATAGGTAACACCTCTTAGGTTTTAATGTATTGGAATAGCTAGAAGTAAATACCTGAAACTACCAAACTCCAACCCAGTGGCCTTGACTCTTGAAGACAATTGCATAACAATGTAGCTTACAAGGGGTGACAGTATGATTGTGAAGCCCTGTGGATCACACTCCCTTTATCTAGTGTATGGATGGATGAGTAGAAAAATGGGGAAAAAACTAAATGAAAAGTGGGGGATGGGGGGTGGGGAGGATGATTTGGCTCTTCTTTTTTACTTTTATTTTTTATTCTTATTCTGATTCTTTCTGATGTAAGGAAAATGTTCAAAAATAGATTGCAGTAATGAATGTGTAACTATATGATTGTACTGTGAACAGTTGATTGTACACCATGGATGATCATATGGTATGTGAATATATTTCAATAAAGCTGAATTTAATTTGAAAAAAATAACAAAGTTTTAAAAATAAACATTAAATAAAAAAAAACTTTTACACACCTAATATGGTAATGGAAATTTCCTTTTCATAGAAGTAATTGTCTCAAAAGAAATGTACTTATATGTTATGATATATTAACATCATTGTGTATGGATAAAAAGCAATAAATCAATAAAATGGTTTTTAATATATAGATTTAAATTTTTAAAACAATTTTATTAAAACAAATATTGCCATTGTTTTATTAAATTCTCTAAAATTGTTCAAGCATTTATGTTTGCTTGTCCATAGAAAATGCTTTCTTGAAGACACGTTATCCCCACTAAATGCATGTTTATATGAAATATTATGTACCTAAAACCAGAGTCCATGAATTCCTTGGGTTAACCAGTAAGGAGGAAAATTTTTCTCTTTTCCCTACCATACCTGTTCAGCTGATCAGGTAGCCTTTATCCATCATATGGACAGTTGGCATGTCCCCACACAGTTGAGGTGGAAATCTCAAACCACAGTACTGTAATATGACAAAGGGAAGCAACAGGGAACATGAAGGACAGACAGTTCAATTTCTATGCCTGAGTAACATATTTCCACCTATTTACCAACCATTTTCTCAGTATCACTTGATTGAACACTGGCCCTGGGACAACTCTATGGACCCCAAGTATACATCTGCCTTTAAGTCTCCTATAGTATTTCCTGTAGCATTTGGTACTTACATCAATTTCTAACTCTATTCAGTGAATTGAGAAAAATCCTTAAGAAGACAGGTTGTCACTGCAGAGAGAGGCTGTCAATAGGGAGGGAGAGTTCTCAGATCCTGAAAGTTCACTTGGTGGACTTGTATGTTTGAAGTATTGGGGGCTCAGTCCAGGAGAATGTTCCCTCAGTGTTCTCTTCTTTTTCATTTTAGGTAGAAGATTTGAATGTTTCCCTTTCATGTTTGAAGTAGAAGCATAGAAAGATTAACCATAAATAGCAAGGTGTGGAAAATGTGGCCCAATGCTGATATGTCTAAAGCAGAGAAAGTATTTTTTCTATATATTTTTTATTCTTTAATACATACATTGATCATATTCATTGAGTCTCTTCACATGGCATGCACTTTGTGGGCACTCTGGTACAAGAGTGATCCAGAGAGGTGCCACCCCTGCTCTCCTTATTTCATACAGTCCAGAGGAGGAGAAATTCAAACAGGAATCATAGTGAAGGGTGGTACATGCTTTGCTGGGGAGATGGGGAGATTTGAGGATGCAAAAATCAGGGAACAATGTTCAGTTTAATGTTCAGGAAGGCTCCCAAGATGATACATGTAAATAGATTCCTGAAGGATGAGGGAAGTCTAATAAGGTAAATTAGAAAATAGGAGGGAAGTCCCAGTAAAATCACCATGTTTGGACAAGACAGAAAACAGACTAATTTGTGATCCATAAATTGTGTGCAGGTGCAGCTGGTGCCTTCACTTCAACAGGGGAAGGAGTGAGCAACATGAGAATGAACACCTTGTCTGTGTATGATGGAGAACAGAACTATATTAAGAATTGGTCTTTAGCTTATCAACCACATTTTCATAAAGTTCAAGATTCCACCCATCTCAGAATCCCTGGTTCACTTTTTGCAAATGCACATTCCTGGTGTCTACCCCTGAAAAGTCAATAGGGACCACTGACTGAGTGTTCTCATTTCCACATTTGATACTGGATCTCTAGCATATGGTATCTGTGGCTCATGTTAGTTGGGAGCCTGTATATCTGGTGTTGCTGTTGACCTCTTGTTCTTTTCTCCACTGTTGTATTTTAGCTGCCTTAAATTTAAAAGTGCCCCACAGATTTTATCATGGAATTCTTAGCACATTTTCTGTAGAACATAAGGCAACATTGTTTTATATATCTTCCTCTATCTTCACAATTTATTTTTATTTACTGGGTTAAAGTTCTATAGAAGATCCACCCAGCCAATAGACTGTGACAGACTCCAAGAGAGCCACACAATTAAGATGAGTCATAATGACATGGGCTGACAAAGATGAAGAGGGTGGGTCTCTAATGTATCCAAGCACCTTAAACTCTTGCCCTTATGCCCACTTACTGGCTGAAACCTGCTTTTATTGTCCTGGATGTAAATATTAACAGTGATGGCTCACCAATGGGTGTCAATCATTGAACCCTGAGAGAAAGGAAGGATCTCATTTATATCTGCATATCACCCAGCATATGGGGTGCATCAAGGTGTGCTGAATCCATAGCATTAGCTCTTGATTCCTGAGCCATCTGCTCCAGAAGTGGCCATTCAAAATTCTTCTGGCCTTGGGAAACTAGCATGAAAAAATGATGGTGATGACAATGACAATGAAGAAGGGCATGGTGATGATGTTATTAAGAACATCTACCCACACTGATTGAGCATTTGCTGGGTGACATGTTGGCCCTATTCTAGATTAACTGGTTTATTCTCCAGACAACATCCTCTAAGTCAGGAACTATAGGTATCTCCATTTTTCTGACATATTTTCAATCACAGCACACACAAGGATCAATTAAGCATCCAGACTCTGGAGTCAGATCATAGTTCCATATCCTGGAGCTGTCTTTCATGAGCTGTGAGAGCTTCTATGATTTAATTGGCCTGTTTGTGCCTCTGTGCCACAGCTGTATAACACAAAAATATGTGTACCTTCCGGGGTACACCCTGAAAGACTGAATCAGAACATTTGTCTCTGGCTCAATCACCCAGAATTTGCACTACAGAGAGAAGCAGCTTGCAGACAGCTATAGCAGAGTAAGAAATAAATAGGTAAAAGTGGACTGGGACAAAGCACTCCTGGCTTTAAGACATAAAATAAAGCACCCAGGAGGAAGGAAAGTCTATTTCATAGAGAATTGAGAGGATATTCAGATTCCTGTAAACAGGACATAAGCTATCACAATCCCAGGAAAAGACACAGGCTCAGAAAAGATGAAAAGGACCCTGTTCTTTACTGAGACTCAGGCTGATCTTCTGCATAGGAGGGCTAAGCTGTGAAGGAAAACATGAATTAAAGCAGAGACAATTTGCAAAAACTGTGAAAGTTGTTTTTTGAATAGATCTGTTTGTTTCTGTTAGCTGATGGCACTTCAGGAGATACTGCTCATATTACAAGCTGCCTGCAAACTGAAGAAACATACAGCACAGGGAATAAATCCCAGAGTTAAGACATTAAAATATTAAAAGGTACATCATGCAATAAAAGATTACAAGAAAAACAAAGAAACAGGAAATGATGGCACATACAAAGGAACAAAATAAAAATTCAGAAACCATCAATGAAGAGGAACAGACTTAAGACATATTGGGCAAAGGCTTTTAAAAAATGATCCGCAATATGGTGATGGAGATAATGGAAAACACAGAAAGAACTAAAAGATATCAGGAAAATGATGAATGAACAATAAGATAATCTCAATAAAGAGGTAGAAATTTGAAAAAGGGATCAAATACTGGAGTTGAAGAACACAACAATTGAACCATAAAACTACCTAGAACATTTCAAGAGCAGATTGGAGCTGAAAGAAAAAGATTCAGTGAACTTGAATACAAAACAATTGAAATGATTCATACTGAGAAGCACAAAGAAAAAAGAATTTAAAATAGTGAACAAAGCCTAAGAGACATGTGAGACACCATCAGGCATGCTAAAATACGCATTATAGGAGACACAGAGGAAGAAATAGGGAAATGGGCAAAAGGAATATTCAAATAAATAATGGCAGAAAACATCCCAAATTTGATGAAAAACATGAATATATGCTGTCAAGAAGACTAACAAACTAAAAACAGGAGGAACACAAAAAGAACCATCCCCAGCTCCTTTGGAGTCAATCTGTCAAATACAAGGAAAAGGAGAAATTTCTGAAAAATGCAAGAGAAAAGCAACATGTTATGAACAAGCGAGTCCAAGAAGATTAAGTGCAGTCTCATCAGAAATCATGGAGGTAAGAAGACAGCGGGGCAAAACATTTAAATTCCTTAAAGAAACCAATTGTCAAACAAAAATGCAATATCTAGTGAGGATTTCTTTCAAAAAATGAGGAAGATAAACTAAAGCTGAATAAAATTGTCATCACCAGATCTGCCCTACAAATCATGGCAAAGGGATTTCTTCAGACAGAAAGGAAATGACAGTACACAGTGAATTAAAGCAACATAAAGAAATAAAAGGCCTCTGGGAAAGATAACCAATGGGTAATTATAAATGTCAGTACTATTGTGTTGCATATTTTGGTATGTAACTCCACTTTTTATTACTTATATGTTCTAAAATGCAAATGCATAACAATTAATATACCTATGGTTTTTGACATACAATGTATAAAAATATAATCTATATCAATTTCAACCAAAAGGTGGGGTACAAAGGAGTACATCAACAGTATTTGTGCAAGATATTGAAGTTAAGATGCTAACAAATTAAATGTGATTGTTGTAGACTTAGGATATTACATTTAAGTCCTATAGCAACCAAAAATACCTAAAAAATACATTAAGGGAGGATCTAAGATGGCAGCATAGAGAAGAGTGGAAGCTAAGCAGTCCCCCTGGAACACCTGAAAAAAAAAACAGAAACAACTAGTAAATAATCCAGAATAACTGCAGAGGGACAAATGTGACCATCAACTCATCATACACCATCCTGAATTGGGAGGAATGCCTGAGATCACAGCGTAAAATCTGTAAGTAAAAACTGCAGATCCAAATTGGGAGACCCCTCCCCCACAGCCCAAGCTACAAAGCCTCATGGTGCCAGAGAGAAGCTCTCTCCCAGCAAGCAAATGTAGCTCAGCTGAGCTCCAACTGGGGTTTTAATTAGCGAGTGTGAACTGCTCACTACAAGGTACGAATCCCCAACAAGTAGACAGAAGCTTTGGGTGACTACTGACCTTGGAGAGCCAGAGGGTCACCTTGGACTATTTCAGTTCCTTTTTTGACTCAGTGGAGAAAGCCACAGCCATTTTCAGTTCCCAGTTCTGTAACCCAGACAAGGGTATAGCACAAGCAGAGAGAGACCATTGAAATGCTAATGACATCCCCCTAGGGCATCTATCTTCTCTAACAGGAAAGGGGTGGGGCCCAGCTCTACTACCTGCCTTTCATTCAGAACTTACACCAGTCAAGAATTATAGGCTAACAGGAACCACCTGCTGGGCAGAAAATCACAGTGACTGGAGGCATCAGATGGTGTACCAATTTTCTAAGACACACCCTCAGGGAAACCAGATACTGAATATTTCTTCCTTCTGGGACCTTAGCCCATTCTGGTCTGCAGAGGCCGGATTGGGATAACCAAGGAAACCATGCCTAGACAACAGAAAACTACAACCTACAAGAAAAATGAGGTTATGGTCCGGTCAGGGGAACAAACTTGCACTTCAACTGTGATGCAGGAATTGAAACAACTAATAATAAGTCAATTTGAAAAGTTTAGGGAAGATATGGCAAATGAGATGAACCATATAATGAAAACACAGGACATACATAAGGTAGAAATTGAAACTTCAAAACACCAACTGGTGCAATCTATGGAAATGAAAGGCACAACATAAGAGATGAAAGACACACTGGAAACATAAAACAGCAGATCTCAAGAGGCAGAAGAAAACACTCAGGAACTGGAGAAAGCAAGACTTTACATGTCATTGGTGTCCCAGAAGGAGAAGAGAAGGGAAAAGGGGCAGAAGCAATAATGGAGGAAATAGTCAATGAAAATTTCCCATATCTTATGAAAGACATAAAATTATGGATCCAAGAATTGCAGTGTACCCCAAATAGAATAGATCTGAATAGGCTTACACCAAAACACTTAATAATCAGATTATCAAACATCAAAGATAAAGAGAGAATCCTGAAAGCAGCAAGAGAGAAATGATCTATCACATACAAAGGAACCTTGATAAGACTATGTGTGGATTTCTCAATAGAAACTATGGAAGCAAGAGGGAAGTGGGGTGATATATTTAAGATACTGAAAGAGAAAAACCACCAACCAAGAATCCTATATCCAGCAAAACTATACTTCAGATATGAGGGAAAGCTTAAAATATTCTCTGACAAACAGACAATGACCGAGTTTGTGAACAAGAAACCTGCTCTACAGGAAGCACTAAAGGAAGCACTGCAGACAGAAAGGAAAAGACAGGAGTGAGAGGTTTGGAAAACAATTTTGGGAGATAGTAGCACAGCAATGTAAGTACACTGAACAAAGATGACTGTGAATATGGTTGAAAGAGGAAAGCTGGGATCATGTGGGACACCAGTACAAAAGATGAATGAGAAAGACTGGGACTGTGTAACTCAGGGAAACCTAGGGTGCTCAATGATTGTAATAAAAGGTACAAATATGTTTTTACATGAGAGAATAAATGAATGTGAACATTACAAGGTGTTAAAAATAGGGTGGGATGGGGGAAATACAATCAATGCAAACTAGAGGCTAGAATTAACAGAAACGTTGTATTATGCTTCCTCTAATGTAACAAAAGCAATATACCAAAGCTAAATGCATATGGGGGGGTGGTGAATAGGGGAAGGGTATGGGACTCCTGGCATTGGTGCTGTTGTCTGACTCTTTATTCTACTTTAGGTTAATGCTATCTTTCCTTTTGTCACCTTCTAGCTATCAAGTTTTTTTGTTTTTTGTTTGTTTGTTTTTCTCTCTTTCTCTTGCCTTTTTCTTTTGCCTCTCTGCCTTCTTTCACTCTTCCTCCATCTTGGTGGAAGAAATGGTGCTCAATGCATAAATATGTGACTATGTGGGGAACCAGTGATTGTTTACTTAGGACAAAATGTATAGTGTTTGAACAAAACCATCGTAAAAGAAGTGGGTTGATGAAGAAACTTTGAGGGCACTATATTGAGTGAAATAAGACAGACACATAAAGGCAAATATTGCAAGGTCTTCCTGATATGAATTAATTATAATATGTAAACTCATAGACATGAAATATAAGTTATCAGGATATAGAATGAGGAGGCTAAAGAATGGAGAGTGGTTGCTTATTATGAGCAGAATGTTCAACTAGGGTGAACTTAAATATTTGGAAATGGACAGGGGTGATGGTAGCATGTAATGAGAATAACTAACAGTGCTAGAAGGTGTGTGAAGGTGGTGGAAAGGGTAAGCTCAGAGTCATGCATGTCACCAGAAGGAAAGTTAGAGGTTAAAAGATGGGAATGTATGAAGCAGTGAATCTTGTGGTGGGCAATGTTCATGATTAACTATACAAATATTAGAAATCTCTCTCATGAACTAGAACAAATGTATGTCACTATAACTAGAGGTTAATAGAGAGGCATATATGGAAAAAATATATACCTATTGCAAACTGTATACTACAGTTAGTAGTATTTTAACATTCTCTCATCAACAGTAACAAATGTACTATACGAAAACTATGAATCAATAATGGAAGGGGGGTGTGTGGTTAGGGGTATGGGAGGATCTGAGTTTCCTTTTTTTTGTCTTTATTTCTTTTCTGGTGTAGTGAAAATGTTCTAAAAATTGAAAAAAATAATTGTGTTGATGGATGCACAGCTATATGGTGGTGCTGTGGCCAATTGATTGTACACTCTGGACCTTTGGATAGTTGTATGGTATCTGAACAATCTCAATTTATATATATATATATATATATATATATATAAAGAAAAGGTCATATAACCTCTGGAAAAAAAATCAGTAGTGTTTCTATACACTTGTAATGAACAATCTGAAGAGAAAATTTTAAAAAAATCCATTTACAATAGCAACTAAAATAACCTAATATCTAGGAATCATTTTAAACAAAGAGGAAAAAGACTTGTAAATGGCAAATTATAAAACTTTGCTTAAAGAAATCAAAGAAAACATTAAAAAATGGAAGGGTATTCCATGTTCAGATATTAGAAAGCCAAATCCTTTTAAGATGTCAATTCTATCTGAAGCAATTTACAGACACAGTGCAATCTCAATCAAAATTGCAACAGCTTTCATTGTAGAAAAGGAAAAGCCAATCATCAAGTTTATGTTGAAGAATAATGGGCCCTAAATAGCCAAATCTATCTTGAAAAACAACAAAGTTGGAGTACTCACACTTCTCAATCTTATACCTTATTATAAAGCCACAGTAATCAAACAGCATGGTATAGACAAAAGGACAGACATATAGACAATGGATTTGAATTGAGAGTTCAGAAATCAACTTTCACATTTATGGCCAACTGACTTTGGAAAAGGTTGCCAAGTCCACTCAGTTGTTTCAACAAATGATGCTGGGAAAACATGATATCCATATGCAATAGACAAATACACCATATACAAAATCCATTCAAAATGGATCACAGACCTAAATTTAAAAGCCAGAACTATAAAATTCCTGGAAAAAAACATAGGGAAACTTCTTCAGGACTTTGCGATTGGCAGTGGTTTCTTAGATCTTACACTAAAAGCACAAGAAGCAAAAGTAAAAATAGATAAATTGGACCTCATTAAAAAAAATAGAAAACTTTCATGCCTCAAAGGACTTTACCATAAAAGTAAAATGACAACATTCACAATGGGAGAAAATATTTTTCTCCCATTGATATGTGATGATGTTTATCACATATCTGATAAAGTTTTTATACTCAGAAAATACAAAGAATTCCTACAACTCAAGATCAAGAAGTCAAGACAACTTAAAAATGGGAAATGACTTGAAGAAACATTCCTAAAAGAAGATATACAAATGGTAAAAAAAAAAGCACATGAAAATATGCTCTACATCATTAGCTATTAGGGAAATGCAAATCAAAACCACAGTGAGGTACAATTTCACACCCACTAGAAGGACAAAAATTAACAATATGGAAAATTACAAGTGTTGGAGAGGATGTGGAGAAATAGGAACACTCATTTATTGCAGATGGGAATGTAAAATGGTGCAGACACTGTAAAAGATACTTTGTCAGTTCCACAGAGAGTTAATTACTTCAGAGAGGAATTACCATATAACTGAGCAATCCCCTTTCTAGGTACATGCCCCAAAAAATTGAAAGCAGGGACTCAAAGAAGTATTTTCACACTGATGTTCATAGTGGCATTATTTATAATTGCCAAAAGATAGAAGCACACCACATGTCCATCAACCAATGAATGCATAAATAAAATGTGGTATATACATACAATGGAATGTTATTGAGCTGTAAAAAGGAATGTGACAACATGGATGAACCTTGAGGACATGATGTTGAGTGAAATATTCCAGAAATAAAAATACAAATATGATATGATCTCTCCAATTTTAATTAATTGAAGTTCAGGACTAGAATATAGGTTACCAGGGACTGGGGTAGAGGAACAAAAAATGTTTAGTTAATGCCTAATTTGTACAGAATTTCTGTTACAGGTGATAGAAAAGTTAGGGTAATGGATGTGGAGATGGTAGCATAACATTGGGAATATAATTAACTCTACTAAATTATATATTTTAATGTGGATAAAATGGGGAATTTTAGGTTGTATATATGTTACTAGAATAAAATTCTTTTAAAATACCATATGATTGTACAACACAAACAGTGAACTCTAATATAAACCACAGACTATAGTTAATGATATAATTTTTCATCAATTGGGACAAAGCACACCAATTCAAAGTGTCAATAATAGGGATACCTATGTGTGGTAGGGTGTGTATATATGGAACTCTGTATTTTTTTATAAGACTTTTTTATAAATCTTTAACTTCTTAAATAAACAATAGTAAATAAAAAATAAGGAAAAAATGTACACCAGGTTTTGTGGACTTTGTCCCCAAAATATAAAATGTCTCACTAATAAATTTCTATTGGTTACATGTTGCAATGAAAATATTTTTAACACATTGGCCCAAATAAGATTTGTTACTAAAATTCAAACTATGAGATATGAATCTACAATTAATTCAAATATTAAAATTTAAGGAATAAAAGGTATAGGGAAGATGAACTGGAGGGAGAAAAGACCTCCAAGCCTTTGGAGAATGGCCAATCAACAGCCTGCCATGTCACACAAATCTCCTCAGGATTGGCCCAGCAAATGGAATTCCCAAGTATTCTGCTGCCCCTTCTCTACGTAGAATCTACTGCCTTATTGACCCCTAGTCCTCAGTTCATAGGTGTTGAGTCTCCAGCTTCACCTATTGTAGCCCAGCAAGAGAAGCATCCAGATTGAAAGGAAAGGGGAATATAGTCAAAATTCTGCTCAAGGGGTCCTGCTATTTCACATGAAGCCTGTGATATGGAGACAAAGTTGGAGGAGACTCACAAGGCTACTGAGTGCAGAGGTGATTCTCCCTCTCCTCATTCACAGAAGCCAAGCTTGGGAAATGATACCTCTGAATGGGAACTGGTACCAAATTTTTGCTCTTAAAGGGACATCTCTGTGCCTTCTCACACCCAGATTAGTACTATGCTCCTCTGTGTGCCCTAACCCTCATACTTTTGAGAGGATAGTAAAGAAAGAAATGAGCTTAGTCTCAGATGCCTCTCTCGGAGGTAAAATGGGATTTCTCTAAGCCTCCCACACATCCCAGAGGTGGCTCCATAATTGATGCATGAAGAGGGAATGGGGTTTTGAAAGGAGGAGATTAAGGGTTGGTTTCAGAAACTACCAGGGTGTAGGCCTGGAATTTCCACATCTAAGCTTTTAGCAAGATTGCTGAGCAGCTAAGTGGTGTGATGCCTTGGATTAAGCAACAGAGTGAGGAGGTAGTGCTGCCTCTAGGCACAGATTGTGATGTCTGAGCTAAAAAGTATCTCCTCTGTGAATGAGAAGAGCAAATAATAACAACTTTGATAAATTTGAAAAAATCTTATGTGTATATGAATGTAAATGCAGATTCTTACTCAGACCAGATGAGGGGAGACACAATAAGGACCAATTATCTTTCATCACCATTGCTCTTCTATAATAATGCAAACCACAGTAAATGGCCTCACCTCTCAACCACTGATTCAGTGAAGAAACCTTCTAGCAATGTATGGTACAAATCTCTCTGTTCCACATGGTAACCACAAATCAAGTAATGCTGACCTTTCTAGGTGGAACATTTTTGCCTCTTCCTTTCACTCTTATATTACCCAGCACAAGTTTTCAGGATACTTCCTAATGATCACCACAGATTATTGTTTATAAATAACACTTTACTGGACAGTATTTTTCTGTCCTTCTCCAATCATATAAAATTCAGTTCTCCTCTAAAGCACTGTAGTTTATGTTCATATAGTAATGCAATTTGTAATTTAATAGTAGTTTGTTTATTTGGATTTTAAATACATTAGTGGTTAAAAACAAATGCCATTTTTTTCACAACAGCATATCCAGAGGATACCATCTATGCTCAATGATACCTGAAATAAGTAATCAGGCTTTGTTAATTCTACCTTCTACCAATCTCTCTTATACATGTCTTTCCTTCCCATAATTCCACTACCCAAACCCTACGCCAGACAACCATCATATTTTCTTAAAAATAACTTTTATTTCTACAAAATAACTCACATGTGAGAGAAATCATATGTCTGTAATCCATGTGGAAGGGCAAGCAGCTGTCCATCAAACTTCATTCAGAATAAGTAAATTCATATTGGAGAAAAGCTAAATGAATATATCTGTGTAGTTTAGCCTTTGGTCAAAGCTCCAGTGTAAGGTAACATAAGCATATTCTTGAGGGAAACCATATGCATGACCTTAGCTGGCAGGAGAGATGTTACACTATAAATGTATAAATGTGGAATTTGGGGGCCACAGATCTGACCTTTAAAATAACCACTGAATTCATACAGGGCAGTACATCTTTGTCAGTGTAATCAATGTGGAATTACCTTCATTTATTGTTTATCCTTAAACAATATGAGCAAACTCCACTTGGAGGAACACTATGTTTGTAATCACTCTGTACAAGACTTCTTATCAGCTCCAGCATTGTGTGTACAAAAACTCAGAGTAGAGATAAACACTAAAACAGGAAATCATAAAGAAAAGTCTTTACCAAGCAGAAGAGATTACTGAGGAATAATTATTAATGCTGGATAAGTTATTCAATTAAATAAATGTTCAAAACCCTTACACATAGAGTAACACATAGAATATATGAGGTATCATACTATAAAACCTTTCACAATAAGGAAAGAACTGAAACTGTGGAACTGTAAGCCATAATATTCTTTGAAATTTGCTCTCTAACTGCTTGTTAGATTGTACTTTGAAAGTTATTGCTGTTATGTATACATGTTAAATTTCACAATAAAATTTATTTAAAAATTTAAAAAAATGCTTTAGTGTAGAATTCAGTCATGGATTTGGAATTTTGTCAAATATCCCATTATTGAAAATATTGCAGGATAAAAATGTGGGGAGTTCATATTTAGGAGAATGGAAAATTATTAGTAATGGGTGGTGGTGGTGATACAATACTGTCAATGTGGCTAAAAGGGGAAATATTAGGTTGTGTATAGGATACTAGAATAAAAATTTTAAAAATCCATGCAACTGCTCAGCACAAACAGGAAAACCCTAATTTAAACTATGGACTGTAGTTAATTGTACAATTATAAAAATGCATTTTCATCAATTGTAATAAATGTACTATACCAAAGCAAGGTATAATAATAAAGAATTCTGTATTTTATGCATGATTTTTCTGTAAATTCACAAGTCTGCTAATAAAAAGATTTTAATGTAGAATTGTGATGTGACCTGGTAATGCTAAGTATAGATTACTACAGCAAGTAATAAGCAATGGTATTGAATTTTTAAAATAAATTAGCACTTGAAAATATACTTGGAACAAAATTTGTCACTGAAATACCTCTTTTGCTGGACAATTTCTTTGAAGTATGTAACTCTACACAGAATTTGAATGGAAACAGAAAATAAATTCAAACCTTAACTGAAAACTCCAGAGCAGAAGATAATATGCCATAACTATTGAATACTGTTAACTTATGTAGGCACATACAATGACGAATAGAACATGGATAACTAAAGAGATGGTTTGCAAGTGAAGTCTGGTTATGCATCAATTCTCCATTAAAATGTCATTACTTCTCTCATATTATGAGAGAAATTTAAAATCAAATTAAAGATGATTTAATTTTAAAAGAAAATTAAGTTCTGGACTATTGAAGTTACTTCGGCAGGAAAACTCTTCAGAATCCAGGCTCAAGCAATGGGTCATTAAAAATTTCACCAAGTGGCTTTTGCCAACAAAGCAAGAGATATCCTAGGGAATGAGGAGTTGGAAGATGACTGTGGATGGTCAAAGGGCCCCATTTTTAGAATGACTTGGAGCAGATGAGCAGTACATTCATGCAATCACAAAGCACAATGGCATAAATATGTCCCATAGGAGAAGGGTCTTCACTACAAATCAACTCATTTTCTTACCAAACAAATAAGTAATAACATTTATTGATGGTTTCTAATATTCCAAAACTTGGAATTTTTAGGGGAATGAAATAATAAAAGACACAATGTTGAGTGGCTACTATGTAACAGACTCAGGGGAGTACCACCACCAATATGGCAGAATGAGATACTCTAGGATTTCATACTCCCACAGAATCTTGAAACAACTAGCAAAAACTAGCAAAATGATCTTTCAGAACTCCAAAAAATAGTGGGTTTCCATTACAGGGAGTATTCCAAATCAAGAGATGGACATCATTTATAAAGTAGGAAAATCTCATGGTACTCTTGCTGGCACTTTCCTCACTACTGCCCTGGCTTCATGGAGAGCAAGCCTGAACTCTCAGTGTGGGTCCATGATCCTGATTCCAGAGGGAGCTGCATTATCCCTATGCAAATAATAGGTACCTGGATGCTTCTACAAATCTATTGGGTGACAGTCTTAAGTTCTGAACCAGGAAAATTGTTTCTGGTTACCATCCCAGAACATGCCATGCATGCAAAAGTGTCTTGCCATTAAATCACTGTAAGGAACATTCAAACCACAAAGACCTGGGGGAAAGGATTATCAACTTTAAGACATAGAATACAGCACTGAAAATCAGGAAGACTGAATATTTTATAGGGAGCAGAAGGGACATTTGGAATTTCTAATGCCCTGAGTGCATGCCCAGGACAAGACACATACTTAGAAAACATATGAGAGAACATTGTATTATCACCTCAATATGTTATTCAGGTTCACATTTATGAGGGCTGAGCTATTAAAGAAAACATCAGTTAACATGGAGCCAATTTCTGAAGTGTGTAAAAGGTATTTCCTTAGTCTGTTTCATTTTTTAGCCCTGGCATTCAAGAGCATCTATGGCATATCATTGGCTGGATAGGAACATATGGAACAGACACCTGAAGGTTTAAATTCTATAGTTACATTAAAATATACCATGAGTGACAATAGATTACAAGGCATACAAAGAAACAGGAAAGAATGTCCAAAGAAATGCACAAGATAAAACATCAGAATTCAAGTTACGTCATCAACTTGGTGATGTAAGACATCCCCTGAAAAAAAACCTCCCCAGAGATTCAGTGAATAAAAGGACAATTGCCACTTGCTTAGAACTTGAGAGGATGATAGAGACTGGCGAAGGACTCCACAAAAACTGAATTTAAGTCCTAGTCCACTTCCTCTCCCTCAGTCATGTGAAGCTTTAGGAGATGCTGAGAGGCAGTGGCTCAGATCCCTTCCACCTCCATCTGGGGACAGAAGGGATAGAACACCATGCATAACCAGGCAATGAAACTGAACTCCACAGATACCCAAGTAGGAACAGAAGTCACTGAGAAGTGCTATATACATAAGGGACCCCAGGCGAGGGAAATAAAAGGAGGGACCATGGAAAATGGCACTGGAAAGTGCAGCACGCAATCCAGTTTCAGTTGACTGGATCACCTAAATGAAAAATGAACTTTCCTTGAGGGACCCACTTTTCTGCATTGACACCATCTGGCTCCCTGGGGAAGTATGACTTCATGGGGAAGAGACAAAAAGGGGGGCAGTTAAACTGAATAGTTGTAAGAAAGGAGGGTCTGAGATCTGAAAAGAGTAAAAAACTGGGGCACTCAGTGAAGGAGAGAATTTATACAAATCATAGGAGCTGGGAGAAAATTCTGCACAAACACAATCAGAACAGATTAAGTTTTCTCTAGAAGGTACAAAGGAAAGGAAGTATTCTCCTGGAAGTGAAACAATTAAAAATTGAAATCTAAAAATGGTACCAAATATCCAGGGGAAAAATCAGAGGAAGAGGAGCTGAGAAAATTGGATCAGTTAAACACAGGCTGTTCTAAAGGTCCAGAGCAACTTGAAACAAGCATCAAAGAAGAGCTGTAACACAATGCCAATCAACAATAAACCCTGAACAAGGAGGAGAAATTGACCTTCAGAGTTGAGTCATCAAGATAATCAGATGCCTAGACAACAACACAAAATCCCAAGCCATACTAAGAAAGTGACAGATATGGGTCAATCAAGGGAACAGATTAAAACTTCAGAGGAGACACAGAATTTTGAACAACTAATGAAAGATGTTCAAATAAATCTCCTAAGTTAATTCAAGGAGATGGATGAAAATATAGATAATGAGGTAAAGGCTATTAACACAATGTTTTAGCATAAAGAAAAATTTGAAGGTATAAAAAGGAACATAGAAATTATGGGGATGAGAGGCAAAATGGTAAGGATTAAAAATACACCACAGAGGACATCATGAACATGGCAATGTAAGACAGCTACTGAAAACCTCTCCATGAAGATTCAAAGAGAGAGAGAGAGAGAGAGAGAGAGAGAGAGAGAGAGAGAGAGAGAGAGAGAGAATTCTCAGTTTTACAGAATTCTGGAAGGAGGTAAGCCTGCAGATGAATCCCATAAACACTGAATTCAAGCAACAGAAAAATATCAGGTAAGAAATCTCCATCCCTGGCTGGCTGATCCTCACCTCTCCACTTCACTGGGTCCCATGCAGCTCAGGAAGTGCCCAGAGTTAATTGCTGAGAACACTCCTCATGCCACTGGAGACACAGAATATAAAATCTTTCACAGCAGTGAGACAGATTCCCACCTATATCCAGACACAGAGACACAAGACCAGAGGGACCCATGGCAGGACTTAAGCCACTGGGGAAGGAGGACTATAAAAGGACAACAAGGAAGCATATCCAAAATGAAGGAATAAGGATGGGTTGGAGGAATCTTTCCCCAAAGCAGCAACCAGCCAGGCAGAAACAGCCCAAATCTACTGTTTGGGACACAGAGGACAGGGGAGGGCACTTCAAGGCCCAGGTCTGTGAGGGATGAAGTTAGAGAAAACATGGACAGAGACTGTGCACAACCCCTCCTTGAGGTAAAAGAAGCAGTTGGTCCAATCCTTGCCTGGGGAATGGCTGCAGATGGCAGTGGTTTGGGGAGTTCCCCACTGCAAGTATAGTGGGGGATAGAGTCCCACACTCAGCCAGATTTTGGCCAGTGAAAGGAAACCATGGGGACCCTGCTGTTTCAGCCACACTCTGTCAGGCACTGCAGGGCTCCAGGAGGTAAACAACTTCTGATGATGAATAAATGACTGAAGACTGTCATGCATTGGGCAGGCCAGAAAGTGCAGAGCCTTCCCAGACCCTATCCCAAGCACATCAGAGCTGGTCTACAACTCCTACATGGGTACCCAGCACTATTTTGGCTGAGAAAAAAAGGACAACCCAACTGTCAAAGCAGCACCCTGATACAAATCCAGGTAACATTTAATTTCTAAGCAACAGGGAGAATTAGACCTTCAAAATAGACCCATCAAGATAATCAGATGACCAGATAGCAGCAAAAAAAAAAAAAAAAAAAAAAAAAAACCCCACAAAGCATATTAAAATTCAAGAAATAGCCCAGTCAAAGAAACAGATCAAAAAGTTGGAGGAGACACAGATCTAGAAAAACTAATCAAAGATATGTGAACAAATCTCCTGAATCAATTCAAAGAAATGAATAAAAATGTGTATGAACAGATAAAGGATATTAAAAAGACACTAGAAGGAGATAAAGAATTTGAGAGAGCACATTTAAAAAATCAGGCATTATGGAAATAAAAGATACTGTAGATGAAATTTAAAATATACTGGACTCAGACCATAATGGAATGAAGTTGGAAATAAATAACAGGCAGAAGATTGTAAAATTCACAAATATATGGATACTAAACAACACACTCTTAGAAAACCAGTGGGTAAAGGAAAAAATTACAAGATAAATTACTAAATACCTCAAGGCAAATGAGAATGAAAACACAGCATATAAAAACTTACGGGATGCAGCAAAGGCAGTGCTGAGAGGGAAATTTATTGCCCTAAATGCCTATATTAAAAGAGAAGAGAGAGTAAAAGTTGAGCAATTAACTCTTCACCTGGAGGAAATAGAGAAAGAACAGCAAACTAACCCCAAAGCAAGCATAAGGAAAGAAATAACAAAGATTAGAGCAGAAATAAATGAAACTGAAAACAGGAAAACAATAGAGAGACTCAACAAAATCAGAAGTTTGTTCCCTGAGAAAATCAACAAAATTGATGAACCACCAGCTAGGTTAACAAAAAAAAAAAAAAAAAAAAAAAAGAGAGAGGGAGAGAACAGATGCAATCAGAAATGGGAAAAGAAACATAACTACTGACACTGCAGAAATAAAGGAGATGTTGAGAAGAAATTATGAGCAAATATATGCTAATTAACAGACAACTTAGACAAAATGGACAACTTCCTAGAAAAGCATAAACCAACAATGACTTGAGAACAAATAGATGACCTCAACAAACCAATCACAAGTAAAGAGACAGAGTCATCACCAAAAAGTTCCCAAAAAAGAAAGCCCAGGACAAGATGGCTTCACATGTGAATTCTAACAAGCATTCAAGAAAGAATTAGTATCAACACTGCTCAAACCCTTCAAAAAACTTGAAGAGGAGGGAAAGCTACCCAATTCATTCTACAAAGCCAACATCACCCAAAATACCAAAATCAGACAAAGATATCACAAAAAAAGAAAATTATAGACCATTCTCTTCAATGAATATTGATGCAAAAATCCTCAACAAAATACTCGCAAATCAAACCCAGCAGCTCATTAAAAGAATTATATACCACAACCAGATGGGTTTTATTCCAGATATGCAAGACTGGTTCAACACAAGAAAATCAATTAATGTAAATACACTGCATCAATAAATCAAAGCAGAAGAACCACATGATCATCTTGATCAATGCAGAAAAGGCATTTGACAAAATTCAACATCCTTTCTTGATGAAAACAAAAAAAGAAATAGGATAGAAATAGAAGGAAATTTTCTCAATGTGATAAAGGCAATATATGAAAAACCCACAGCTAATATTGTACTCAATGGGGAGAGACTGAAAGCTTCCCCCTGAGATCAGGAACAAGACAGGGATGCCACTGTAACCATTGTTATTCAACACTGTCCTGGAAGTTCTGGCTAGAGTGATTAGGCAAGAAAAACAAGTAAAAGGAATCCAACTTGGAGAGGAAGAAATAAAACTTTCACTCTTTGCAGATTATATGATTCTATATGTAGAAAATCTAGAAAAACTCCTGTCACATGTTCATCTCTTTACACCTCAAACCTATTATCTCTGTTAGAAAAGGCCTGGGCCTAATAAGGTTGTGATTCAGTCAATTTGGGCTTCAAGTAGCCTCCAACTCAATTAAGAGTATAGGGACAAAGATGGCAGCATAGAGAGGAGTGGAAGGCTGTTAGTCCCCCCCGCCCCGAACAATTCATAAATGACAAAAAAACTAGTAAATAAACTGGAATAACTGTGAGGAGACAAACGTGACTGTCCACTCATCATTCACCAACCTGAATTGGGAGGAATGCCCAAGATCACAGCATAAAATCTGTAAGTAAAACCGTGGACCTGTGCCAAGATCCAAGAGCTGAGAGCCCCTCGATCACAGAAGCCTCGTGGTGCTAGAAAGCAGCACTCTCTCAGCCCAGCTCCACTTGGGGTTTTAATGTTAACTGCTCAATACAGACAGTGAATCCTCAACAAGCAGACAGAAGCTTTTGGTGACAACTGACCTTGGGAGATTTGGGGGACATATCTGTCTCAGGATGGGGAGCCCAGAGGATCAGGTGCTATCTCTGGCTGACTGGTGAACCTGGGAGCTTTTCTGTCCCTTTCTCTCTCTGTGGAAAAAACCTCAGCCATTTTCAGCCTGGAGTGCTTTGCAGTAAAGACAGCGTCAGCCATTTTTAAATCAAAGCACTTTGACCAGCAGAGTCAGACAAACAAAGAACTTATTGATATGCAGATGACATCTCTGGAGGGGGCACAGCTTCCCAAGAGGAAAGGGAGGGGCCCAGCTCTACTGCCTCCCTTTACAGAGCCAGACCCCAAAGCCTGGGGGAGGAGAGCCAAAGGCCACACCCTCTTCCACAGGCAGTGACAGGCTGACAGGTGCACCTGCCAGGCAGAAAAGCACAGGTGTATCAATCCTCTAAGAAAAATCATCAGGGAAACCAGATACTGAATATTTCCTCCTTCTCTGACCTGAGCCTGGTCTTGTCTGAGAAAACCTGATTGGGGTGGCCTAGGAGGTCAGATGCCTAGATAACAGAAAACTATAACCTACACTAAGAAAAATGAAGCTATGGCCCAGTCAAAGGAACAAATGTACACTTCAACTGAGATACAGGAATTTAAACAACTAATGCTAAATCAATTCAAAAAGTTTAGAGAATATTTTGCAAAAGAGATAGAAGCTGTAAAGAAAACACTGGGCGTACATAAGGCAGAAATCGAAAGTTCAAAAAAACAACTAGTAGAATCTATGGAAATGAAAGGCACAACACAAGAGATGAAAGACACAATGGAAACATACAACAGCAGATCTCAAGAGGCAGAAGAAAACACTCAAGAACTGGAGAACAAAACACCTGAAAGCCTACACACAAAGGAGCAGATGGAGAAAAGAATGAAAAAATATGAGCAACGTCTCCAGGAACTTAAAGATGAAACAAAGTGCAAGAATATACATATCATTGGTGTCCCAGAAGGAGAAGAGAAGGGAAAGAGAGCAGAGGCAATAATAGAGGAAATAATCAATGAAAATTTCCCATCTCTTATGAAAGACATAAAATTACAGATCCAAGATTGCAGCATACTTCAAACAGAATAGATCTGAATAGGCCTACGCCAAGACACTTAATAATCAGATTATCAAATGTCAAAGACAAAGAGAGAATCCTGAAAGCAGCAAAAGAAAAGCAATCCACACATACAAAGGAAGCTTAATAAGACTATGTGCAGATCTCACAGCAGAAACCATGGAGGCAAGAAGGAAGTTGGTGTGATATAGTTAAGATACTGAAAGAGAAAAACCACCAACCAAGATTCCTATATCCAGCAAAGCTGTCCTTCAAATATGAGGGAGAGCTCAAAATATTTCCTTACAAACAGACAATGAGAGTCTTTGGCAACAAGACACCCATCCTACAGGAAATACTAAAGGGAGCACTACAGAGTCATAGGAGAAGAGAGGAGTGTGTGGTTTGGAACACAATTTTGGGAGATGGTAGCACAACAATGTAAGTACACTGAACAAAGATAACTATGAATACGGTTGAGAGAGGAAGGTTGGGAGCATGTAAGACACCAGAAGAAAGGAGGAAAGATAAAGACTGGAACTGTGTAACTTGGTGAAATCTGGAGCGTTCAACAATTGTGATAAAATGTACAAATATGTTCTTTTATGAAGGAGAACAAGCAAATGTCATCCTTGCAAGGTGTTAAAAATGGGGAGGCATTGGGGGAGGGATGCAATCAATGTAAACTAGAGACTGTAACTAACAGAATCATTGTATTATGCTTCCTTTAATGTAACAAAGGTGATATACCAGGGTAAATGCAGATAAGAGGGGGGGATAGGGGAGGCATGTTAGACACTTGACATTGGTGGTGTTGTCTGACTCTTTACTCTACTTTGATTTAGGGTTATTTTTCCTTTTGCTGCTTCCTAGCTGTCATTTTTTTTCCTCTTTCTTTTGCCTCTCTACCTTCTTTGACTCTCCCTCCTGCCTTGTGGAAGAAATGTAGATGCCCTTATATAGATAGTGGTGAAGGTGGTGAAGACATAAAGATGTGACCATATAGAGAACCATTGATTATTTACTTAGGATGGAATGTATGGTGTGTGAACAAAACCATCTTAAAAAAAAAAATGGGTTGATGACAAAACCTCAAGGGCAATATACTGAGTGAAATAAGCCAGATACATAAGGACAAATATTGCAGGGTCTCACTGATATGAACTAATTATAATATCTAAACTCATAGACATGAAATATAAGGTACCAAGTTATAGGATGAGGCTTAAGAATGGAGAGTAGTTGATTAGTACGAGCAGAATGTTCAACTAGGATGAACTTAAATGTTTGGAAATGAACAGAGGTGTTGGTAGCAAGATGTGAGAATAACTAACAGTGCCAAATGGTGCATGAATGAGGTGGTAAGGGGAAGCTCAGAATCATATACGTCACCAGAAGGAAAGTTGGAGGTCAAAAGATGGGAATGTATAAAACTGAATCCTATGGTGGGCAATGTCCATGATTAACTATACAAATAAAACTCTTCCATGAACCAGAACAAATGTATTACAATACAACTAGAAGTTAATAGAGGGGGATATAGGGAAGAAATATATACCTATTGCAAACTATATACTACAGTTAGTAGTATTTCAACATTCTTTCATAAACAGTAACAAATGTACTACACCAACACTATGAGTCAACAATTGAGGGGGGTTGGTTAGGGATATGGGAGGGTTTGAGTTTCCTTTTCTTTTCTTTTTTTCTTTTTACATCTTTCACTTTATTTCTTGTCTGGAGTAATGAAAAGTTTCTAAAAATAGAACAAAAATTAAGTGCAGTGATGGATGCACAGCTGTATGAGGGCACAAGGGACAACTGATTGTACACTTTGGATCTTTGGATAATTGTATGGTATCTGAACAATCCCAATAAAATTTTTTAAAAAAAGAGTATAGGGACAGACAATAGTTTTAAAGTAAAGAGCATTCAAGACAAGAATTCACCTTTAACACATTTTTACTAAAGGAGCACTTAAGGTAAAAGGAACAAGTTTACAATGTAAAAATTAATTGATGCATTACCAAGCCTGGGAGCCCCTACTCCTCCAGATGCAGCTGGACATGAGATCAGAGAGCTCCCTCTTTGAATTACGGAAAATTTATAGCCTATTGATTTAGAGTAACTAAGTCATATTCTATTTTTACATTAAATGATGCTTCATGAACATGAATGTCTCATAAAGTGAAGCATCTCAATCCATGAGTGGTTCAAGATCAAAGGAAGGTATCCATGTTATCAGAGACTTAGCCTTGAATGTCTGCAAAACTCTACTGATAATATTTTTACTAATTAAGCTACGATTTTTGTAAGAGCAATATAACATACTCTTACTTGAATAAAGTCTAAAACTTAGAAAAGAGATTACTATTACATGTTTTAACTTGTTAATAGAGCTTTCTCATTTTATTTTATGATTAGTTTATCCATTACATCATATTGATAAGCACACATTTGATTAGGACTGTATTCAACCTTGCTACATTATTTAGGACTTCTCTATGATTAAAATAACAGCTGCAGCCAGTTCTATTTCACAGAGGACTAGGTGATTACATGTTATCTATATCTAAGAAGGTTTAGAGGGCCTTTCTGCTTTCTTGAAAAATATTCACAGTTCTTTTAACTATTTCGCTTTTCCTTCAGTATAATTTTCTAATATGGGACTTGAAGGGTATGAAACATCTGTCCCAGTTATTATAGTAAGGCCTTTCCACTTTTATCATTTGGAAATTTTACTGGAGTGTTTTTAGGTAAAAGTTCTGTTAAATCTGCTTCCATATCAGAGGGAATAACTGGGTTTTCACTATTAGAACAGAAAACATCAGATAGTATGAGAGCAGCATAGAGAGGAATCAGTATCCTCATTATTAGATTCCTCAGTGGAGATATTATCCTATGACACTTCCCAATCAAAAGACAAATAATGGCGGAATACATTTTAAAATATGATCCATCTATATGTTGTTTACAAGAGACTCATTTTAGACTCAAAGATACAAACAGGTTGAAAGTTAATGGATTGAAAAAGATACCCCAGGCAAGCAGTATCAACAACAACAAAAAGCTGGAGAAGCTATATTAATGTTAGACAAAACATATTTTATAGGGGAAAATATTATGAGATAAAGGACACTATATTTTAATAAAAGGGCCAAATTACCAAGAAGAAATAAGAATCATAATTATTTATGCTCCTTGTTCTAGTTTGCTAATGCTTCCAGATTGCAAAACACCAGAAATGAATCAGCTTTTATAAGGGGGTTTATTTGGTTAAACACTTACAGTCTTAAGGCCATAAAGTGTCCAAGGTAGGTCATCAACAATCAGGAACCTTCACTGGAGGATGGCCAATGGTATCCAAGAAAACTCTGTTAGCTGGGAAGGCACATGGCTGGCATCTGATCCAGAGTTCTGGTTTCAAAATGGCTTTCTCCCAGGACATTACTCTCTAGGCTGTAGTTCCTAAAAAATGTCACTCTTAGTTGCTCTTGGGGCATTTTTCCTCTCTTAGCTTCTCTGGAACAAAAATCTGCTTTTAACAGCCATCTTCAAACTGTCTCTCATCTGCAGCTCCTCTCTCAGGTCCTGTGCATTCTTCAAAGTGTCCCTCTTGGCTGTAGCAAGCTCACCCCTTCTGTCTGAGCTTATAGTGTGCTCCAGTAAACTAACCAAGGCCCATTCTGAATGGCTGGGGCCACATCTCCATGGAAATTCTCCAGTGAAAGATCTCACCCACAGTTGAGTGATGACATCTCCATGGAAAAAATCAAAAGTCTCCTACCCAATGAACACCAATACATTTCCTATCCACACAAGACTGCATCAAAGATAATGGCATTTTGGGGGACATAATACATCCAAACCAGCACAATTCACCCCCTGTCCCCAAAATGACATGATCTTTCCATATACAAAATACATTCATCCCACAATATCACAGAAACTTAAATCATTTCAGTAACAACAGTTAAGTACAAGATCCCATTAAATCAGTTACAGGCATGGTTTGTCCTAAGGCATAATTCTCCTTTAGCTGTGAATCTGTGAAACTTAGAATGAGTTATGGGTTTCCAATATACAAAGGAAGGGCAGTCATAGGATAAACATTCCCATTGCCATAAGGAGACACTGAAAGGAAAACAGGGTTTAAGGGACCAAAACAGTTCTTAAAACCCACAGGGCAAACTCCATTTGATTTCAAAATCTGAGAGTCATTAACAGAATGATGTATCCTTGGGGATTGAGAGATTGGGAGTCCATCCCTTTCCAAAGGCTTTTATGGCAGCCCCTTTCTCTCCAAATGCTGGGGTGAGTGCTACAACATATCCACACATTGGGGAGACCACCTTCTTGGCCCCCCTCCTCAAACATCAGGGCAGCACCCAGATTCTCTTCCATCTTTGGGGCACACACTCAACCCCTTCAGAACAGTGAAGTGATGGCCAGGCTCTCCCCAGTCCCTGGGGAATGTGCTCCACCCTCTTTGGGGCCTTGGGTGGAGGAACTCTTCCTGAGCATTGAGGCAGAAGGCCCACCCTCAACCTCTGGCACAAACTCACCCTTTCCATGCATGTGGGCTGCTCCACTCTTCCAGCCCAAGACCTCTTGACTCCAGACCTCAACCTCCATGGCTCTGTCCTTGAAGAAATTTTTCCTTCAATTTGTTCCTTGTCTGTCTCCTTCAATCCAGACCAGCAGCAGTCCCCTCTATAAAGACCTTGCAAAAATTCTGTTGGCTTCACATGAAGCACACAGGGGTCAAAGCCATCAGACAATAAGACTTTCCACAAATTCTTTCTGGATAACTCCATTTCAAATCCTTGTTTGTATTGAAATGGTGATCAGTCTCCATGTTTGGTTAAATCTTCACATGGGGCTATAGTTTCTGGGGTTCCACACCCTGGAAGCTCAGAGTTTTCCAGGCCTCAGTTTCTGGTTTCTTTGTACCCAAGAGTTCAGTTCTAAGTTTATCACCCTCTGCTTACATTTTACTATAAGCTGCAAGGAAAAACCATGCTATATCTTCAACTATTAGTTTTGACATCTCATCAGCCAAGTATCCTGGCTCATCAATCTCAAATTCTTCCTTCCATCCAACAGCAAGACTCAATTTTGCCAAATTCTCTGCCACTTTAAAACAAGGATCACCTTTCTTCCAGTTCACAACAACACATTCATCATTTCTGTTCAAGGCCTTGTCAGAAGTATCTTTAGAGTCCATATTTCCACAAACAGTCTCTACAAAGCAATCTAGGCCTTTTCTATCAAGCCTCTCACAATTCTTCCAGAATCTTCCCCTTATTCATTTAAAAAGCCTTTCCAACATGTTTTGTATTTGCAAACCCAGCAGCACCCCACTTCCCTGGTACCAAAATCTGTTCTAGTTTGCTAATGCTGCCAAAATGCAAAACACCAGAAATGAATCAGCTTTTATAAAGGGGGTTTATTTGTTTACACAATTACAGTCTTAAGGCCATAAAGTGTCCAAGGTAAGTCATCAACAACTGGGTACCTTCACTGGAGGATGGCCAATGGTGTCTGGGAAACCTCAGTTAGCTGGGAAGGCACATGGCTGGCATCTGATCCAGAGTTCTGGTTTCAAAATGGCTTTCTCCCAGGACATTACTCTCTAGGCTGTAGTTCCTAAAAAATGTCACCCTTAGTTGCTCTTGGGGCATTTTTCCTCTCTTAGCTTCTCTGGAACAAAAGTCTGCTTTTAATGGCCATCTTCAAACTGTCTCTCATCCGCAGTTCCTCTCTCAGGTCCTGTGCATTCTTTGAAGTGTCCATCTTGGCTGTAGCAAGCTCACCCCTTCTGTCTGAGCTTATAGAGTGCTCCAGTAAACTAACCAAGGCCCGTGCTGAATGGGTGGAACCACACCTCCATGGAAATTATCCAATGAAAGATCTCACCCACAGTTGAGTGATGACATCTCCATGGAAACATTCAATCAAAAGTCTCCTACCCAATGAACACCAATACATTTCCTATCCACACAAGACAGCATCAAAGATAATGGCATTTTGGGGGCAATAATACATTGAAACCACATACACCTCTTCAAGGTCCTCAAAGTACAAGAGACACACAATGGCAAAACTGAAGGGAGTAATAGATGAATCTACCATAATAGTAGGAGACTTCAGCATGCCACTGTCTCCAATAAATGGAACATTTAAACAAAAAATCAATAAAGAAACAGAGAACCTAAATAGTTGATAAATGTACTACACCTAAGGTAAACATATAGATCACTGCACCCCAAAACAGCAGGATATACATTCTTCTCAAGTGTTCATGGATCATTCTTCATAATAGACCATATGCTGTGGTGCAAAACAGGTCATAATAAATTTTTAAAATATTGAAATTATACAAAGTGCCTTCTCTGATCATAATGGAATGAAGCTGAAAATGAATAACCAAAGGAGAATTAGAAAATACACAAATATTTGGAGGTTAAACAACATGCTCTTAAACAATCAGTGGGTGAAAGAAAAAATTGCAAGATAAATCAAAAAATATCTTGAGACAAATGGAAACAAGAACAAAACATATCAAAACTTATGGAATGCAGTGAAGGCAGTGCTGAGAGGGGAATTTATAGCATTAAACAACTATGTTAAATAGGAAGAAAAAGCTAAAACAAATAATCCAACTGAATAACTAGAGAAACTGGAGAAAGAACAGCAAACTAATCACAAAGCAAGCAGAAGAAAGAAATAACAAAGATTAGAACAGAAATTTGTGAAATGGAGAATTTAAAAAAAAAAACAGAATCAATAAAACAAAAGTTGGTTCTTTGAGATCATTAAAATCAAGAAATCCTAAGCTAAACTGACAAGGACAAAAAGAAGTTGCAAACAAATAAAATAAGAAACACAAGGGGGTATTATCACAGACCTGAGAAAAATAAAGGATCATAAGAAACAACATGGATTAAAGCAGAACTGAATGAGCTGGAGAACAAAAAAACAGTAGAGAATACAAACAAAATCAAAAGTTTGGTCTTTGAGAAGATCAACAAGATTGGCAGACCCTTAGCTAGACTGACAAAGTCAAAGAGAGAAGACCGAAATAGAATCAGAAACAGGAGCAGGATAATTACCACAGATCCCAAATAAATAAAAATAAATCATAAGAGGATATTATGAACAGCTGTATGCCAACAATCTAGACAATGTAGAGGAAATGGACAACTTCCCGGAGACACATGAACAACCAAGACTGACCTAAGAAGAAACAGAGGACTTCCACAGACAATCCCAAGCAAAGAGATCCAATCAGTCATCAATAATGTACCTACAAATAAAAGCCCCAGGTCAGATGGCTTCACAGGGGAATTTTACAAAACCTCCCAAAATGAATTGACACCATTCCTGCTCAAACTCTTTCAAAAAATCAAGGAAAAAGGAACACTACATAACTCATTCTATGAAGCTAACATCACAATGATACTAAAGCAAGATAAAGATACTACTAAAAAGGAAACAATAGGCCAATCTCCCTAACGAATACAGATGCAAAAATTCTCAACACATTACTTGCAAATTAAATCCAAAGGCACATTAAAAGAATTATACACCATGACCAAGTGGGGTTCATTACTGACATGCAAGGGTGGTTCAACATAAAAAAATCAATGAATTTTGAGTTTCCATTAGAAATCAAAAGGGAAAAATCAAATGACCATCTTCACAGAGGCTGAAAAAGCATTTGACAAAACCATCTTTATAGATGACCATCTTAATAGAGGCTGAAAAAGCATTTGACAAAACTCAACATCCCTTTTTTATAAGAACACTTCAAAAGATAGGAACTTAAGGAAACTTTCTTAATATGATAAAGGGCATACATGAAAAGCCACAGCCAACATAGTCTTCAATGGTGTGAGGGTGAAAGCCCTTCTCCTAAGATCAGAAATAAGACAAGAATGCCCACTGTCATGTCTGTTATTCAACATTTTGCTAGAAGTTCCAGCCAGAGCAATTTGCCAAGACAAATAAATAAAAGGCATCCAAATGGAAAGGAAGAAGTAAAATTGTTATTATTTGCAGATGATATGATCTTATATTTGGTAAATCCTGAGAAATTGATGACAAAGCTATGTGACCTAATAAACAAATTCAGTGGAGTGGTGGGACACAAGATTAATGTGCATAATTCAGTAATGTTCCCATACAATAGTAATGACCAACTGAAGAGGCAATCAAAAAAATTCTATTCACAACAGCAACTGAACCAGTCAAGTACCTAGGAACAAAGCTAATCAAGGACCTAAAAAGACCTCTACACAGAAAATTACCGAGCTTTACTAAAAGAAATTAAAAAGGACCTAATAGGTGGAAAGATATTTCATGCTCATAGATAGGAAGGCTAAATATCATTAAGATGTAATTTCTACCCCAAATGATCTACAGATTAAATGCAATTCCAGTTAAAATTCTAACAACCTACTTTGCAGACTAGTAAAAGCTAGTTATCCAATTTATTTTGAAGGGAAAGGAGCCTCAAATTGCCAAAAACATTCTTAAAAAGAAGAACAATTTGAGAGGGCTTACACTTCCAGAATTTGAAGCCTGCTGTAAAGGAACAGTGGTCAAAATAGGATGGTATTGGCACAAAAATAAATGCATTGATCCATGAAATTGAATTGAAAGTTCAGAAACAGACCACCAGATCCATGGTCAATTGATTTATGATAGGGTCCCCAAGTATGTTCAACTGGGATAGAATCATCTCTTTGATAAATGGATAGCCATTGCCAAAAGAATGAAAAAGGACCCCTATCTCACACCCTATTCAAAAATTAACTCAATATGGATCAAAAGTCTAAATATAAGAACAAGCACCCTAAAACTCCTAGAAGGAAGTGTAGGGAAACATCCTCGAGATCTAGTTATAGACAGTAGTTTCCTTGACCTTACCCAAAGCACAAGCACTGAAGGAAAAGAAAACCAGATAAATGGGAACACCTCAAAATATGATACTTCAGGGCTTCAGAGGATTTTATCAAAAGGGTAAAAAGGCAACTGACTCAATGGGAGAAAATATTTTGAAAGCAAGTGCTTTGGTTCGCTAAAGATGCCAGAATGCAATATACCAGACGTGGGTTGGCTTTTAACAATGGGGATTTATTACTTTTCAAGTTACAATTCTAAAGCTGTGAAAATGTCCAACTTAAGGCATCAAGAGGAAGATACATTCTTGGAGGAAATCCTGCTGGCATCTGAGGTTCCTCTGTCACATGGGAAGGCACACGGTGACATCTGTAGCTCCCTCTCTCCTGGACCCTCATTTCAAAGTGACCCTCTCATTTCCTGTGGCCCTTCTTGATTCTCCTGCAGCATTTTCTTTCTTAGCTTCTGTGATGGTTAGGTTCATTTGTGAACTTGGTCAGGTGATGGTGCTCAGTTGTCTGATAAAGGAAGCACTGGCCTAGCCATTATTTCAAGGACATTTGTGGCTGATTAATAAGTCATAAGGCTGTTTTATTAAACCATCAGTCAATTGATTGCATCTGTGCTGATTACAACAATGAAAGCCATGTCTTCCACAATGGGAGAACTCAGTGAACTGGATTTAATACAATCAGTTGAAGACATTTAAGGGAATTTGGAATTTGGGCTCATGTATCCCCACAGTTGCATGAGACACTTTCATAAGATCTCATATTTAAAGATATCTCCTGTTGGTTCTGTTTCCACAAGGAACCCTAATTAATACAGCATCTCTGAGATCTCTGAGTTTCACCTGTTTTTTTTCCTCTCATGGAGCACTCCAGAAAGGGGATTAAGACCCACTGTGAATGAGATGAACACAACTCCTGGAAACAACCCAATCAAAAGTTCCAACCCAACAATCAGTCTGCCTCCAAAATAACTGATTAAAAGAGCATAGTCTTTTCTGGGGTACACAACAACTCCAAACCAGCAAACCATATATCTGATAAGGGTTTGATATCCACTATATATAAAGAAATACTACAACTAATGATTAAAAGACAAACAAAGTAATTCATAAATGGGCAAAAGACATGAATAGATATTCCTACAAAGAGGAAATACCGATGGTTATTAGACACATGAAAAGATGCTCAGCTTAATTAGCTATTAGGGAAATGCAGGCAAAAGCCACAATGAGATCTTTTCTTACACCTACTACAATGGCCACTATTAAACAAACAGGCAACTGAAAGTGTTGGAGAGTATGTGGAGAAATTGGAACACTGATTCACAGTTGGTGGGAATGTGAAACGATATAGTCACTATGGAAGACAATTTGGCAGTTCCTCGGGAAGCTAATTATAGAGTTTTCCTTACAACCCAGCGATCCTGCTACTTGGGATATACCCAGAACATCTGAGAGCAGGGATATGAGCAGTCATTTGCCTACCAATGTCCATAGTAGCACTATTTACAATTACCAAAATATGGAAGCAACACAAGTGGTCATCAACAGATGAATGGATCAACAAAATGTGGTGAATACATACAATGGCATGTTATTCAACAGTAAAAAGGAATGAGGTCCTGAAGCACACAACATGGATGAACCTTGACATTATGTTAAGTGAAATAAGTGAGACACAAAAGGACAAATATTTTATTATCTCACTGATATGAAATAATAATATGCAAACTCACAGACATAAAATATAGGATATAGGTTACCAGGATAAAGAAAGAGGCTAAAGAATGGGGAGCAGTTGCTTAATATGTACACAATGATTAACTTGGTTGAACTTAAACATTTGGAAATGGACAGAGGTGAAGGTAAGATGTTATTGTGAGAGAAATTAACAGTACTGAAAGGTGTGCAAATGTTGTGGAAAGGGGAAGTTTAAAATCATGTATGTCACCAGAAAGACAGTTGGAGGTTAAAACATGGGTATGTATAACACAGTGAATCTTTGGTGGACCATGTCCATGATGAGCTATACAAACATAAAAATGTTCTCTCATAAACTAGAGCAAATGTACAATATGACAAGACGTGCATAAGAGAGGGGTATATGGGGAAAATATGCCTATTGCAAAGTATGAACTATAGTTAACAGCAATATTTTAATGATCTTTCATCAACAACAAATGTACCACCCCAGTACAATGGGTAAATAATAGAGGAGGATAAAGGGGATGAAGGGAATTGTGTTTTCTTTTTTCTTCTTATTTCCTTTCTGCAGTAATGAAAATGTTCTAAAATTGATCATGAGGATGTATGCATAATTATGTGATGTTGCAGTAAGCCCATGATTCTATACATTGAATGGGTTTTATGGTTTGTGTATATATCTCAATAAAATTTCATTAAAAAGACATTACAGGGAATATAGCAGATTAGGAGAGACAGATCAAAATTCTCCTCCATGAAAAATGCTAAATTAAGGACAGAATGCACTCCAGAACAGCAGTTTCGGGGTTCCATCAGCTGGGCAGGGACTTCTTCACCCATAGTGAGTGTGTACTTGGAGAGAGACTGAATTTCAGACTGGTGAGTGTGTGGCCTGGAAAGCCACCTGGAAATGGGCAGTTAGAGGTGGCTGGGGAACACGGAAGGGAGCAGACTTCCATATCCCAGGCACCCTCTTCAGCACTTGGCTTAAGTGATAACCCTTTACAGATCTGTGGCCAAGAGCCCCTGTGCCAGGTACCAGTGGTTGGAGCAGGCAGATGAGCATGGAGGGGTGCAGTTTTCCATGCCCCATGCAGCCATATTTGCAGTTGGCTGGGGAGATGACCATTCACAGCCCTACAGCTGAGAGCTTCCTTGAAGGAATTCAGGATTTGGAGGGGCTTGTGACAGCATACACTCTTCCTCCATTGAAGTCCACATTGTGCACAGCCTAGAAGCAAGGCTGCTGCATGGAAGTGCCAGGAGCCCTTCCCAAATCCCAGGTACTTGTGGGCACACAGCAAACAGGGACTGTGGGGCATTTGAGCTGAAAGGTGAGACATGCAGCTCTGCAGCCGCAGAGTATTTCACCCACAGCCCAGGGAATGGCAAGGAACACTGTGTCCTGGAGTGGACTCCCTGCTAAACTGCACAGGGCATACACACCAACCACAGCACTGGCATTCCCCAGTACACGTGGAAAATTGGTGCACTGCTTGGACTTGCACATAGTTTGGACCCCAACTCAGTGCACAGATGAAGTTGGGGAGAACTGGCTTGAGAGTAAGAGGTGACTCAGGAGCTCCATATGCTGGTAGGTCAGGGAAAGTGCACTCCACCAAGCTATAGCTCTGCCAAATTATAGATAAATGTTTAAATATTCCTGCATATCCTAAAAGAAGCCTATCAAGATAAGCAAATGTCAATAGGCCAAAACAACAGAAAATTATAAAACATATAAAGAAACCAGAAGATATGGATAACCCAAACATCAAATTTAAAAGAAAGAGAAGACAAAGAGATTGGAACAATTAATCAAAGAAGTATGCATAAACATCACTGTCATGGCTCAGGATATAAAGAATATGAAGAAAACCCTAGAAGAGCATAAAGAAGAATTTACAAGAGCAAATAAAATATAGTGGATCTTATGGAAAAAAGACACAGTTGATCAAATTAAAACTATACATGAGACACATAACAGCAGATTTGAAGAGGTAGAAGAACAAATTAGCAAACTTGTGGACAGGACAATGGAATGACAAAGGACAAAAGAATGAACGGTGAAAAAATTGAGAAATTTGAAATGGATCTCCAGGAAATTATGGGAAACATGAAGCACACAAATATAAGAACCATTGGTGTTCCAACAGGGGAAGAGAAAAGGGCTAGGAAGAGTATTCAAAGACATTGTTAGGGAAAACTTCCCATCACTTCCAAGTGACATAAATATGGAAATCAAAGATTTCCAATGAACTCCAAATAGAATAAATCCAAATAAGCCTGCCCTGAGGCATATTCTGATCAGATTGTCAAATGCTGAAAAGAAAGAGAAGACTCTGAAAACAGCAAGGGAGAAGTAATTCACCACATACAGGGGAACAACATATGAACAAGTATTGTCAACTCAGTGGGCACCACAGAGATGAGAAGGTAGAGATATGACATATTTAAAATTCTGAAAGAGAAAATTTTCCAGCCAAGAACTCTTTATCCAGCAAAACTCCCCTTCAAAATTGAGAGAGAGCTTAAAATTTTCACAAACAATGCACAGAGAATTTATTAACAAGAGACTGGCCCTACAAGAAATACCAAAGAGAGCTCTACCAGCTGAGAAAAAAAGACAGGATAGAGAGATCTGGAGAAGGGCACAGAACTGAAGAGTTAAAGTAAGGGTAACTTAAAGGAAATAAGCAGAGAGAGGGAAAAAATAGATCTGACAAATAAAAATGAAAGAATAATATGGGTGATTCAAGAACTGCCTTCACAGTAATAACATTGAATGTGAATGAATTAAACTCCCCAATTCAAAGATAGAGATTGCAGAATGTATTTAAAAATATGAACCATCAATATGCTGTTTATAAGAGGCTCATCCTAGACCCAGCAACAAAAAGAAACTAAAAGTGAAAGGATTAAAAAAATATTCCATGCAAGTGACAGCCAAAATAAAGCAGGGGTAGCACTACTAATTTCACATAAAATAGATTTTAAAAGCAAGGATGTTATAAGAGACAAAGAAGGGCACTATATATTAATAAAAGGCACAATTCACCAAGAAGAAATAACAATCATAAACGTCTATGTACCCAATCAAGGTACTCCGAAGTAAATGAGGCCAACATTGGCAAAGCTAAAGGAAGCAACAGATGTTTCTACAATAATAATGGGAGATTTCAATACACCACACTCTCCTTTAGACACAACAACCAGACATAGGACAAATAAGGAAATTGAGAACCTAAAAAATGTGATAAATGAATTAGACTTAGTAGACATATATAGAGCATTACAACACAAATTACCAGGGTATACATCCTTCTCTCATGCTCATGGAAATTTCTCCAGGATAGACCATATGTTGGGGCCTTAAACAAGCCTCAATAAATTTTAAAAGTTTGAAATTATTCAGAGCACATACTCTCACCACAATGAAAGGCAACCAGAAGTCAATAACCATCAAAGATCTACAGCATTGACAAATATATGTATGTTAAACAAGACACTCCTAACCAGTCTGTGGGCCAAAGAAGAAGCTGCAAGAGAAACTCCTAAATATCTAGAGAAAAAGGAAAATGAGAACACACTATGTCCTGACTTATGGGATGCAGCAAAGGCAGTATTGAGGGGGACATTTATAGCTCTAAAGGCATGCACTTAAAAGGAAGAAAGAGTGAAAATCAAAGAACTAATGGAACAACTGAAGAAGCTAGAAAATGATCAGCAAACTAAAACTGAAGCAATTAGAAGAAAAGAAATAACAAGGATTAAAGCAGAAATACATTATATGGAGGACAAAAAAACAATAGAGAATAAATAAAACTAAAACTTGGCTCTTTGAGAAGATCAACAAGATTGAAAACCCTTAGCTAGATTGACAAAGTCAAAAAGAGGGAAAACCCAAATAAACAAAATAATAAATGATAGGGGATCATTACTGTGGATCCCAAAGAAATTTAAAAAAATCATAAGAGGATAATATGAACTACTATCTGCAAACAACTAGACAATTTAGAGGAAATGGATAATTTTCTGGAAACACATGAACAACCTAGACTGATCAGAGACTAGAAGACCTCAACAAACCAATCACAAATAAAGAGATCTAATCAGTCATTAAAAAGTTTCCTACAAATAAAATCCTGGGGCTAGATGGCTTCATAGGGGAATTCTACCAAATTTTCCAAAAACAACTGACAGCATTCCTACACAAACTTTTTCAAAAAACTGAAGTAAATGGAACAATACCTAACTCATTTTAAGAAGACAACATCACTCTAATACCAACACCAGATAAAGATACTACAAGAAAGGAAAACTACATGCCAATCTCCATAATGAATATAGAAGCAAAAATTCTCAACAAAATACTAGCAAATCAAATCCAAAGACACATTAAAAAATCATAAACTATGACCAAGTGGGTTAATCCCAGGCATGGAAGGGTGGTTCAACTTAAGAAAATCAATGTAATACAACACATTAACAAATCAAAGGGGAAAAATCAAATTATCATCCCAATGGATGCTGAAAAAGCATTGAATAAAATTCAAATTTTTTTGATAAAAATCCTTCAAAAGGTAGGATTTGAAGGAAACATCCTCAATATGATAAAGGGCATAGATGAAAAACCCACAGCCAGCATAATACTCAATGGCAAGTGTTCTAGTTTGCTAATGCTGCAGAATGCAAAACACCAGAGATGGATAGGCTTTTATAAAATGGGGGTTTATTTGGCTATACAGTTACAGTCTTAAGGCCATAAAGTGTCCAAGGTAACACATCAGTAATCAGGTACCTTCACTGGAGGATGGCAAATGGCATCCGGAACACCTCTGTTAGCTGGGAAGGCACATGGCTGGCATCTGCTCCAAAGTTCTGGTTTCAAAATGGCTTTCTCCCAGGACGTTCCTCTCTAGCAAGCTTGCTCCTCTTCAAATAACATCACTCACAGCTGCACTCTGTCCCGTCTCTTTGAGTCAGCATGGTTTATATGGCTCCACTGATCACGGCCCACCCTGAATGGGTGGGGTCACACCTCCATAGGAGTATCCCACCCAAGTCACCACCCACAGCTGGGTGGGGCACATTCCAAGCAAATCTAACCAGCACCAAAACATCTGTCCCACAAGACCACAATGATAATGGCATTTGGGGGACACAATACATTCAAACCGGCACATTCCACCCCCTGGACCCCAAAATGACATTATCTTTCCAAATACAAAATACATTCATTTCATCACAATATCACAGAAACTTACATCATCTCAGTAACAAAAGTTAAGTACAAAATCCCATCAAAATCAATTATAGGCGTGGTCAGTCCTAAGGCATACTTTTCCTTTAGCTTGGATCTACGGACTTAGAACAAGTTATATGTTTCCAATATACAAAGGAGGGACATTCATAGGATAAACATTTCCATTGCCATAAGGAGAAACAGTAAGGAAAACAGGTTTAACAGGACCAAAACAGTTCCTAAAACCTGCAGGACAAACTCCATTAGATTTCAAAGTCTGAGAGTCATTAACAGAACAATGTCGCATCCTTGGGGCTTGAGAGAGTGGAAGCCTAACCCTTCCTAAGGGCCTTTTCGGCAGCCCTTTCCTCTCCAAATGCTTAGGTGAGTGCTCCAACATACCCACACATTGCGGAGACCACCTTCTTGGCCCCACCCTCCTCAAACCTCGGGGCAGCTCCCGGATTCCCTTCCATCTCCGGGGCACACGCTCAACCCCTTCAGAACAGTGTGGTGGCAGCCAGGCTCTCCCCAATTCCCTGGGAATGTGCTCCAACCTCTTTGGGACCTGAAGTAGCAAAACTCTTCCAGAGCATCGAGGTGGAATGCCCACCCTCGACCTCCAGGGCAAACTCACCCTTCCCATGCATGTGGGCTGCTCCGCTCTCCCAGCCCGAGACCTCTTGACTCCAGACCTCAACCTCCATGGCTCTGTCTTTGAAGAGATTTTTCCTTTAATTTTTTCCTTGTCTGTCTCCTCCAGTCCGGACCAGCAATGGCTCTGTCTATAAAGATCTCACAAAAATTCTGTTGGCTTTGCATGAAGCATACAGGGGTCAAAGCCATCAGACAATAGGAGTTTCCACAAATCCTTTCTGGATAATTCCATCTCCAATCTTGGCTTGTACTGAAATGGCAGCTGGGTTCCATGTTTGGTTACATCCTCACATTGGGCTGTAGCTTCTGGGATTCCACCCCCTGGAAGCTCATAATTTTCCAAGCCATCAGCTTCTGGTTTCTTTGAACCCAAGAGTTCAGTTCTAAGTTTATCTCTCTCTGCTCGCATTTTACTATAAGCTGCAAGGAGAAGCCAGGGTATATCCTCCACAGGGAGTCTGGAGATCTCCTCAGCTAAGTATTCCAGGTTGTTGCTTCCAGAGTCTTCCTTCCATCTGACACCAGGACTCAATTTTGCCAAATTCTCTGCCACTTTAAAACAAGGATCACCTTTCTTCCAGTTTGCAACAACACATTCATCATTTCTGCTCAAGTCCTCATCAGAAGTATCTTTAGAGTCCATATTTCCATAAACAGTCTCTTTAAAGCAGTTTTGGCCTTTTCTATCAAGCTTGTCACAATTCTTCCAGAAACTCCCCATTATCCATTTAAAAAGCCGTTCCAACATGTTTGGTATTTGCAAACTCAGCAGCAAAAGCACCCCACTTCTCTGGTACCAAAATCTGTTCTAGTTGGCTAATGCTGCAGAATGCAAAACACCAGAGATGGATAGGCTTTTATAAAACGGGGGTTTATTTGGCTATACAGTTACAGTCTTAAGGCCATAAAGTGTCCAAGGTAACACATCAGTAATCAGGTACCTTCACTGGAGGATGGCAAATGGCATCCGGAACACCTCTGTTAGCTGGGAAGGCACATGGCTGGCATCTGCTCCAAAGTTCTGGTTTCAAAATGGCTTCTCCCAGGACATTCCTCTCTAGCAAGCTTGCTCTTCTTCAAATAACATCACTCACAGCTGCACTCTGTCCCGTCTCTTTGAGTCAGCATGGTTTATATGGCTCCACTGATCAAGGCCCACCCTGAATGGGTGGGGTCACACCTCCATAGGAGTATCCCACCCAAGTCACCACCCACAGCTGGGTGGGGCACATTCCAAGCAAATCTAACCAGCACCAAAACATCTGTCCCACAAGACCACAATGATAATGGCATTTGGGGGACACAATACATTCAAACCGGCACAGCAAGAGACAGAAACCCTTCCTCTAAGAACAGCAATGAAACGAGGATGCCCACTGTCACCACTGTAATTCAATATTGTGCTAGAAGTGCTGGCCAGAGCAATCCAGCAAGACAAAGAAATAAGAGGCATCCAAATTGGAAAGGAAGAAATAAAACTGTCATTATTTGCAGATGATTTGATCTAATATTTGGAAAACCCTGAGAAATCAACAACACAGCTACTTGAGCTAATAAACAAATTCAGCAAAGTGACAGTGTTCCAGTTTGCTAATGCTGCCTTTTCATAACACACCAGAAATGGACTGGCATTTATAAAAGGGGGTTTATTTGGTTGCACAGTTACAGTCTTAAGGCCATAAAGTGTTCAAGGCAACACATCACCAATCAGGTACCTTCACTGGAGGATGGTCAATGATGTCTGGAAAACCTCTGTTAGCTGGGAAGGCACATGGCTGGCATCTGCTCCAAAGTTCTGGGTTCAGAATAGCTTTCTGCCAGGATGTTCCTCTCTAGGTGGCAGCTCCTCAAAAATATCACTCTTAGTTGCTCTTGGGACATTTGTCCCCTCTTAGCTTCTCCAGAGCAAAAGTCTGCTTTCAAAGGCCATCTCCAAAATGTCTCTGTAAACTGAAGCTCCTCTCTCAGCTCCTGTGCATTCTCAAAGTGTCCCTTGGCTGTAGCAAGCTTGCTCCTTCTGTCTGATTTTATATAGTGCTCCAGTGAACTAATCAAGGCCCATCCCAGAAGGGCAGGGCCATGCCTCCATGGGAATTATCCAGAGTTATCACTCACAGTTGGGTGGGTCGCATCTCCATGGAAACACTCAATCAAAGAATTACAATCCAATGAACACAAATATGTCTGTCCAAACAAGATTGCATCAAAGATAATGGCATTTTGGGGACATAATACATTCAAGCTGGTAAAGGCAGGATACAAGATTAATGCACAAAAGTCAGTAATGTTCTTATACACTAGAAATGACCTAACTGAAGAGACACTCAAGAAAAAGATTGCATTCTTAATAGCAACTAAAAAAGTCAAGTACCTAGGAATAAACTTAACCAAGGATGTAAAATACCTCTACACAGAGAATAACAAACTTTAGTAAAAGAAATAAAAGGGGACCTAAAAACATGGAAAGATATTCTGTGTTCATTGATAGGAAGGCTAAACGTCATTAAGATGTCAGTCCTACCCAAAATGATCTACAGATTGAATGCAATTCCAATCAAAATTCCAGCAACCTACTCTGCAGACTTGGAAAGGCTAGTTACCACACTTATTTGGAAGAGAAAGAGGCCTCAAATTGCTAAAAAAAAAAACAAAAACAAAAATGCCAAAAAGGAAAAACAAAGTGTGAGGACTTACACTTCCTGACTTTGAAGCCTACTATAAAGCCACAGTAGTCAAAACATGATGGTATTGGCACAAAGATAGACACACTGATCAATGGAATCAAATTGAGAATTCAGAAATAGAACCCAAGATCTATGGTTGTCTGGCTTTTGATAAGCCTCCCAAATCCACTTAACTGGGACATAATAGTCTCTTCAACAAATGGAGCTGGAAGAACTGGATATCCATATCCAAAAGAATGAAAGAGTATCCCAACCTACGCCATATACAAAAATTAACTCAACATGGAAAAAAGACCTCAATATATGAGAAAGTACCATAAAACTCCTAGAAGATAATGTAAGGAAACATTTTCTAGACCTAGTATTAGGAGGCCACTTCTTAGATCTTACACCTAAAGCAATTCAATGAAATAAAAAATATATAAAGGAGAACTCCTCAAAATAAAAGCTTCTGCACCTAAAGGAATTTTTCAAAAAGGTGAAGAAGCAGTGGGAGAAAGTATTTGGAAACCATGCATCTGATAAGAGACTAACCTCTTGTATATATAAAGAAATCCTACAACTCAATAATAATACAAACAGCAATTACAAAATGGCCAAAAGATATGAAAAGACATTTATCTAAAGAGGAAAGACAAATGGCTAAAAAAAAAAAAAACATGGAAAAATGTTCATTTTCACTAGCTATTAGGGAGATGCAAATCAAGAGTACAATGAGATATCATCTCACACCAATAAGAATGGCTGCCATTAAACAGGAAACTAGAAATGCTGGAGAAGATGTGGAGAAATTGGAACTCTTATTCATTGCTTGTGGGACTGTATAATGGTACAGCATCTCTGGAAGACAGTTTGGTGGTTCTTCAGAAAACTAGATATCAAGTTACCATACAATCCAGCAATTTCACTTCTTGGTATATACCCAGAAGAGCTGAAAAAATGAAGGTAACCAGAAACACAAACAGATATTTGCACTGATATTCATAGTGGCATTGTTCACAATTGCCAAGAGATGAAAACTATTCAAATGTCCTTCAACAGATGAGTGGCTAAACAAATTGTGGTATATACAGAGAATGGAATACTATGCAGCACTAAGAAGGAACTAGGTTGTGAAACATATGACAACATGGATGAACCTTGAAGACATAATGCTGAGTGAAGTAAGCCAGACAAAAAAGGAGAGATATTGCATGTTACCACTAATATGAACTCCATGAATAATGTAACATAAGTATCTTACAATGTAGAATATAGGGAGCCTAGAGCTAGACAGATGCTACTGAAGGGGGAATGATAATATGTACAGTATGATAATGAGGGTGAACTTAATGGTATGGTAATGGTCAGGTGTAACTATGTATTGTAAGTGGGATTATAAGTATCAATGACACATTGAAGGTGAACATGTTTGTACATGATTGTTTAAAGGCAAGTAACTCACAGAGTAGCACCACAAACCTAAATAGGTGTTAGCCTGGTATACTTTTAAGGTATAACATTGGTGCAGAGGGTCAAAAACAGAGTGGTATGGAAAAACTACCCATTGTATATTAAAGACTATAGTTAATAGGAATATCTTACCAATGTTACCCTTATACTAAGGATGAATAATTAGCAGCTGATAAGAGCTCTGGGATGTATTATGTTATGATAATTGTTTGAAGTTGAGAGTGATGATGATTGTACAACTAAGTGAAGAAAATGTAAGAAATTGATGGTTTATCTTGGGATAGAATAGGTATTAAATGAAATTAGGAACCCACTACCTAATAAATCAAGGCCTCAACTCTTGTGAAACTTAGGGTTGTAAATGGGAGATTGAACCCTCCTATAATTATGTGTAAGAGGCACCTCCAGGAAAAAAAAGGAAACTTTTTGTTGCTCAGATATGGACTCTCTTTCTCTAAGCCCAACTTGTCAAATAAATTCATTAAACGTCCCACCATGAGGGACTCCCAGGGGAATGAATCTCCCTGGCAACATGTCACATGACTCCCAGGAATGAGACTGGACCTGGCAGCAAGGGATTGAAAATTGGTTTTGGTTGACCAAAAGGGGGAAAAATGAAGGTAACCTGCTGAGGTCACAGTGGCTGAGAGATCCCAAATACAGTCGAGAGGCTATCCTGGAGGTTTCTGTAATGCAAGCTCCAGCTAGACATCCTAAATGGCCACAGTACATCATGCCCTTACCAAAAGTAGTACCCAAATACCTAGGTCCCTACCTGAGATTCTATCAAAGACTCACACACTAAGTTTTATCTCTCAGAAACTTAAATCCATCAGAGTGTTCCTATGCCAGACAAGTCCTAAAACCCAGAGGCAAAAGCCTCTTTAAGACCAACAATCAGAGGCATCCCCCTTTCCCATACTGCTAACAACACCTTTCAGTGGGAAAAAGTTAGGGTACTCCCTGCCTACACACCCCTGAAGATGAAGAAAAAGATTAATGAGCAGAAGGGGTAGCAACAAACAAGATAACATTTTAATAAAGATCTATGATTGAGGGATTTCTGGAAGATGGTGGTTAGGAGACACAGGGCAGGAAAAACACCTCCATGAAAAATACTAGATAAAAGCCAGAAAGTCACCCAGAACACCAGTTCCAGTGATGCACCAATTGGACAAGTTCTGCTAAACCCACAGGGACCGTAATTTCACATTTGTTGAAACTGGGAGTCTGCATTATGAAACAACTGAGTAAGCCTGCTGAATATCCAGCAGCCACACTGTGGTGTGGGGAAACCATGGGTTGGTGTTTGGAGTCAGACTAGTTCTTTTTTAAAAACCGAAAAGGGGCTGCAGATACAGCAGTGAGAATCACACAAGGAAGTGTGGCAGGAATGGCATCTCCACAACCTGTGAGTATGCCTCAATATCTGGCATGGATGATAGCCTTTTGCACACCCACTGTGAATCATCTCAGAGCTAGGAAGGCAGAGGTCAGACAAAAGGGGAGAAAAACCATGCCCCTTACAGCTATCTTCCTAGTGGGCTGGGAACGCTCCTGCCCAGTGCTGGCACCACAGCCCAGAGCTGCACCAAAAAGCCCAGTGCAACGGGAAGTGTTTCCAGCAATGTGCACACATGCCACAATATCTGGCATGGACAATAGCCTTTCACACACCTGCAGCTAATTGTTCTGGAGCTAGGAAGGCAGAGTGTGTGAAAAGGGAGAAATTAACCCTCCACATTCAGCCATCCTTTCAGCAGGCTGGGAACACCCCTACATGGCCTGGTGGCCCAGAACTTCCCTTGAGGGTCAGTGTGCACTTGTGACATAGCACAGCCTTCCCTCAGCAGAGGACCTAGAAGGGCAAGGTTTGGAAGAAGGACCCACTTTGAAATCCCAGGGACCATACACCATTACCAAGGACTTGTGGGTGAGTGGCAGAGACAACTGTGGTTAGACTGAACTGAAGGTTTAGACTCTTGGACCAGCCTTAAATCTCCAGGAACACCTGGGTGGTTTGATTGTTAAAGCTGCCCTCACTCTTTAGCTGCTTAGACACACACCCCACATTCAGGGTGGACAGTACCAACTACACATGCAAAACTGGTGAACCAATTGGACCCTACAAGAATCAGACCCCAACACACCACAAAGACGAAGTTGGGAGAACTGGTGTGAGGGGAATAGGTGGCTCACAGATGCAACCTGCTAGTTAGAGAAAGTGTATGCCCCCAAGCTGTAGAGCTGACAAATTAGAGAGAAGTCTTTGAATTAGCATACATATCCTAAAAGAACCCAATCAAGTTAAGCAAATGCCAAGAGGCCAAAAACAACAGAAAATTTTAAAGCATTTAAAAAAACAAACAATATGGATAACCCAAACCCAAACACCCAAATCAAAGATCAGAGGAGATGCAGTACTTGGAGCAAGTAATCAAAGAACTAAAGACAAACAACAAGACCATGGCACAGGATATAAAGGACATGAAGAAGAGCCTAGAAAAGTATAAAGAAGAAATTTCAAGAGTAAATAAAAAACAGATGATCTTATGGAAATAAAAGAAATTGTCAATCAAACTAAAAAGATTCTTGATACTCATAGTACAAGACTAGAGGAAGCTGAACAATGAATCAGTGACCTGGAGTACGACAAAATGGAAAACAAAAGTACAAAAGAAAGAATGGGGAAAAAATTGAAAAAATTGAAATGGACCTTAGGGATATGACAGATAATATAAATCATCCAAATATAAGACTAATTGGTGTCCCAGAAGGGGAAGAGAAGGGTAAAGGTCTAGAAAGAGTATTCAAAGAAATTGTTGGGGAAAATTTCCCAAACCTTCTACACAACATAAATACATAAAGCATAAATGCCCAGCAAACTCCAAGTAGAATAAATCCAAATAAACCCATTCCAAAACATATCTTGATCAGACTGTCCAATACTGAAGAGAAGGAACAAGTTCTGAAAGCAGCAAGAGAAAAGCAATTCACCACATACAAAGGAAAAAACATAAAACTAAGTAGTGACTACTCAGCAGCCACCATGGAGGTGAGAAGGCAGTGGTACAACATATTTAAAATTCTGAGACAGAAAAATTGCCAACCAGGAATTCTTTATCCAGCAAAGCTCTTCTTCAAATTTGAGGGAGAGCTTAAATTTTTCACAGACAAACAAATGCTGAGAGATTTTGTTAATAAAAGACCTGCCCTATTTGAGATACTAAAGGTAGCCCTACCAACAGAGAAACAAAGAAAGGAGAGAGAGAGATGGAGAAAGGTTCCATAATATTAGATGAAGGTGCATTTTTTTAAGCCATATAGTGACCACTGATTATAAGTTTGGCTTTATTAGCATTATAGTCATCATAAGACGCAACCCTATATTAAATTATTTTTAATTCCATATTTCAAAGAGGAATTAACAGACATTGCAGAATGGTGACATTATGAAGGAGAAAACATACTTGGTATCACATCCTATTCCATGGTACCATTTCTTTAACTCTATTTCAAATGGATAACTCAGGTTTATGGTATGGCATTCTTTCTGAAGCACCAGAAGTCAGAAGATAAAGATACTTGCCTCACTTTTCTGACTTGCTGATTGTAAACATGGTCATCTCACTTAACTTGTAAGAGGATTCTTAGTCCCTGATCGATAAGACAGGAATTAGACTAAGAATAATTAAAAACTATTAAATTTAAGTCTGAAAATAAAGACTTCTTTTGAAAATCCAAAGGAATACTCATACTTTTTGAGAGCATTGAAAAATGTGTATTCTCAATTATGTTTTATTGGTTGGTGTAGATTAGATGCCATTGTCTGGAGATAGGCATGGGATATATAAAGCAAAGACATATAGGGAGCAGTGTTGGTAAAAATGTCTATTTATATATGGAGAGACATCTGTTACTGTAGTCATTGAACCACTAAATCTAAGTGGCAATTATTAACTTCTATTTCATACACTGAAACAAAAGAACATTAAGTGTGGACCCAAGATTTGCTATTTATTGCATAGTTAATGGAAAATACTGAACATTTTAGCTTCTGAGTACAGATAGAGGGTTTGGCAAAAAAAAAAAAATCTATTTACTCTGATCCCTAAGCTTATGTAGTTTACAGTGAGAATTCTCATAAACAAAACAAAATTATTTCAATGCATTTAGTTCCTTGGTTTAGATAAAAATAATTTGAATAGCAAGGGTTATGTGTAGGCATGCTTGTAAATACACAAAGGAGGAAGAAGGGGAAGTATTGATCTGTATCCAAATTTATTCTGCAACCTATGTATGGTGAGAATAGTGCAACAATATCCTCATCTGTAAAATTTATAACACGGCCACTATTTTGTGATCTCAAATTCGATGACTATAAATATCTGAAAATTAAATACTATCTGAAACTTAAAAAAAATAATAGAGGGGCATATAGGAAAAATATATACCTATTGCAAACTAACTACAATTAGTAGTATCTTAACATTATTTCATCAACAGTAACAAATGTACTATAACAATACTATGAGTCAACAATGGAGGGGAGTTAATTAGGAGTATCGGAGGATTTGAGTTTCCATTTTTTTGTCTGTATTTCTTTTCTGGAGTAATGAAAATGTCCTACAGATTGAAAAAAATTAATTGTGCTGATGGATGCACAGCTGTATGATGGTACCAGGGGCAACTGATTATACACTCTGGGTCTTTGGATAACTGTATGGTATGTGAACAATCTCAATAAATAAAATACTTTTAAAATTAAAAAACTATGATTACTGAAACTTTATATAAATATATATATTTTCTTAGATGCTAGGGTGTTGGACTAGCTGGAAGGAGGTAAATGACACAGTGAGAATGTAACATACAACATCCTTTGAAATTTGCTCTATAGCTACTCATTGAATTGTACTTTGAAAGTCTTCAACTTTCTGTATATAACTTATATTGCATAGTAAAGAAAGAACTGAAAGTGTGGAACTGTAACCAATAACAATTTCTCAAATTACCTGTTTAACTGCTTTTTGAGCTGTACATCAAAGATTACAACAATGTTGCTCACCTGTGATGTAGCACAGTCTCCCCTCAGCATACCATGTCTTGGAAGAGGGACCCACTCGCAAGTCCCAGGGACCATACATCAATACCAAGGACTCGTGGGCCAGTGGCAGAGACAAATGGTAGTGAGACTGAACTGAAGGATTAGACTATCACAACAGCTTTGAATCTCCAGGAACTCCAGGGAGATTTGATTATTAAAGCTGCCCTCCCTCCCTAACCACTCAGACACATGCCACAATCAGTCATCAAAAACCTTCCCACAAATAAATGCCCAGGGCCAGATGGCTTCACAGGGGAATTCTACCAAACTTTCCAAAAAGAAGTGACACCAATCTGACTTAAACTCTTTCAAAACATCAAAGAAAATGGAACACTACCTAACTCATTTTATGAAGCTAACATCAATCTAATACCCAAACCAGGCAAAGATGCTACAAAAAAGGAAAACTACCAGTCAATCTCCCTAATGAATATAGATGCAAAAATTCTCAACAAAATACTTGCAAATTGAATCCAAATACACATTAAAAAAATCATACACCATGACCAAGTGGGGTTCATTCTGGCATGCAAGGATGATCCAACATAAGAAAATCAATCAATGTATTACAACACATTAACAAATCAAAAGAGAAACATCAAATGATCTTCTCAATAGATGCTGAAAACACATTCGACAAAATCGAACATCCCTTTTTGATAAAAACACTTCAACAGGTAGGAATTGAAGGAAACTTCCTCAATATGATAAAGAGTATATATGAAAAACCCACAGCCAGCATAGTACTCAATGGTGAGAGACTGAAAGCCTCCCCTCTAAGATCAGGAACAAAACAAGTATGCTCACTGTCACCACTGTTATTCAACATTGTGCTGGAAGTGCTAGCCAGGGCAATATGGCAAGACAGAAAATAAAAGGCATCCAAATTGGAAAAGAAGAAGTAAAACTGTCTTTGTTTGCAGTTGATATGATCTTATTCTGGAAAACCCTGAGAAACTGACAACACAGCTACTAGAGCTAATAAACAAATTTAGCAAAGTAGTGGGATACAAGATTAATGCACATAAGTCAGTAATGTTTCTATATGCTAGAAATGAACAAAGTGAAGAGACACTCAAGAAGATACCATTTTCAATAGCAACTAAAAAATTCAAGTACCTAGGAATAAACTTAACCAAAGATGTAAAAGACCTATACAAAGAAAACTACATAATTCTACTAAAAGAAATAGAAGGGAGCCTTAAAAGATGGAAAAATATTTCATGTTCATGGATAGGAAGGCTAAATGTCATTAAGATGTCAATTCTACCCAAACTCATCTACAGATTCAATGCAATCCCAATCTAAATTCCAACAACCTACTTTGCAGACTTGGAAAAGCTAGTTACCAAATTTATTTGTAAAGGGAAGATGCCTCAAATTGCTAAAAACCCCTCTAAAAAAGAAAAATGAAGTGGGAGGACTTACACTCCCTGACTTTGAAGCTTATTATAAAGCCACAGTTGTCAAAACAGCATGGTACTGGCACAAAGATAGACATATTGATCAATGGAATTGAATTGAGAATTTGGAGATAGACCCCCAGATCTATGGCCAACTGATCTTTGATAAGGCCCCCAAAGTCACTGAACTGGGTCATAATGGTCTTTTCAACAAATCGGGCTAGGAGAGTTGGATATCCACATCCAAGAGGAAGAAAGAGGACCCTCCTACCTCACACCCTACACAAAAATTAACTCAAAATGGATCAAAGATCTCAATATAAAAGAAAGTACCATAAAAATTCTAGAAGATAATGTAGGGAAACATCTTCAAGACCTTGTATTAGGTGGCCACTTCCTAGACCTTACACCCAAAGCAAAGCAACAACAACAACAAAATAGATAAATGGGAACTCCTCACCCTTAGAAGTTTCTGTACCTCAAAGGAATTTGTCAAAACGGTGAAGAGACAGCCAACTCAATTGGAAAAAATTTTTGGAACCAAGTATCTGACAAAAGACTGATACCTTGCATATATAAAGAAATCCTACAACTCAATGACAATAGTACAGACAGCCCAATTATTAAATGGGCAAAAGATATGAAGAGACAGTTCTCTGAACAGGAAATATAAATGGCCAAAAAACACATGAAAAAATGTTCAGCTTCACTAGCTATTAAAGAAATGCAAATTAAGACCATAATGAGATACCATCTCACACCAATTACAATGGCTGCAATTAAGCAAACAAGAAGCTACAAATGCTGGAGAGGATGTGGAGAAATTGGAACTCTTTTTCATTGTTGGTGGGACTGTATAATGGTTCAGCCACTCTGGAAGTCAGTCTGGCAGTTCCTTAGAAAAATAGATATAGAGCTACCCTTCAATTCAGTGATTGCACTCCTCGGTATATACCTGGAAGATCTGAAAGCAATGACACGAACAGATATCTGCACACCAATATTCATAGCAGCATTATTTACATTGCCAAGAGATGGAAACTACCCAAATGTCCTTCAAGAGGTGAGTGGATAAATAAAATATGGCATATACACATGATGGAATACTACATGGCAGTAAGAAGGAATGATGTGAAACATATGACAACATGAATGAACCTTGAAGACATAATGCTTAGTGAAATAATCCAGGCACAAAAAGAGAAATATTATATGCTACCAGTAATGTGAACACTGAAAAATGTAAAATAAATGGTTTATAATGTAGAATGTAGGGGAACTAGTGATAGAGAGCAATTAATGGCAGGGGAATGATAACCCAATAAGAACAGATAAGCTATTGTGAGTAAATTTAACATTCTGGGAATGTCCAGGAATGACTATGGTCTGTTAATTTCTGATGGGTATGGTAGGAACAAGTTCACAGAAATATTGCTATATTAGGTTATTTTCTTGTGGTAGAGTAGGAACACGTTGGAAGTAAAGTATTTATTTTAACTTAGTTGTCTTTTTCTTACTCCCTTGTTATGTTTTTTGAAATTTTTTTTTTTACTGTATGGCTTTTTAAATTATTTTTTGATATAGTTAATTTAAAAAAGTTAATTAAAAAAAACAATTAAAAAATCTGCAGATCCCCCTTGGGGAGCTGGTGGAGAATTCAGGGGTGTTGGGCTTCCCCACCTTGATGGTTGCTAATGTGCTCACAGACATTGGGGACTGGTGGTTTGATGGGCTGAGCCTTCTACCACAGGACTTGTCCTTGGCAAGACTGTTGCTGCAAAGGAGAGGCTAAGCCTGCCTACAATCGTGCCTAACAGCCTCCTCCCAAATGCCTCTTTGTTGCTCAGATGTGGCCCTCTCTCTCAAGCTAAGCGAACTTGGCAGGTGAAATCACTGCCCTCCCTCCTACATCTGATCTGACACCCAGGGGAATGAATCTCCCTGGCAATGTGGAATATGACTCCCAGGGAGGAATCTGGACCCAGAAATGTGGAATGGAGAATATCTTCTTTACCAAAAGGGGGGTGTGAAAGGAAATGAAATAAGATTCAGTTTCTGAGAGATTTCAAAAGGAGCCAAGAGGTCACTCTGTTGGGCACTCTTATGCACAATATAGACAACCCTTTTTAGGTTCTAATGAATTGGAATAGCTAGCAGTAAATACCTGAAGCTATCAAACTACAACCCAGAACCCATGAATCTTGAAGACAATTGTATAAAAATGTAGCTTATGAGGGGTTACAATGTGATTGGAAAAGCCATATGGACCACACTCCCCTTTTCCCAGTGTATGGCTGAATGAGTAGAAAACTGGGGGCGAAAATAAAAAAAAAAGGCACCCAGTGTTCTTTTTTTACTTTAATTGTTCTTTTTCACTTTAATTTTTATTCTTGTTACTTTTGTGTGTGTGGTAATGAAAATGTTCAAAATTAATTTTGGTAATGAATGCACAACTATATAATGGTACTGTGAACAACTGATCATATGCTTTGTATGATTGCATGGTATATGAATATATCTGAATAAAAATGAATTAAAAAACAAACAAAAGGAAAACAAAAAGACAATAAGGAAAATTTCAATATGGATAGTGAATTAACTAAAATTAAGAAACTACTGTTACTTTTGTTAGCTGTGAAGACATGGGTATATTAATAAATCAATGTCTTTATTCATTAAAAAATTAACAACATTATGTATGTTATATTTCACAAGAATGGAAATAGCTGAAGTTGTGGAATTGTGACCCATGACGTTCTTGAAATTTGTTCTCTAATTACTTGTTAAATCATTTGAAAGTTAACACTATTATGTATATATGTTAAAGTTCACAAAAATGCATGAAAATATATTACAGGTATTCAACAGATTTGAAAAAGTAGAAGAAAAAATTCAATGAACTAAAAGACAGGGAAATCAAAATCAGACAGAAGAACACAGAGAAAAGACTAGAAAAATTGATCATTTAACCAGGGATTTGAGAGACAATTTGAAGCATACAAACAAATGAGTCATTGTGTCCAAAAAGGTGAACAGAAAGAAAAGGGGAAAAAGAATATTTGAGGACATAATGGCTGAAAATTTCCCTACTCTCATGGAAGACATAAATATACGTATCCAAGAAGTGCAATGTATTCCAAACTGGATAAATCCTAATGGAACTTCTCTGAGACACATAGAAATCATAATGTCAAATGCCAAAGACAAAGGATTCTGAAAGTGATTCATCACACACAAGGCATCTGAAATAACACTAGGTTCTGATTTCTCATCAGAAACCATGAAGGCAAGAAAGCAGTGTATGATATATTTAAGGTACTAAAGAGAAAATCTGCCAACCAAAAATTCTTTTTCCAGCAGAACTTTCCATCAAATGGGAGGGAGCATTTCAAGCAGTCACAGATAAACAGAAACTGACAGTGTTCATCAAGAGACCTGCCCTAAAACAAGAATCACTAAAGGGAGTATTAAAGGTTGTATTAAAGGTTGAAAGGGAGTATTAAAGGTTGAATGGACAAGACAAGAGAGTGTATCTTGGAGTAGTGTGAATAAATGAAGATCATCAGTAAGGGTAACTAAAAGGTAAAATCAAAACCCAATAGTACTGTATCCTCAATATACAACTCTACTCTTTAATTCATATAGTAATCAGAATACAATTGAACAAGAAAAAGGCATATTTCCTGATAAAATATGTGGAAAATATAAAATGGTAAATTGGGACAAAAACATCATAAAAAGGGGAAACAGGGATACAGAAGTAGAGTATGTGTATGCTATTCAAGCTAAATGGGTATCTTTTTATATTGGTAGATTATAGATGTAGGTTGTATAATATAAGCCCTAGGGTGTCCAGGAAGAAAGTATTTGAAAAATATACAGAAACAGAAATGAGAAAGAGATCAGTCAGATACATCACAAAATATCAATGATACAGAGAAGGAGGTTGCAATAAAGGTAAAGCGGTACAAGCCAAAAAATATGACATACAAACACAATAGACAAAATGACTGAAGTATTGCCTTTAAAGAAATAACACTGAATGTTAATAGGTTAAACTACCCAATCAAAAGGCACAGGTCAACAGAATGGTAAAAAAGCATGATCCAACAATGTGTAGCTTACAAGAGACTCACCTTAGACCCAAAGAAACAAACGGTTGAAATTGAAAGGATGGAAAAAAATATTCCATGCAAATAGTAACCAAAAAAGAGCTTGGGTAGCAATACTAATATTGGGCAAAACAAACATTACAGCAAAAGCTGTTATGAGACAAAGAAAACTATTAATAAAATGAGCAATCAACCAAGAAGAAATAATCAGAAATATTTTTGCACCTAACCACAATGCCCCTTAAACATTAGGCCCCTTAAAAATGGAAAAACTTAAGGGAGAAATAGACACTTCAACAATAACTGTTGGAGACTTCAACACTACTCCACTCTCATCAATACATAGAACATCTATATGGAAGATGAAGAAGGAAACAAAGAACTTGAATAGTATGATAATTGACCTAGATATAACAGATATATACAAAACACTTCAACACAAAACAGCAGGATATACATTCTTCTGAAGTGCACATGGATCATTCTCCAGGATAGACCACATATTGTGTCACAAAAAGTCTCAATAAATTGAGAAAGACTGAAATTATACAATACATCTTATCTGACCATAACTGAATGACACTGGAAATCTATAAAAGGTGTAGAACTGAAAAATCCAAAATATGTAGAATTTAACACCCTATTAAACAATCAGTGGGTCACAGAAGAAATTGCAAGGAAAATTTCAATATGGATAGTGAATTAACTAGAATTAAGGAACTACTGTTACTTTTGTCAGCTGTGAAGACATGGTTATATTAATAAATCAATGTCTTTATTCATTAAAAAAATTAATGAAAATGAGAACACAACATACCAAAACTTATGTGAAGCAGTAAAGGCAGTGCTGAGAGGGAAAGTCATAATGCCTACATTAGAAAAGAAGAAAAGCAAAGGAGAGTCAGCATACTTATAACTGTGCCTAAGAGTCTCCCTGAGAGAAACTCTATTGTTGCTCTGATGTGGCCTCTCTCTCTCTAAGCCCACTTGACAGGTAAACCCACTGCCCTCCCCCTATGTGGGACATGACTCCCAGGGGTGTAAAGCTCCCTGGCAACACAAGACATGACTACCTAGGATAAGCCTGGACCCAGCAGCATGGGATTGAGAACATCTTCTCAATCAAAAGAGGGAAGCTAAACGAAACAAAATAGTTTCACTGGCTGAAAGATTTCAAGTGGAGCAGAGGACATTCTGGAGGGAATTCTTATGTGCTACGTAGATATCCCTTTTTAGTCTTTTGTGTATTGGAATAGCTAGAAGGAAATAACTTCAACTGTCAAACTGCAACCCAGTATCCTTGATTCTTGAAGACAATTGTTTAAATACGTAGCCTCCACAGTGTGACTTTGTGGTTGTGGAAATCTTGTGGCTCACATTCCCTTTATCCAGTGTATGGACACAGGAGTAGAAAAATGGGGACAAAAATTAAATGAAAAAAAATAGTGTAGAAAGGGGGAATGGAGTGTTTTGGGTGTTCTTTTTTACTTATATCTTTTTTTGGAGTAATGAAAAGTTTAGAAATTGATTGTGGTGATGAATGCACAACTATGTGATGGTACTGTGAACAATTGATTGTACAGAGGATGACTGCATGGTATGTGAATATATCTCAATAAAATTGAATTTTAAAAAGAAAAAACTTTGGGGAAAGAATAAGAAAAGAAAAAAAACTAAAATCAAATGTTTGACTGCATACCTGGAAGTACTAGAAAAAGAACAGTAAACCAATCCCAAAGCAAGCAGAAGGAAAGAGATAACAAAGACTACAGCAGAAATAAATGAAGTTAAGAATAAAAAACGTTACAGAGAATTAACAAACCGAAAAGTTGGTTCTCTGAAAAGATCAGTAACTGACAAAACTTTAGCTAGAATGGCAGAGAGAAAAAAGACAAAAAACACAGATAAAAAAATTAGAAATGAGAGGGGAAACATACTGCTGACCCCACAGAAATAAAAAGGAACATAGGATACTATGAACACCAGTAAGCTAACAAATTATGCAACCTAAATGAATGGACAAATTGCTACAAACATGCAAGCAACTTCACTGACTCTTCAAGAAATAGAAGGGTTCAACAAACCAATTACAAGTAAAACTTGTAATAAAACTTCAGAGAAAAAAAAAGGCCATTACAGATGGCTTCACAGGTGAATTCTACCAATCATTCCAAGAAGAATTAATACCAATCATGCTAAAACTCTTCAAAAAAATTGAAGAGGTGGGACTAAGACCTAACATTCTCTTAGGCTAACATCACCCTGATACCAAAGCCAGGTAAAGACTACCTGGTAAAAAGAAAATAATAGGCCAATTCTTATCAATACACATGCAAAATCCACAACAAAATATTTTCAGATTGAATCCAACAGCACATTAAAATAATTTTACACCATGATTAAGTGGATGTTATCCCAGGTATGAAAGGTGGCTCAAGATAAGAAAATCAATGAATATAATATACCACACTAATGAAACAAAGTGAGAAACTACACGATTTTCCCTATTGATGTGGAAAATGCATTTGACAAAATCCAGCATACTTTCTTGACAAAAACACTTAGAAAAAAATGGAAATAGAAGGAAACTTCCTAAAGAAGGTGAAGGGTATATATGAAAGGCCAACAGCTAACAGTGTAGTCAATGGTAAAACACTGAAAGCTTTCCCTCTAAGATCTGGAACAAGAGAAGTATGCCCACTGTCTCCATTGCTATTGAACATTGTACTGGAAGTTATAGCCAGAGCAATTAGGCAAGAAGAAATAAGAGACATCTAAATTGGAAAGGAAGAAGTAAAAATTTTCACTGTTTGCAGACGACATTCTCCTACATATAGAGAGACTAGAAAAATCTACAACAAAACTATTAGTGTTAATAAACTAATTCAGTTAAGTGTTGGGGTACAAGATCTACATGAAAAAGTCAGCACTGTCTCTATACACTAGCAGTGGGCAATCTAAGGAGGAATTCAAGAAAAAATCCATTTCTAATAGGAACCGAAAGAAACAAATATCTAGGAATAAATTTAACCAAGGACATAAAAGACTAGCACACAGAAATCTATAAAATATTGCTAAAAGAAATCAAAGAAGACCTTAATAAATGGAAAGACACACCATGTTCATGGATTGGAAGACTAAATATTATTAAGATGTCAATTCCACCCAAAATGATTCCCAGATTCAAAGCAATCTGAATCAAAACTCCAACAGCCGACTTTGCAGAAATGTAAAAGACTATCATCAAATTTATTTGGAAGAGTCAAGGGCCCCAAACTGCCAAAACCATCATGAAAAAGAACAGATTTCTAGGAGTTATGCTTCCTGCTATTAAGCACATTTCAAAGCTACAGTGATCAAAACAGCACTGTATTGGCACATGGATAGATATACTGACCAACAGAATCAAATTGAGGGTTCAGAAATAGATCATCACATCTATGGACAATTGATTCTTGATGAGGATGCAAAGTCCACTCAATTGGGAAAGAACAGTATCTTGAACAAATGGTGGTGGGAGAATTGGGTATCCATTTGCAAAAGATTGAAAGAGGACCCCATCACCGTATACAAAAATTAATTCAAAATAGATAAGACCTAATGTAAGAACCAAGGGTGTAAAACTCCTCTAAGAAAATGTAGGGAAGCATCTTCAGGATCTTGTTCTGAGCAATGGTTTCTTGAATTGATTCTGGTGCTGAATGCACAGCTCTATGATGCTGCTATGAATAATTGTACACTGTGGATGACTGTAGGGTGTGTGAGTATATCTCAATAAAACTACAATAAAAATTAAAATAAAATGGGTGGAGGAGGGGAATGGGATGTTTTGGATGTTCTTTTTATTTTAATATTTATTTTACTGTTGGGGTAATGAAAATATTCAAATATTGATTGTGGTGATGAATGCACAACTATATGAAGATATTGTGAACAACTGATTGTATATTTTGGAGGACCGTATGTTATGTGAATATATGTCAATAAAATTGCAAAAAACCACATTAGGCTGAAATGTGACAATTACTGCTCCACACTCACACTAAGGCAACAGTGTGCCTGGGTATAAAACTCCATGTTAAGAGTCCTTTCCATTTATGTCTCTGAAACCATTATTTCAGTATCTTTTAGGAAGCAATGTTGCTATTGATAATTCCAATGTTATTTTGATACAAGTCTTTTGTGTTGAACTTTTTTTCCTCTCTGAAGTATTTTAGGATCTTCTCATTATGACAGTGTTCTGATATTTCATAATGACATGCCTTACTGTAGGTTTTCCCACTCCCCCCATATTATTCTAGGTACTAAGAGACCATTTTTAATCTGGAGATTTATTTCTTCAGTTGTTCAGTTTATTCTTTCATAATTTCCTTCTCTGTTCTCCTTTCCTCTCATCAGATGCTAGAACCCCTGGATTAAAATTCTTTTCTTTTTTTCTCATACTGTCTACTTCTTTGTCTTTGTTCTACTTTCTGGGTTACTTCTTTGATGTTTCTTCCAACACTTCATTGACCTTGTTATTTTAGCTATCAATTTTTCATTTATATGAGTGCTTTCTTGTTCTAATTGTACCTTTTCATAGCATTTTTGTGTCATGGATGCAAAATCTTTTCTAATCTCTTTTAGGATCCCAATATATATATTTTTCATTTTCTATGGCACTGCATTGTATCTGTTCCCTCTCACTTTCTTCTACCTCTTCATTTGTTTTGATTTTCCTCTTTGATGATGGAGGATTTCTTCAAATGAGTGCTTTGGTTGTCAGATCATACAGAATGAGAGACCAAAATAATCACTGGAACTTCTGTGTGAATAAGTTGGTAAGGATTAACAAAGAATGGCTTTGTTTGTATATTTTAAAGCAAGCTCCATATTAAGGTTGAGAAGTTAGTGTCCTATGGCAAAGTCACTGAAAGAAAGTCCATATATCTTGTCTTGGCACATGTAATACTATAAATGGCCAGAGCTATCAGAAAAATGCTAAAAAAAAGTATACATGGTCACTCAATGGTCCATATTTAGCTTAAGATATTTACAATTAATTGTGAATTTTGTTCTTAATGTGTGTTTTATAAAAATGTATCTGGAGGAACCTAAGATGGCGACTAGGTGAGACAAAGAAAAAAACACCTCCGTGGAAAACACTAGATAAAAAAACAGAAAGGACCCAGAACACCACTTCCAAAGTAGCACCAGCTGGACAATTTCTGCTAAAGCCACAGGGAACGTGCATTTGGTGAAACCAGGAGTCTGCATTCTGAAACGAGTGAGTGAGTAGGCTGAATCCCTCGGCCACGCTGCATTGGGGGGAAACAGTGGGTTGGAGTTTTTAAAAAAATAAAAGAAGCCCAGGAACAGCTGCAGATAAGATGGGAGCGGTCTGGACTAATGCCTTGGTGTCTGAGGTGGAGGATTCCCCTTCCCACACCCACTGCTGATTGTCTCAGGTCCAGGGAAACAAAGGGGAGATGCACAACTTGCAGCAGTCTCCCCAGTGGCCAGGGCTACTCCTGCCTGGGGCCGAACACACAGCACAGAGCCCAGCCGAGAAACCCAGCCTGACAGGGAGTCTTTCCCACAGCACCACTCACGACAGAATATCGGCCGTGGACAGTGGCCTTGAATACACCCACAGCTGATTGTCCTGGAGCTGGGAGAGCAGAGCTGTGCAGAAAGGGGGAAGTTAATGTGTCCCATTCAACCATCTTTGAAGCGGGCTGGGAACGCCCCTACACAGCCCGGTGGCCCAGGGCTTCCCTGGAGGCTGGTGCTCACTTGTGATGTGGCACGGCCCTCCCCCCCCTCAACAGAGGTCCTGGAAAAGCACAGCAGGGAGGGGGGAACTGCTCAGAAATCCCAGGGAACCTACACCAATACCAAGGACTTTTGTGTCAGCAGCAGAGAACAGCCTTAAATCTCTGGGAACACCTGGGAGGTTTGATTATTAAACCTGCCCTTCCTCCCTAACCACTCAGGCATACACCCCTCATTGAGGGCAGACAGCACCAACAACACACCCAAATTAAGTGCACCAACTGGACCCCAAAAGAATCAGATCCACACATACCACAAAGTTGGGGAGAACTGACTTGAGGGGAATAACTGACTCATGGATGCCATCTGCTGGTTAGTTAGAGAAAGTGTATGTCACCAAGCTGCAATTCTAACAAATAAAAGATCAAGTAAAGCAAATGCCAAGAGGCCAAAAACAACAGAAAATCTTAAAGCATATGATAAAACAAGACGACATGGAGAACCTGAACCCAAACACTCAAATCAAAAGATCCGAAGACACACAGTTCCTGGCAGAATTAATCAAAGAACTACAGACAGGCAATGACAGCATGGCATGGGATATAAAAGACTTGAACAAGAGCATGGCACAGAATATAAAAGACATAAAAAAGACCCTAGAAGAGCATAAAGAAGATATTGCAAGATTAAATAAAAAATAGAAGATCTTATGGAAATTAAAGAAACTGTAGGCCAAATTAAAAAGACTCTAGATACTCATAATACAAGATTAGAGGAAGTTGAACAACAACTCAGCCTCCTTGAGGACCACAGAACAGAAAATGAAAGAACAAAAGAAAGAATGGGGAAAAAAATTGAAAAAACTGAAATGGATCTCAGGGATACGATAGATATAATAAAATGTCCAAATTTAAGACTCTTTGGTGTCCCAAAAGGGGAAGAGAGGGGTAAAGATCTAGAAAGAGTATTCAAAGAAATTGTTGGGGAAAACTTCCCAAAACTTCCACACAATATAAACAAAGCATAAATGCCCAGAGAACTCCAAATAGAATAAATCCAAATAAACCCACTTCAAGACATATTCTGATCAGACTCTCAAATATGGAAGAGAAGGAGCAAGTTCTGAAAGCAGCAAGAGAAAAGCAATTCACCACATACAAAGGAAACAACATAAGACTAAGTAATGACTACTCGGCAGCCACCATGGAGGCAAGAAGGCAGTGGCATGACATAATTAAAATTCTGAGAGAGGAAAATTTCCAACCAAGAATACTTTATCCAGCAAAACTCTCCTTCAAATTTGAGGGAGAGCTTAAATTTTTCACAGACAAACAAATGCTGAGAGAGTTTGCTAATAAAAGACCTGCACTATTTCAGATACTAAAGTGAGCCCTACCAACAGAGAAACAAAGAAATGAAAGAGAGACATAGAAACTTTTAACAGACATATATAGAATATTACATCCCAGGTCACTGGGACACACGTTCTTCACTAGTGATCATGGATCTTTCTCCAGAATGGACTGTATGCAGGGACATAAAAACAAGCCTCAATAAAATAAAAAATAAAAAAATGAATTTGTTCAAAGCACATTCTCTGACCACAATGGAATACAAATAGAAGTCAATAACCATCAGAGACTTGGAGAATTCATAAACACCTGAAAGATAAAAATGAGGGGGAGATGAAAACATTCCCAATCAAAAGCTGAGGAACTTCATCACCAGTAGATCAGTCCTAAGTAGGCTGAAAGGAAGGGACACTAAACATTTGACTGAAACCACATGAAGAAATAAAGATTTCCAGTAAAGATCACATGGTAAATATAAAGACCATTACTATTGTATTGTTGATTTATAACTCCACTATTTACTTCCTACAGGATCTAAAATAAATAAACTGTAATGATAAATCGGTGGTTTTGGACTCAATGTAAAATATGTAATTCTTGACAAGAGCTACATAAAGGTGGGGGAATGGCGGAGTATAGGAACACAGTTTAAGTGTCCTATTGAAGTTAAGTTGGTTTCAAAGAAAAACAAGATTGTTATAGATTTAAGAGGTTAATTTTAAGCCCCATGGTAACCACAAAGAAAGTATCAAAGAATATGACCAAAGAGATGAAAAGTAGAGTAGGGGTTCCAAGAAGTGGGGGAAGGGGCAATGGGGAGTTAAGAAATGAGAGTAGGGGTTTTGGTTTGGGGTGAAGGGAAACGTCTAGAAATGGATGGTCAGAAGGTGATAGCATTGCAACATTCTAAATGTGATTAATCCCACTAAGGGAATGCTAGGGAGGGGTGGAATAGGAAGATTTAGGCTGTATATATCTTTCCACAATTGAAAAAAATAATAAGACAGTCTAAATAGATGACAATTAAATGCCAAGGATGATCCTGGAAGGGATCTGAGGTCAGAGGGGAGGAGGCTCAAAGGGACACAGATGGGACACAAGAAAAGAAAAAAAAAAGAAATATAGAATGTAAGCTTTGTATCAATGAATTTCTTGAACTTCTTAGCTGTATTTAATGAGATTGCATAAAATAATGTTCCTGTCCATGGGAAAGGTATATGTGAATTATATTGTTTGTTCAAAGATATGTGCAGCTTGCTCTCATATGTTCAGAAGACAGAGCAATAGATGATGGGTGTTAGGGAGGGAAAGAAAGAGACAGTGGTGTGACAGGATCTTAAAGGTGATGGATCAGGGTATTGGGGGAGGGGAGTTGGGGTATGATGGAATTCTATGTAGGGGGTTTGTACTGTTTTTACAACTGTTCCTGTAAGATTGAACTTATTTCAAAATAAAATTTATTATTAATAAAAATGTATCTATAATGATTTTAAAAAAATAATCTGAATTATATTAAGTTGACTACATTAGGAAGAAAAAACCACAATGAGGGGGCAAGATGATGGCATGGTGAGGTGTGGAATTTACTTATTCCTCTAGAGAAGTTGGCAAATAGCCAAGAACTCTCTGGAACAGCTGGTTGGGAAACTTCTGTGTCCAGACACACATCACATATCAGTCTGGAACTGGTGAAATGGTTGAGATTGCAACAAAGAACTGTAAGTCTCCCAGGATGTGGAGGCTTGTGCCATTCCTGCACTGGCATGGCAGGCTGTCTTGGAATTGGTTCCCCAATGGAAAAAGAAGCAGTCTCTGATGGGAGCAAGGAGGGTGCCTCACCCAGGCTCCAATTGCAGAATTAATTAACAAGTTTGGATGGCTGTATAATAGCTCTGAGCACAAACCAAGACAAGCAGGAAATGAACCAGGTGGTTTTGCTCCAGCAGAGAGAAGGTAGGGTTAACAACAATAACGAAGAAAACTGAGGCTTTTGGAGTTGGAGGAGCTCAGAATACTGGAAAAGGGTTGGGCCCCAAGAAAAAATTGGCATGTAGAGGCAGGCACCAACTGCAGCTCTTGACTGGTGAATGTTAGGGGCTGGGGAATGGCTCTGAATGGGGATTTTCTTTTTTGCTCTCTCCATTTCTTCTTTTTTAAACTATTCTAAGTAGCTCATTAAAGATAGCCATAGGTATTTTCAATTGTCAGTGCTGACACAGGCATGTGTGGAGTTAAGATAGGTCTGAGAGACAAACTAAGGATTCAAGTGAAGGACAGATTTCCTTAAAATGCATATCTACCCCAAGGAAAAGGGAATGGGGTCTATCTCAAGTGACAGCCTTCCTTCAGAGAATTCAGACCCCAGGGGTGGGGAGCTGTGGGCTGACAAGTGCACAGTAGGGCAGGATGAAAAAAGCACAGAGTCTAGAGGCCTCACAGGAAAGTATGACAGCCTGTTGTGTCTCATCCTCAGGGAAACTTGATACTGATTACACCATCCTCCTGAGACCTGGTTCTGTCTGGTCAAGGAAAATACAATTGGGGTCAATCACATCTGGGTAGAAACTCCTCCCAAAAATTAAGGTTTGATATAGGCAAGGCAAGAACCAGAAAAACAAGAGCTGAAATATTCTGATCAGTTAAACAGAGGCTAGGCTAGAGGTAAGAATAATTTGCACTGAATGCCAAAAAACAGATAGAGAACAAAGTGAACCAAAAAGAAAACCCTAGGTAAAAGAGTGAAAATGGCCACCAGAATAAACTAATCAAGGAAGTCAGAAGCCTAGACACCAACAAAAATTACAAGTCACACTAGAAAAAACAAAGATGTGGCCCAGTCAAAAGAACAAACTAATATTTCAAATGAAATACAGAAGTTGAAACAACCAATTAAAGATGTTCAAAAAAACATGCAAAGCCACATCAAAAATCACATCAATGAAATGAGGGAAGATATGGCAAAAGAGATGAAAGATATAAAGAAGACATAGGGCAAAAAAAGAAGAACTTGAAAGTTTGAAAAAACAATGGCATAATTTATGGGAATGAAAAGCACAATAGAGGAGATGAAAAACACAATGATTGTACAACTAAGTGAAGATGGTGTGAGACCTTGATTGTTTATCTTGGACAGAATATATGCCATGTGAAATTGGGAACACTTTACTTAATAAGTCAAGCCCTTGATCTTGAGGCTTGCTTTTGTGAGATGTATGGATGTAAAGGGGGGGTAAGTGTACCTATAATTATACCTAAGTCACTTCCAGTGAAACTCTTTTGTTGCTCAGATGTGGCCTTTCCATCTCTAAGCCCCACTCTGCAAATAAATTCATTACCCTACCTCCTACATGGGATATGACTCCCCAGAGGGTCTCCCTGGTTATGTGGAACACAACTTCCAGAAAAGAGCCTGGCCTGGGCATTGAGGAATTGAGAGTTCCTTCTTGAGCAGAAGGGGGGATGGAAGGTAACAAAATAAGGTTTCAGTGGCTAACATTTCAAACAGAGTTGAGAGGCTATACTGGAGTGTTTCTATGACAGATAATTCCCAAAACCCAGAGGCAATAGACTCTTCAAGAACATCAACCAGATGCATCAAACTTCCCCATAGTTTTGACACCCCTTTTCAATAAGAACAAGTTAGGGAGGTCACTGCCCACATATCCCTGAAGAAGGAGTCAATGATAGTGATCAAATGACAGGAAGGAGTAGCAACAGACAATACAGAATTTACAAAGGATGACAAATACTGAAAAAAAAAAAAAAAATATATATATATATATATATATATATATATATATATATGTATGTATATATAGTCTTTAGGGTATTAGAACAGCTAGGCAGAAATAACTGAAATTGTGGAGCTGCAACCCATAACATTCTTTGAAATTTGTTCTATAGCTACTTGTTAAATCACACTTAGAAAGTTATCACTTTTCTGTGTATATGTTATATTTCACAATAAAACATGGTTAAAGCATCACAATGGAGACCTACAACAGCAGATTTGAAGAGGCAGAAGAAACAATTAGTGAAGTAGAGTACAGACTATCTGAAATCCTGCACAGAAAAGAACAGATGGGGTAAGAATGGAAAAATTTGTACAGGGTTATAGGGAATTGAATGACAACATGAAGTATGCATATACGTATTATGGATGTCCCAGAAGAGAAGGGAAAAGGCAGAAAGAATAATGAAGGAAATAATCACTGAAAATTTCCCAACTTGTATGAAAGACATAAAATTACATATCCAGGAAAAGTAGCATACCCCAAACAGAATAGATGTGAATAGACCTTCCTCAATACACTTACTAATCAGATTATTAAATGTCAAAGACCAAAGAAAGAATTCTGAAAGCAGCAAGAGAAAAGCAATCCATCACCTACAAGGGATGCTTGATAAGAATATGTATGGATTTCTCAGTAGAAACATGGATGTGAGAAGGCACTGGTACAATATATTTAAGATATTGAAAGAGAAAAACTGCCAACCAAGAAATCTATATCTATCAAAACTTTCCTTCAAAAATGAAGAAGAGTTTAAAATATTTCAGACAGACACTGAAAAAGTTTGTGAACAAGAGACCTTATCTAAAAGAAATACTGAAGGGAGTGCTGCAGGCTGATATGAAAAGAAAGGAAAGAAAGATTTGGAGAAGAGTGTAAAAATGAAGACTATCAGGGAGAGTAAAATGAGAAAGAGAGAGAAAAATAAGACATGACATAACATCTGAAAGACAAAATGGTAGAAGAAGGTACTGTGCTTACAATAATATTAAATGTTAACTGATTAAACTCTCCAATAAAAAGACTGAGACTGGCAGAATGGATTAAAAACCAGGATCCATCTGTATGCTGTCTAGAAGAGACTCACTTTAGATACAAGACAAAAGAAGGTTGAAAGTGAAAGGTTGGAAAAGATATTTCATGCAAACAACAACCAGAAAAGTATGGGGGCAGCTATATTAACATCAGACAAATTATATTTCAAATGTAAAACAATTAAAAGAGACAAATATAGACACTATATATTAATAAAAGGGACAATACATCAAGAAGACATAACAATCATAAATGTTTATGAACTGAGCCAGAGTGCCCCAAAATACATGAGGCACACAGTGACAACCCTGAGGGAAGAAGTAGACAACTCTGCAGTAATAGCTGGAGGCTTCAATACTCTGCTCTTATCAATGGATAGAACATCTAGACAGAGGATCAGTAAGGAAACAGAGATGTTGAACAGTACAATAAATGAACTAGACTTAATAGACATTTATAGAACACTACATTTCACAATAGCAGGATACACATTTTTCTCAAGTGCTCATGCATCATTCTCCAGGACAGATCACATGATAGGTCACAAAGCAAGTCTCAATAAATTTTAAAATATTGATATTATACAAACACTTTCTCAGATCATAATGGGATGAAGTTCAAAATCAATAACAAGTGGAAGGCCAAAAAATTCACAAACATATGGAGGATAAACAACACACTCTTAAACAAGTCGGTCAAGGAAGAAATTACAAGAGAAATTAGTAAATATCTTGAGGCCAATGAAAATGAAAGAACAACATGTCAAAATTTATGGGATGCATCAGAGATGGTGTTGAGAGGGAAATTTATTGACCAAATGCCTATATTTAAAAAGAAGAAAGAGCAAAAATTGAGGAATTAACTGTCTACCTGGAGGAACTAGAGAAAGAAGAGGAAACTAACCCCAAAGCAAACAGAAGGAAAGAAATAACAAGGATTATAGCAGAAATAAAAGAAATTGAGAACATGAAAACAATAGAGAGAATCAACAAAACCAGAAGTTTGTCCTTTGAGGAAATCAATAAAGTTGATGGACCCTTAGTTAGGCCAACAACAAAAAAAGAGAGAGGATGCAAATAAAATCAGAAATGAAAAAGGGGACATACCACTGATCCTGCAGAAATAATGGAGATAATGAGAGGATACTATGAGCAACTATATGCTAATAAACTACACAACTTTGATGAAATGGACACCTTCCTAGAAAAGCATGAACAAACCAACATTGACTTGAGAATAAATAGATGACCTCAGCAAACCAAACACAAGTAAAGAGATTGAATCAGTCATCAAAAGCTCCCAAAAAGGAAAAGTCAAGGTCCAAATGGCTTCACATGTAAATTCTATCAAGGATTCAGAAGAATTAGTACCAATCCTGCTCAAACGCTTCAAAAAAATTGAAGAGAAGGGAAAGCTACTCAACTCACTCTGTGAAGACAATATCACCCTAATGCCAAAGAGAGAGAAAAATACTACAAGAAAAGAAAATTGTAGACCAGTATCTTTCATGAAAAAAGATGCAAAAATCCACAACCATATACTTGCATATTGAATCCAGTAATACATTAAAATAATTATGCACCATGACTGTGCCAGTTTGAATGTATTATGTCCCCCAAAATGCCATTATCTTTGATGTAATCTTGTGGGGCAGATGTATCGGTGTTGATTAGACTGTAATTCTTTGAGGGTTTCCATGGAGATGTGACCCATCTAACTGTGGGTGATGACTCTGGATAGTTTTCATGGAGATGTGACCCCACTCATTCAGGGTGGGTCTGAATTAGTTTACTGGAGCAATATATGGGCTCAGACAGACAGAACAAGCTTGCTACAGTCAAGAGGGACACTTTGAAGAATGCACAGGAGCTGAGAGAGGAACTGCAGTTTACAGAGACATTTTGGAGATGGCCTTTGAAAGCATACTTATGCTCCAGAGAAGCTAAGAGAGGACAAATGCCCCAAGAGCAACTGAGAGAGACATCTTGGGGAGAAGCTGAAGCCTAGAGAGGAACATCCTGGGAGAAAGCCATTTTTAAACCAGAATTCTGGAGCAGACACTAACCACATGCCTTCCCAGCTAACAGAGGTTTTCCGGACACCACTGGTCATCCTCCATAAGGTACCCAATTGCTGATGTGTTACCTTGGACACTTTATGGCCTTAAGACTGTAGCTGTATAACCAAATATACCCCCTTTTATAAAAGCCAATACTTTTCTGGTGTTTTGCATTCCAGCAGCATTAGCAAACTAGATCAAGTGGGATTTATTCCAGGTATGCAAGGCTGGTCCAACATAAGAAAATCAATTAATTTAATACTCTACACCAATGAATCAAAGTGGTAAAACCAAATGATCATCTCAATTGATGCAAAAAAGTCATCTGACAAAATTCAACATCCTTTCTTGATGAAAACACTCAAAGAGATAGCAATAGAAGGGACCTTCCTCAATATGATAAAGGCAATATATGAAAAACACACAGCTAACACATTACTCAATGGGGAAAGATTTAAAACTTTCCCTCTAAGATCAGAAACAAGACAAGAATGCCACTATCACCACTATTATTCAGTATTGTGCTGGAATTTCTAGCTAAATCAATTAGGCAAGGAAAAGAAATAAAAGGCTTCCAGATTGGAGAGGAAGAAGTAAAACTTTCACTGCTTGCAGATGACATAATACTATATGTAGAAAGTGCCAAAAACTCTAGAGCAAAGCTACCAGAGCTAATAAATGAGTACAGCAAAGTGGCTGCATACAAGATCAACATGCAAAAGTCATTAGTGTTTCTATACACTAGTAATTAGCAATATGAAGAGGAAATCAAGAAAAAATCCTTTTACAATAGCAATCAAAAGAATAAAATATTTAGGAAAAAATTTAACCAAGGTCACAAAAGACCTATATACAGAAAACTACAAGAAATTCCTAAAAGATTTCAAACAGAACCAAAATAAATGGAAGGGCATAGAGTGTTCATGGATTGGAAGACTAAATATGTAAATTTGTTTATTGATTCAATGGAATTCCAATTAACATCCCAATATTTTACTCTACAGAAATAGAAAAACCAATAACAAGATTTATTTGCACATGCATGGTGCCCTGAAGAGTCAAAAATATATTGAGAATAGGAATGAAGTGGGAGGTCTGACACTACCCAACTTTTAAAGCAAAGCTACAGTGGTCAAAACAGCCTAGTACTGGCATAAAAATATATATACTGAATACTGGAATCAAACTGAGTGTTCATAAATAGACCCTCTCATCTATGGAAAATTGATCTTTGATAAGGTGATCAAGTCAGTGCAACTGGGACAGAGCAGCCTCATCAATAAATGGTGTTTGGAGAACTGAATATCCATACCCAAAAGAATGAAAGAGGACTCCTATCTCACACCTTATATAAAAATTAAGTGAGAATGGATGAAAGACATAAAAATCAGATCTAAGTACATAAAAAGTTTTTGGAAGAAAATGTAGGGAAGTATCTTAAAGATCTTGTGACAGGAGTTGGCTTCCTAGACCTTACACCCAAAGGACAAGAAATGAAAAAAGGAATAGATAAATGGGATTCCCTCAAAATTGAACACTTTTGTGCATCAAAGGACTTAGAAAACTAAAAAGACAGCCCATGCAATGGGAGACAATATTTGTAAGCTACAGATCAGATAAGGGATTAATACTCAAAATATATAAAGAGATCCCACAATTCAACAACAAATAAACAAACTACCCAATTTATAAATGGGCAAAAGACATGGACAGACACTTTTCTGAAGAGGAAATACAAATGGCTCAGAAACACATGAAAAGATGTTCAACTTCAAATTACAAGTTTTAGAGAGGATGTGGAGAAAGAGGCACACTTATTCATTCTTGGTTGGGATGTAGAATGGTGCAACAACTCTTGAAGACAGTTTAGTGGTTCCTTAGGTAGTTAAGTATAGAATTAACATATGACCCAGCATTCCCATTAATAGGTATATACTCAGAGGAACTGAAGGTAGGGACACGAAGGGACATTTCCACACCAATGTTTATAGCGGCATTATTCACAATCACCAAGAGATGGAAACAGCCCAAATATCTATCAATGGATAAGTGGATAAACAAACTGGAGCATACATATGATGGAATATTACACAGCAGTAAGACAGAATAAAGTTACAAAGCATGCAATAATGTGGATGAATGTTGAGGACATTATGTGGAGTGAAATTAGAAACAAAAGGACAAATACTGTATGATATCACTAATATGAACTAACACTAATGAGCAAATTTTGAGAGTTAAAGTTGAAAACACAGCTTGTCAAGAGATAGAAAGAGGGTAGAGGCTAGACATTTGATGGTGATCAAGTACAGAATGTTCTACAAGATTGATTGTACACATCCAGAAATGTATAGCATAATACTGTGTGATGGTAGAACAATATTGTAAGTACACTGAACAAAGATGAGTGTGAGTACAGCTGAAAGAGGAAGGCTAGGGGCATATATGATAACAGAAGGAAAGGTAGAAGTTAAAGAATGGAGCTGTATAACTTAATAATGGAATACTGAGTGTTATGAGAAGGAATGAAGTTGTGAGGTATGCAGATATGTGAATAGACTTTGTGGACAGTATGTTGAGTGAAATAAGCCAGAAATGAAAAGCCAATCATTATAATGCCTCATTAATACAGACTAGCTATACTGTTCAAACCCTGAGAATTGAATTTGAGAGCATAGGTTATTAAGGGAAGGCTCATTGTAAAATTTCCTAGATTATAAGCTCTTACAGCTGTCACATCTATTCCTAAATTGTAATGGTTATTTCTAAATTCTGAAATGTTGAGCTCTGTGTATATCCTCATCATTCTCTGGAATTTTTAATATCTATGTGACACCTAAGACTCAAAGCAGCTATGAATGTCAGCATTACACCATACAGCAACTGTTAAAGAAGCTGAAAAAGATATCAGACTTCAACTATAGATATGAACAAAATGGACTTGGTTAGGACTAAGGTAAATCAGACTTAAGGGTAAAGGATGATATTGACTATGCTTTAAAACTTAAACATCTGTGTAAGACCAAAGGAAGTGATGTTTATTGGTGCAATATCTATATTTTCTGTAGCATACTCTATAATTTAACTTGCATGGTCAGCTTATTCAAACACCACAATTACAAGGAACCTTGAAAAGTGAGATCTGGTTGGTTTGTACAGGTTACTGTGATGCCCTGATACATCCCAGAGTAATTTAGGCAGAGAATTAAAAAGTATTTGAAAAGCTCCCTTGAGGGACTGGGGAAAAATTTGGAAATATTAACCTTCCCCACTGGGGAATTCCTGATATTCTCACAAGCATTGGGGACTAATAATTTAGAAGACTGAGCCCTTGATCTTGGGTATTGCCCTTATACGGCTTGTTATTACAAAGGAGAATGTAAATCTACTTATAATGGTGCCTAACAGACACTCCCAGAGAAACTCTTTTGTTACTCAGATGTGATCTCTCTCTAAGCCAACTTGGCAGGTGGACTCGCTCTCCTCCCCACTATGTGGACATGACTCCCAGGTGTGTAAGTCTCCCCAGCAGCATAGGACCTGACTCCCAGGGATGAGCCTGGACCCAGCATCATGGAATTCAGAAAGACTTCTTGACCAAAGGGGGAAGAGAAATGAAACAAAATAAAGTTTCAGTGGCTGAGAGATATCAAATGGAGTGGAGAAGCCATTCTGGAGGTTACTATGCATTGTATAGATATCACTTTTTAATTTTTAGTGTATTAGAATAGCTAGAAGTAAATACCTGAAACTGTTGAACTGCAGTCAAGTCACCTTGATTCTTGAAGACAATGGTATAACTATATAGCTTATATGGTGTGACCATATGATTATGAAAACCTTTTGGCTTGCACATCCTTTATCCAGACTATGGACACATGAGTAGCAAAATGGGGACAAAAAAGTAAAAGAGTAATGGGGGAAGGAGGGGTATTGGAAGTTTTGGGTATTTTTTTTTTACTTTTATTTTTATACTTATTTTTATTTTTGTTTTGGAATAATGTAAATGTTCAAAAATTGATTGTGGTGATTAATGCACAACAGTATGATGATATTGTAAGCCATAGATTGTACACTTTGAATGATTGTATGGTATGTGAATGTATCTCAATAAAATTGCATTTTAAAAAAGTGAAGGTTTTTTTTTTTTTTTTGCCACTGAATGCCAAATTAAAGGTTTAAACTGTAAGGCCAGATGTTCAGACTCAGATATTTCTTGCATTTTAACTGTTGTTTTTGTTTTTGTTTTTTGTTTTTTGTTTTTTTTTTTTTTTTGTTTTCTGAATGCTGTTAATCATATGCCCTTGATATGCAGTATTCAATCCATTTTGATAGCCTTTAAAAAAACCAACCACAATGAGATATTTCACACCCACTAGAATGCCTACTATTTTTAAAAATAGATAACTACAAATGTTTGAGAGGATGTGTAGTAATAGGAACACTCATTCATTGTCAGTGAGAATGTAAAATGGAGAAGCCATGTTGAAGACAGTTTGGCAGTTCCCCAGGAAGCTAATTATAGAATTACCATATGACCTGGCAATTCTGCTAATAGGTATATACCCAGAAGAATTGAAAGAAGGACTCAGATATTTGCACATCAATGTTCATAGTGGAATTATTCACAATTTCCAACAGATGGAAGCAACCCAAGTGTCCATCAAATGATGAGTGGATAAACAAAAGTTAGTCTATACATACAATTTAATACTATACAGCTGTCAAAAGGAATGAAGTCCTCATGAATGTGACAACATGGATGAACCTTGAGGACATTATGCTGAGTGAAAGAAGCCAGACACAAAAGGACAAATATTGTATGACCTCACTGATACGAACTGATTATAATAAGTGAACTCAGAGTTAGAATCTAGAATATGGGTTACCACTGATTTGACTATGATTACTGAATGGGGAGTTGATGCTTAATTTGTACAATTTTTCTTTATATTGATTGTAAATGTTGGGAAATTCATGGTGGTGATGCTAGCACATTTTTGTGAGTGTAAACAACAGCACTGAATTATACATGTGAACATGGTTAAAGGGGAATCTTAAGGTCATATATATTACTAAAATAAAAATCAAAAGATAAAACATAGGACTGTATAACACAGTGAACCCTATTGTGGATGATGAATTACACTTAATAGTATAAGAATAATCCTTCATGAACTATAACAAATTTATTTCACTAATTCAAAGTGTTAACAATAGGGTGCTATATTGAAAAATATATACCTAATGAAAACTATGGATATAGTTAATAGCATTATATGAATAGACGACTATAATCAAATTGTTGAATGCCAAAAACAAAGGAAGAATCTTGAAAGCTGCAAGAGAGAAACAACACATCATTAACAAGGGAGCATCAATAAAAGAAAGTGTTGATTTCTCATCAAAAGCAAAGGAGGGAAAAAGACATTGGGACAGTCCGTTAATTGTGCTGAAAGAAAATAATAATTTTTTTTTAATGCAATTTTATTGAGACACAATCACATAACATATAAACATTCAAAGTGTACAATCAGCTGTTCACAGTACCGTCATATAGATGTGCTTTCATCACCACAATCAAACTTTGAACATTTTCATTACTCCAAAAGATAAAATAAAAATTAAAATAAAAAAGAACATCCCCAACATCCCATTCCCCCTCCCCCATTGTTCATTTACTTTTTTTTTTAATCATCATTTTATTGAGATATATTCACATACTACGCAGTCATACAAAACAAATTATACTTTTGATTGTTTATAGTACCATTACATAGTTGTACATTCATCACCTAAATCAATCCCTGACACCTTCATTAGCACACACACAAAAATAACAAGAATAATAATTAGAGTGAAAAAGAGCAATTGAAGTAAAAAAGAACACTGGGTACCTTTGTCTGTTTGTTTCCTTCCCCTACTTTTCTACACATCCATCCATAAACTAGACAAAGTGGAGTTTGGTCCTTATGGCATTCCCAATCCCATTGTCACCCCTCATAAGCTACATTTTTATACAACTGTCTTCGAGATTCATGGGTTCTGGGTTGTAGTTTAATAGTTTCAGGTATCCACCACCAGCTACCCCAATTCTTTAGAACCTAAAAAAGGTTGTCTAAAGTGTGCATAAGAGTGCCCACCAGAGTGATCTCTTGGCTCGTTTTGGAATCTCTCTGCCACTGAAGCTTATTTCATTTCCTTTCACATCCCCCTTTTGGTCAAGAAGATGTTCTCCATCCCACGATGCCGGGTCTACATTCCTCCCCGGGAGTCATATTCCACGTTGCCAGGGAGATTCACTTCCCTGGGTGTCTGATCCCACGTAGGGGGGAGGGCAGTGATTTCACCTTTCAAGTTGGCTTAGCCAGAGAGAGAGGGCCACATCTGAGCAACAAAGAGGCATTCAGGAGGAGACTCTTAGGCACAAATCTAGGGAGGCCTAGCCTCTCCTTTGCAGCAACCGTCTTCCCAAGGGTAAAACTTATGGTAGAGGGCTCAACCCATCAAACCACCAGTCCCCTATGTCTGTGGTCATGTTAGCAACCATGGAGGTGGGGTAGGCGAATACCCCTGCATTCTCCACAGGCTCCTCAAGGGGGCACTACATCTTTTTTTTTTTTTCCTTGTTTGTCTTTTTTCTTTTTCTTTTTTTTTTTTTTAACTTTCCTTTCTTTTTTAAATCAACTGTATGAAAAAAAAAGTTAAAAAGAAAACAAACATACAATAAAAGAACATTTCAAAGAGACCATAGCAAGGGAGTAAGAAAAAGACAACTAACCTAAGATAACTGCTTAACTTCCAACATGTTCCTACTTTACCCCAAGAAAGTTACATAATATAGCAACATTTCAGTGAACTTGTTCCTACTACATCCATCAGAAATTAACAGACCATAGTCATTTCTGGGCATCCCCAGAACGTTAAATAGCTTATCTGTTCTTCTTGGATTATTGTTCCCCCTTCCTTAATTGCTCTCTACTGCTAGTTCCCCTACATTCTACATTATAAACCATTTGTTTTACATTTTTCAAAGTTCACATTAGTGGTAGCATATAATATTTCTCTTTTTGTGCCTGGCTTATTTCGCTCAGCATTATGTCTTCAAGGTTCATCCATGTTGTCGTATGTTTCACCAGATCGTTCCTTCTTACTGCCGCGTAGTATTCCATCGTGTGTATATACCACATTTTATTTATCCACTCATCTGTTGAAGGACATTTGGGTTGTTTCCATCTCTTGGCAATTGTGAATAATGCTGCTATGAACATTGGCGTGCAGATATCTGTTCGTGTCACTGATTTCCAATCTTCCGGGTATATACCGAGAAGTGCAATCGCTGGATCGAATGGTAGCTCTATATCTAGTTTTCTAAGGAACCTCCAGACTGACTTCCAGAGTGGCTGAACCATTATACAGTCCCACCAACAATGAATAAGAGTTCCAATTTCTCCACATCCCCTCCAGCATTTGTAGTTTCCTGTTTGTTTAATGGCAGCCATTCTAACCGGTGTTAGATGGTATCTCATTGTGGTCTTAATTTGCATCTCTCTAATAGCTAGTGAAGCTGAACATTTTTTCATGTGTTTCTTGGCCATTTGTATTTCCTCTTCAGAGAACTGTCTTTTCATATCTTTTGTCCATTTTATAATTGGGCTGTCTGTACTATTGGCATTGAGTTGTAGGATTTCTTTGTATATGCAAGATATCAGTCTTTTGTGAGATACATGGTTTCCAAAAATTTTTTCCCATTGAGTTGGCTGCCTCTTTACCTTTTTGAGAAATTCCTTTGAGGTGCAGAAACTTCTAAGCTTGAGGAGTTCCCATTTATCTATTTTCTCTTTTGTTGCTTGTGCTTTGGGTGTAAAGTCTAGGAAGTGGCCTCCTAATACAAGGTCTTGAAGATGTTTTCCTACATTATCTTCTAGGAGTTTTATGGTACTTTCTTTTATATTGAGATCTTTGGTCCATTTTGAGTTAATTTTTGTGTAGGGGGTGAGGTAGGGGTCCTCTTTCATTCTTTTGGATATGGATATCCAACTCTCCCAGCCCCATTTGTGGAAAAGACCATTATGGCTCAGTTCGGTGACTTTGGGGGCCTTATCAAAGATCAGTCGGCCATAGATCTGAGGGTCTATCTCTGAATTCTCAATTCGATTCCATTGATCTATATGTCTATCTTTGTGCCAGTACCATGCTGTTTTGGCAACTGTAGCTTTATAATAAGCTTCAAAGTCAGGGAGTGTAAGTCCTCCCACTTCGTTTTTCTTTTTTAGAGTGTCTTTAGCAATTCGAGGCATCTTCCCTTTCCAAATAAATTTGATAACTAGCTTTTCCAAGTCTGCAAAGTAGGTTGTTGGAATTTTGATTGGGATTGCATTGAATCTGTAGATGAGTTTGGGTAGAATTGACATCTTAATGACATTTAGCCTTCCTATCCATGAACATGGAATATTTTTCCATCTTTTAAGGTCCCCTTCTATTTCTTTTAGTAGAGTTATGTAGTTTTCTTTGTATAGGTCTTTTACATCTTTGGTTAAGTTGATTCCTAGGTACTTGATTTTTTTAGTTGCTATTGAAAATGGTATCTTTTTCTTGAGTGTCTCTTCAGTTTGTTCATTTCTAGCATATAGAAACATTACTGACTTATGTGCATTAATCTTGTATCCCGCTACTTTGCTAAATTTGTTTATTAGCTCTAGTAGCTGTATCGTTGATTTCTCAGGGTTTTCTAGATATAAGATCATATCATCTGCAAACAATGACAGTTTTACTTCTTCTTTTCCAATTTGGATGCCTTTTATTTCTTTGTCTTGCCGGATTGCCCTGGCTAGCACTTCCAGCACAATGTTGAATAACAGTGGTGACAGCGGGCATCCTTGTCTTGTTCCTGATCTTAGAGGGAAGGCTTTCAGTCTCTCACCATTGAGTACTATGCTGGCTGTGGGTTTTTCATATATGCTCTTTATCATGTTGAGGAAGTTTCCTTCAATTCCTACCTTTTGAAGTGTTTTTATCAAAAAGGGATGTTGGATTTTGTCAAATGCTTTTTCAGCATCTATTGAGATGATCAATTGATTTTTCCCTTTCGAGTTTTTAGTGTGTTGTAATACATTGATTGTTTTTCTTATGTTGAACCATCCTTGCATGCCTGGAATGAACCCCACTTGGTCATGGTGTATGATTTTTTTAATGTGTCTTTGGATTCGATTTGCAAGTATTTTGTTGAGGATTTTTGCATCTATATCCATTAGGGAGATTGGCCTGTAGTTTTCCTTTTTTGTAGCATCTTTGCCTGGTTTTGGTATTAGATTGATGTTAGCTTCATAAAATGAGTTAGGTAGTGTTCCATTTTTTTCAATGTTTTGAAAGAGTTTCAGTAAGATTGGTGTCGGTTCTTTCTGGAAAGTTTGGTAGAATTCCCCTGTGAAGCCATCTGGCCCTGGGCATTTATTTGTGGGAAGATTTTTGATGACTGATTCGATCTCTTTGCTTGTGATGGGTTGGTTGAGGTCTTCTATTTCTTCTCTGGTCAGTCTAGGTTGTTCATATGTTTCCAGGAAATTGTCCATTTCTTCTACATTATCCAGTTTGTTGCCATACAGTTGTTCATAATATCCTCTTATAATTTGTTTAATTTCTTCAGGATCTGCAGTTATGTCACCTTTTTCATTCATTATTTTGTTTATATGGGTCTTCTCTCTTTTTGATTTTGTCAGTCTAGCTAGGGGCTTGTCAATCTTGTTGATCTTCTCAAAGAACCAACTTTTGGTGATATTTATCCTCTCTATTGTTTTTTTTGTTCTCTATGTCATTTATTTCTGCTTTAATCCTTGTTATTTCTTTTCTTCTACTTGGTTTAGGATTGGTTTGCTGTTCATTTTCTAGCTTCTTCAGTTGGTCCATTAGTTCTTTGATTTTGGCTCTTTCTTCCTTTTTAATATATGCGTTTAGTGCTATAAATTTCCCCCTTAGCACTGCTTTTGCTGCAGGCCATAGGTTTTGGTATGTTGTGTTCTCATTTTCATTCGTCTCTACATATTTAGCAATTTCTCTTGCTATTTCTTCTTTAACCCACTGATTGTTTAGGAGTGTGTTGTTTAACCTCCAGGTATTTGTGAATTTTCTAAGTCTCTGATGTTTATTGACTTCTAATTGTATTCCATTGTGGTCAGAGAATGTGCTTTGAATAATTTCAATCTTTTTAAATTTATTGAGGCTTGTTTTATGTCCCAGCATATGATCTATTCTGGAGAAAGTTCCGTGAGCACTAGAGAAGTATGTGTATCCTGGTGATTTGGGATGTAATGTCCTGTATATGTCTGTTAAATCTAATTCATTTATCAAATTGTTTAGGTTTTCAATTTCCTTATTGGTCTTCTGTCTGGTTGATCTATCTATAGGAGAGAGTGATGTGTTGAAGTCTCCCACAATTATTGTGGAAACATCAATTGCTTCCTTTAGTTTTGCCAGTGTTTCTCTCATGTATTTTGTGGCACCTTGATTGGGTGCATAGACATTTACGATTGTTATTTCTTCTTGCTGAATTGCCCCTTTTACTAGTATGTAGTGGCCTTCTTTGTCTCTCAAAACATCCCTGCATTTGAAGTCTATTATATCTGAGATTAATATTGCTACACCTGCTTTCTTTTGGCTGTAGCTTGCATGAAATATTTTTTTCCATCCTTTCACTTTCAGTTTCTTTGTGTCCCTGTGTCTAAGATGAGTCTCTTGTATGCAACATATTGATGGTTCATTTTTTTTGATCCATTCTGCGAATCTATATCTTTTAATTGGGGAGTTTAATCCATTTACATTCAACGTTAAAACCGTGAAGGCATTTCTTGAATCGGCCATCTTATCCTTTGGTTTATGTTTGCCATATTTTTCCCTCTCTCTATTAATATCCTTTATTGTACCCATACCGAATCTCTTTAGTACTGAACCTTTCTCCAAGTCTCTCTGTCCTGCCTTTTTTTCTCTGTCTGTAGGGCCCCCTTTAGTATCTCCAGTAGGGCAGGTCTCTTGTTAGCAAATTCTCTCAGCATTTCTTTGTCTGTGAAAAATTTAAGCTCTCCCTCAAATTTGAAGGAGAGCTTTGCTGGATAAAGTATTCTTGGCTGGAAATTCCTCTCACTCAGAATTTTAAATATATCGTGCCACTGCCTTCTCGCCTCCATGGTGGCTGCTGAGTAGTCACTACTTAGTCTTATGCTGTTTCCTTTGTATGTGGTGAATTGCTTTTCTCTTGCTGCTTTCAGAACTTGCTCCTTCTCTTCTATGTTTGACAGTGTGATCAGTATATGTCTCGGAGTGGGTTTTTTTGGATTTATTCTATTTGGAGTTCGCTGAGCATTTATAATTTGTGTATTTATGTTGTTTAGAAGATTTGGGAAGTTTTCCCCAACAATTTCTTTGAATACTCTTCCTAGACCTTTACCCTTTTCTTCCCCTTCTGGGACACCAATGAGTCTTATATTCGGACGTTTCATATTATCTATCATATCCCTGAGGTCCATTTCGAGTTTTTCAATTTTTTTCCCCATTCTTTCTTTTATGCTTTCATTTTCCATTCTGTCATCTTCCAGGTCACTGATTCGTTGTTCAACTTCCTCTAGTCTTGTACTATGAGTGTCCAGAATCTTTTTAATTTGGTCAACAGTTTCTTTAATTTCCATAAGATCATCCATTTTTTTATTTAGTCTTGCAATGTCTTCTTTATGCTCTTCTAGGGTCTTCTTGATTTCCTTCATATCCCGTACTATGGTCTCATTGTTCATCTTTAGTTCTTTGAGTAGCTGCTCTAGGTGCTGTGTCTCTTCTGGTCTTTTGATTTGGCTTGGGCTTGGGTTATCCATATCGTCTGGTTTTTTCATATGCTTTATAATTTTCTGTTGTTTTTGGCCTCGTGGCATTTGCTGAACTTGATAGGGTTCTTTTAGGGTTTGTAGACCTATTGAAGTCCTTATCTCTAATTTATCAGATCTACAGCTTCGTGGAGTACACTTTCTCTAACTAACCAGCAGGTGGCGTCCACGAGCCACCTGTTCTCCACAAGCCAGTTCTCCCCTGCTTAGCCTTTTTGGTGAGTGGGGGAGTGAGTCTTGTGGGGCCCAGTTGGTGTACCAAGCTTGCGTGTGTAGTTGGTGTTGCCTGCCCTGTATGTGGGGCGTGTTTCTGGGCAGTCGGGGAGGGGGGGTGGCCCTAACAATCAAATCTCCCTGATGATCCTAGAGTTTTAAAGCTGCTGCAATAGTCTAACCCTTCAGTTCAGTCCTGCCACAGTTTGTCTCTGCCACTGACCCACAAGTCTTTGGTATTGGCGTATGGCTCCTGAGACTTGCAAGTGGGCCCCTGTTCCAGGCTGTGCACCCCGGGTCCTCTGTTGAGGGATGTCTGTGCTATGTCACAGGTGAGTGCCGTCCCCCCCGGGAAGTTCTGGGCTGCTGGGCTGTGTAGGGAGGCTCCCAGTCTGCTCAAATGATGGCTGAATAGGGCTTTGTTAATTCACACTGCTCCACCTTCCCAGCTCTGGGACATTCAGCTGAGGTTGCAGGGAAGGCTAATGTCCACGCCCAGTTTTGTGGTGTGTGCCTGTTATTTGAAGCACTTCCGTCACACTGGGTTGTCTGGGGCAGCTCTGGGCTATGGGGCTGGCGATGGGCAGGAGTGTTTCCTGTCCACCAGGATGGTGGCTGTGAGCGGACACCCCCCTTTTCTTGGGAAGTTGTGTTGTTTAGTGAATTTTCTCAGCCACTGGATTATTGCCTTTTGTCTCAGAGCTCTCTTAGTTCTGCTCTTGACTTGACGTGCCCAAATTGCAATTCTTTGAAGCTCTCTGTATTGGGCTTCTTAGAGTAATTGTTTTAGAAAAAGAAAAAAGGATTTAAAAAAAAAAAAAAAAAAAACGGCCCTCCTCAGAGATCTAATGGGTTATTGAAATGCTAATAGACAAAGCAACCAGGGCCATTAAGGAAAGGTCCACAGGGCAGAGAGATCAGCTTTGCTTCGGGATTTGCATATGCGCCTGAAGGCCTGAGCTCCGCCCTTCCCCTTTCTGTGTTCACCAGAACTCCAAAAATCCTCTGCTTTTATTTTGGAGTTTTTCGTGTTGTTTTTTTTTCTATGCCTGTCTCCTCTCTGCTGGGCTGGCTGCTCTCAGAATCTCTGGTGTCTGGTCTCAGTCTATCTATGGTTGGAGTTTGAATCAGTAGAATGAGTTTCCGATAAGAGCAGCCACTGCAGTTCTCCCTTCTCCTTCCCGGAGCTAACAGCCCCTCCTCCCCCGGCACTGAGCCTGGCAGGGAAGGGCTCGGGTCCCCTGGCCGCAAAAACTTACAGATTTCGCTGATCTCAGCAGTTCCACGTTTTCATGAGTGTTGTATGAAGTATGCCCAAAGACGGATTGCTCTGTGGTGTCCAGTCCACGCAGTTCCTGGCTTTTTACCTACTTTCCTGGAGGAGTAACTAAAACTTACAGCTCACCAGTCTGCCATCTTGCCCCGCCTTCTCCGAAAATAATAATTTTATATCCAGTGAAACTTTCAAAAATGAGGGTAAGGTTAAGACATTTTTAGATGAAAAAAATCTGAGATAGTTCATCACCACTAGATCTAGTCTACAAGGAGTGCTAAAGGGAGTTAGTCATGTTGAAAGAAATGACACTGGAGAGTAGACCAAGATTCCATCCTTGCAAGGGATGGGGGCAATATAATGAGTAATATATGATTTTAGAAAAAAAGACATTCCATATAGTTTGAGGACATTGGGTCTCTAGTACAATTATGAAAGGGGCAAAAACCCTGACATTTTACTAAGATTAGTGTATAAGACTAAGATACAATCAATGCCATTTTACATCCATGGTTACATCCTCCCCCCTCCAGGGACATTGTTTACTTTCTTGAACTTTGTCCTTGGCTAAAGGAGGTTTGTTATGGGTCATTTAGAAGGGGCCTGGGCCTGGGCTGTCACAGACCAAAAACAAACATGCAAATTAAAAAGAGGCCTATGTTCTGATCATTTTCATCCAAGTCTCCCTCTTCCAATAAGCTGCTAGAAAACGACTCACCTAACAAGTACCATTTCCCTTTATTTATTATTTTTTTTAATTATTTTATTTTATTTTTAAATTTTGACTACAAATAATTCCCAATGACCCTTGAAAGCTTCGGAATAGCTGCTTTTACTTGGTGTGGCTCAGTTCACAAATCATTGTACCATACACAAAACTCCATTCTCTCTCACTGGAGTAGCAGTTCTTGTTATTTATTTATTTATTTGTCTTTATTTTATTACTCATCTGCCCATACACTGGATCCAGGAAGTGTCAGTCATAAGGTTTTCACAATCATTCAGACACATGATAAAAACTATATAGTTATATAATCATCATTGAGAACCAAGGGAGTAGCAGTTCTTTTGACAACACTGAAGATTTTAGAAAAGAAACTCAATCTCTGCTTCCTTCTTAAGAATTAAGCAACACAAAGAATCCAAATAAAAGATAATATAAAGAAGACAGCAATAAAAGGGGCTGAAATGAATGAAATAGAAAATAAGTACATACTAGAAAAAAGTGGACAAAGACACAATCCCCCTTTTTAAAATTTTAATATATGAAAGTAATAAGCCACTAGTCAAACCAAGAAGTGGGAGAATATTAGCCAAATTGGGACTCAAAACAGACACCACAAGACACTAAGGATTCTATGAAATCCTTACATCTGCAGCATTCCACCACAGAGATAAAAATGCACCAAGTTTGAAAAACTGGCTTGCAAAATTGACACACATGGCTATGAACATACAAAAGTACACACAAATCATGAAATATTGGAAATTCCTATTAATGAATGGAATTGAAGTCCTTATTTTAAAAAAATCAAAACAACAATCTACAACCAACAGAAAAGCTTTCCAGAAAGAAAACTAGTCCCAGATTGAGGAAAACTGCATGCCATGCAAATTGGCTAAATACTCTAAGAAGAAGGCTGGCACTGTCAGAAGTATGAATGAAAACAAAAACAAAGATAGGCTGCTTGAATGTCAGGCAGTTATTTTTTGGTGTTTTTTTGTTTGTTTCTTTCTTAAAGATGGGTAAATGTAGATCATGGGAGCACTAAGCCAAAGAAAGCTGACTTGCAGCTTGATGAACATCTGACAAGGGAGACTTTAAACAGAAAAGCATCATCAGATGTAAGGCATGATGTATTAAAAAAGAAAGGAAAAGATGCAAGAGACTCAAAATTTGGAGCAATTAATCAAAGAGGTAAACATAAACATCAATATTATGGCTCAGGATATAAAGAACATGAAGAAGGCCCTAGAAGAGCCTAAAGAAGAATTTTCAAGAGTAAATTAAAAAAAAGCAGATCTTATGGAAATCAAAAATACTGTTGATCAAATTAAAAATACTCTTGAGACACATAACACCAGATTTGAAGAAGAGGAAAGAATTAGTGTCCTTGAGGACAAGTGATGGAAAGTGAAAGCCCAAAAGAACAGATGGTAAAAAAAAAAAAAAATAAAAATAAAAAACTTTGAAATGGGAGGCGGGGCAAGATGGCAGAGTGGTGAGGAGCAGAATTTCGTCTCTCCCTTAGAGCAGCTGGCAATTACCCAAGAACTATATGAAACGGTGTTTTCGGGGCCTCCAGTAACCAGTCACACATTGGACACAAGTTTGGAATTGGAGGAAAAGCTGAGATCGCAGCGAACATTTTAAGTTCCCCGGACCAGGGGTCTGGCGCCCCTCCCCACCCAGACCTCACAGACTGTCTTGCTACCAGCTCCCTGAAAGGGGGGAAAAAAACCCCCAAAAACAGCAATCTGCTGAGGGCAAGAAGGGAGGCTCAACCCAGCCTCAAATGCAGAATTGATTAACAGATTAATTAACTAACTTTGGGAGCTGGGGTGCTAAAGAAGGGCTGGACTCCAAGAGGTGGGGGCACATAAAAGCGGGCACCCATTCCCAGACTCCAAAAAAGCCATTTTTTTTCCCTTGCATTTTGTCCCTTCTGGCTTCTCACTGATCCCTTAACTTTTTGCATTTCAATAGCCCCCGGCAGGGGTGGAACTGAACCACTTGGAGAGTAATTATCAGACAATAGCCCAAAGCATATCTTTAAATGCTCTATTCTGACACTGACACAACTTCCAGGCTGGGGAAAGACTTTTAAAAGAGACTCTTTTTTTTTCCCCCCTTTTTTCTTTTTCTTGATTTCTTTTCTAATTTTTTTTTTTAAATCTAAAAGTAATATATGTGGTTATTTTCTATCAGAAAGCCCAGGTTGAGGGACTAGGCTGGGCTGGGGGGGAGACAGAGTACCCACAGTGTCTTTGAATTCCGTATTCACTACTGAAGGCCTCCACCCCCGTCTTTAATTGGCAACTCAGGCTGACCAAGGAATCTACCTGGAGAGGCCCCAAAGAGGAAAGGGGAGAAGGGAATAGTGCCCCTGAGAGACAACTGGAGTTATGAGGATTGGGAGAGTGGAGGGAGGCCCAGCTCAATGGGCAGTCCTCCTTCTGGGAATTCAGACCCCAGGGACTGGAATTCAGATTCCAGCTTCAGTCAGCCATGCCCCTGACAGGATCAGAGTCACCAGGAGAACTAAAGGCTCCATACCTCCTTACACTGGTGGGGGAGCTGCAGGCTGGCCAGCGCCACCTGCTGGACAGGAGAGGAAAAGCACCAATTCTAAAGGCCTCATAGGAGGGTCTCATTCTCAGGAAAACTCCATACCCTCCCAATGAGACCTGGGCCTCACTAGACTGGGAAAATCTGACTAGAGTCGACCATATCTGAGGAGACCCACTCACTAAAAGGTTACATAGAGGCAGAGCAAGAAACAGAAAAAACAAGAGGGGAAAAATTCTGATCAACTAAATAGAACCTAAGTTAGAGGTCTAGAATAAGTTGAACTGAATAACAGAGGCCAGGAAACAAAGCCAACCAACAAGAAAACCACTAGGTAAAAGACAGAAAACAAGCTCCAAAATAAACTAATCAAGACAATCAGATGCCTAGACAACTTAAGATAACAAGCCATACCAGGAAACATGAAAACATGGACCAGCCAAAGGAACAAACTAATAGCTCAGCTGAGACACAGGAGTGGAGATAACTAATGCTAAATAAATTTGATGAAATGAAGGAAGATATAGTAAAAGAGCTGAAGGATATAAAGAAGACACTGGCTGACCATAAAGAAGAATTCATAAACTTAAAAAAACAAATGGCAGAACTCATGGGAATGAAGGCCACAATGGAGGAGATGAAAAACACAATGGAGGGACGCAACAGTAGATTTGAACAGGCAGAAGAAAGGATCAGTGAACTGGAAGAGAGGTCATTCGAATTCATACACACAAAAGAACAGATGGTGGAAAAAATGGAAAAATATGAGCAGGGTCTTAGGGAGCTGAGTGACAACATGAAACGCACAAATATATGTGTTACGGGTATCCCAGAAGGAGGAGAGAGGGGAAAATGGGCAGAAAGAGTAATAGAAGACATATTCACTGAAAATTTCCCAACTCTTATAAAAGACAGAAAATTACAGATTCAAGAAGTACAACGTACCCCAAATAGAATAGATCCCAATAGACCTACTCCAAGACACTTACTGGTCAGATTGTCCAATGTCAAAGACAAAAAGAGGATTCTGAAAGCAGCAAGAGAAAAGCAATCCATCACATACAAGGGAAAGTCAATAAGACTATGTACGGATTTCTCTGCAGAAACCATGGAGGCAAGAAGACAGTGGCATGATATATTTAAGATACAGAAAGAGAAAAACTGCCAACCAAGAATTCTATATCCAGCAAAACTTTCCTTCAAAAATGAGGGAGAGATTAAAACATTTTCAGACAAACAGACACTGAGAGAGTTTGTGAATAAGAGACCAGCACTACAAGAAATACTAAAGGGAGTGCTACAGGCTGATAGGAAAAGACAGGAGAGAGAGAGTTGGAGAAGAGTGCAGAAATGAAGATTATCAGGAAAGGTAAAAGGAGAGGAAAAAATAAGATATGACATATAAATTCCAAAAAACAAAATGGTAGAAGAAAGTACTGCCCTTACAGTAATAACACTAAATGTAAATGGATTAAACTCCCCAATAAAAAGAGACAGACTGGCAGAATGGATTAAAAAACAGGACCCATCTATATGCTGTCTACAAGAAACTCACTTTAGACACAAGGACAAACATAGACTGAAAGTGAAAGGTTGGAAAAAGATATTTCATGCAAACAACAACCAGAAAAAAGTGGGAGTAGCTATATTAATATCAGACAAGTTAGACTTCAAAAGCGAAACAATTAAAAGAGATAAAGAAGGACACTATATATTAATAAAAGGGTCAATTCATCAAGAAAACATAACAGTCATAAATATTTATGCACCAAACCAGAATGCCCCAAAATTCATGAGGCAAACACTGCGATCACTGAAAGGAGAAATAGATACCTCTACAATAATAGTTGGAGACTTCAATACACCACTCTCATTGATGGATAGAACATCTAGACAGAGGATCACTAAAGAAACAGAGATGTTGAATTGTATGAGAAATGAACTAGACTTGACAGACATTTATAGAACAGTACATCCAACAACAGCAGTATACACTTTTTTCTCAAGTGCTCATGGAACATTCTCTAGGATAGACCACCTGTTGGGTCACAAAGCAAGTCTCAACAAATTTAGAAATATTGATATTATACAAAACACTTTCTCAGACCACAAGGGAATGAAGTTGGAAATAAAGAAAAGGCAGAAGGTCATAAAATTCACAAACATATGGAGGCTAAACAACACCCTCTTAGAAAACCAGTGGTTAAAGGAAGAAATTACAAGAGAAATTAGTAAATACCTCGAGGCAAATGACAATGAAAACACAACTTATCAAAACTTATGGGATGCAGCAAAGGCGGTGCTGAGAGGGAAATTTATTGCCCTAAATGCCTATATTAAAAGAGAAGAGAGAGCAAAAATTGAAGAGTTAACTGCTCACCTGGAGGAATTAGAGAAAGAACAGAAAACTAACCCCAAAGCAAATAGAAGGGAAGAAATAACAAAGATTAGAGCAGAAATAAATGCAATTGAGAACAGGAAAACAATAGAGAGGATCAACAAAACCAGAAGTTGGTTCTTTGAGAAAATCAATAAAATTGATGGACCAGTGGCTAGGCTAACAAAAAAAAAAGAGAGAGCAGATGGTAATAAATGCAATCAGAAATGGGAAAGGAAATATAACTACCGACCCTGCAGAAATTAAGGAGATAATGAGAAGATACTATGAGCAACTACATGCTAATAAACTAGACAACTTAGATGAAATGGACAACTTCCTAGAAAAGCATAAAGAACCAACATTAACTCAAGAAGAAATAGATGACCTCAACAAACCAATCACAAGTAAAGAGATTGAGTCAGTCATCAAAAAGCTCCCAAAAAGGAAAAGCCCAGGACCAGATGGTTTCACATGTGAATTCTACCAAGCATTCAAGAACGAATTAGTACCAATCCTGCTCAATCTCTTCAAAAAAATTGAAGAAGAGGGAAAGCTACCTAACTCTTTCTATGAAGCCATCATCACCCTAATACCAAAACCAGGCAAAGATACTACAAAAAAAGAAAATTATAGACCAATTTCTTTAATGAATATAGATGCAAAAATCCTCAACAAAATACTCGCAAATTGAATCCAGCAGCACATTAAAAGAATTATACACCACGACCAGGTAGGATTTATTCCAGGTATGCAAGGCTGGTTCAACACAAGAAAATCAATTAATGTAATACACCACGTCAATAAATCAAAGCAGAAGAACCACACGATCATCTCGATTGATGCAGAAAAGGCATTTGACAAAATTCAACATCCTTTCCTGATGAAAACACTTCAAAGGATAGGAATAGAAGGGAACTTTTTCAATACGATAAAGGCAATATATGAAAAACCCACAGCTAACATCACACTCAATGGGGAGAGACTGAAAGCTTTTCCTCTAAGATCAGGAACAAGACAGGGATGCCCACTATCACCATTGCTATTCAACATTGTGCTGGAAGTTCTAACTAGAGCAATTAGGCAAGAAAAAGAAATAAAAGGCATCCAAATTGGAGAGGAAGAAGTAAAACTTTCACTATTTGCAGATGACATGATTCTATATGTAGGAAATCCAGAAAAATCTACAGCAAAGCTACTAGAACTAGTCAATGAATATAGCAAAGTAGCAGGCTACAAGATCAACATGCAAAAATCTGTAGTGTTCCTATACACAAGTAATGTGCAACAAGAGGAGGAAATCAAGAAAAAAATCCCATTTACAATAGCAACCAAAAGAATCAAGTATTTAGGAATAAACTTAACCAAGGACACAAAAGACCTTTACATAGAAAACTGTAAGAAACTGCTAAAAGAAATTGAACAAGACCTGAAAAAATGGAAGAACATACCCTGTTCATGGATTGGAAGACTAAATGTAGTTAAGATGGCAATTTTACCTAAACTGAGTTACAGATTCAATGCAATACCAATTCAAATCCCAACAACTTACTTTACAGAAATAGAAAACCCAATAACTAAATTTATTTGGAAGGGTAAGGTGCCCTGAATAGCCAAAAATGTCTTGAGAAAGAGGAGTGAAGTGGGAGGTCTCACACTACCTGACTTTGAAGCATATTACAAAGCTACAGTGCTCAAAACAGCATGGTACTGGCATAAGGACAGATATACTGATCAATGGAATCGAACTGAGTGTTCAGAAGTAGACCTTCACGTCTATGGACAACTGATCTTTGATAAGGCAGTGAAGCCGAAGCAACTGGGAAAGAGCAGCCTGTTCAATAAATGGTGTTTGGGAAAGAGCAGCCTGTTCAATAAATGGTGTTTGGAGAACTGGATATCCATTTCCAAAAGAATGAAAGAGGATGTCCATCTCACACCTTATACCAAAATTAACTCGAAGTGGATCAAAGACCTAAACATTAGCACCAAGACCATAAAACTCTTAGAAGAAAATGTAGGGCAATATCTTAAAGATCTTGTGAAAGGAGGTGGTTTCTTAGACCTCACACCCAAGGCACGAGCAACCAAAGAACAAATAGACAAATGGGATCTCCTCAAAATTAAACACTTTTGTACATCAAAGGAATTTGTCAGAAAAGTAAAAAGACAACCTACACAATGGGAGATGATATTTGGAAACCACATATCAGATAAGGGTTTAATATCCCGAATATATAAAGGAATCCTGCATCTCAATAACAGAAAGACAAACAATCCAATTAAAAAATGGGCAAAAGACATGAACAGACATTTTTCTGAAGAGGAAATACAAATGGCTCAAAAGCATATGAAAAAATGCTCAACTTCACTGGCTATTAAGGAAATGCAAATCAAAACCACAATGAGATATCATCTCACACCTACCAGAATGGCCATTATCCAAAAAACAGAAAATGACAAGTGCTGGAGAGGATGTGGAGAAAGAGGCACACTTATTTATTGTTGGTGGGAATGTAGAATGGGGCAACCACTCTGGAAGACAGTATGGATGTTCCTCAGGATGCTAAATATAGATTTGCCATATGACCCAGCTATTCCATTGCTGGGTATATACTCAGAGGAACTGAAACTTAAGACACAAACAGACATTTGTAAACCAATGTTTACTGCAGCATTATTCACAATTGCCAAGAGATGGAAACAGCCCAAATGTCCATCAAAGGACGAGTGTATAAACAAACTGTGGTATATACACATGATGGAATATTATGCAGCTGTAAGACAGAACAAAGACATGGATCATGTAATAATGTGGATGAACCTTGAGGACATTATGTTGAGTGAAGTTAGCCAGAAACAAAAGGACAGATTCTGTATGGTCTCACTAATATGAACAGACTTTAATGAACAAACTTTGGGAGTTAAAAGCTGACAACACAGGCCACCAGGAGATAGAAAGAGGGCAGAGATCAGCCATTTGATGCTGAAGGACCACAGAATGTTTAGGATTGATTGCATAGATCCAGAAATAGATAGCATAATACTGTGTGATGGTAGCACGGTATTGTAAGTACAGTGAACAAAGATGTCTGTGAATAAAGCTGAAAGAGGTGGGATAGGAGAATGTATGACACCAGAGGTAAAGATAGATGATAAAGACTGGGACTGTATAACGTGGCAAAAACTGGAGTGGCAAATGACTGTTACTAAATATACAAATATAAAAATGTTTTTGCATGTGGGAAAGCAAATGAATGTCAACCATGTAGAAATTTGAAAAAGGGGTGGTATTCAGGAAAAAACATAATCAAAGCAAACTGGAGTCTATGGTCGACAGTAACATTGTAATATACCTCCATTAAACGTAACAAAGGCAATACGCCAATGCTAAATGTATATGAGAAGGGGATATAGGGGAGTAATATGGGATTCTTAGTAGTGGTGTTATTTGCTGTCCTTAGTAGTATATTGTATTGTATGACATCTTATTTTACTTTTTATCATTTTTTCTTATTGCTAAAAAAAAAAATTTTTTTTTCTTGTAGTAATCAGTATGTTCAAATGCTGATTGTGGTGATAAATGTACAACTTTATGATGATACCATGAACAACTGATTGTACACTGTGGATAAATGTATGGTATGTGAATATAACTCTATAAAATTGTAGGAAAATATGTATATAGGAGTAAAAGTGTTGGAGAAAACATGGTGAGAGGGATGATGCCTCACTAATATGGACTAACTACAATGTGTAAACTCAGAATTGAATCTTAGAACATAGCCTAACGTGGACACAGTAATTGTAATAGTCACTAGTTTGTAAGCTCTTAAAGCAGTTAACTCTATCCCTGAATTGTAAGGCCTATCTCTAAACTTTGAGATGCTGATCCCCTAGCGTATGTTGTCAGAAACATTGGGACTGGCGGTTTGATGTGCTGAGCCCTCAAGCATGGGACTTGCCCTTATGAAGCTCATTACCACAAAGGAGAGTCTAAAGTTGTATGTAATGGTGCCTAAGAGTCTCCCCCTGAGTACCTCTTTGTTGCTCAGATGTGGCCCTCTCTCTCTCTAACTGAGCCATCTCGACAGGTGAACTCACTGCCCTCCCCCCTACGTGGGACCCAACTCCCAGGGGTGTAAATCTCCCTGGCAATGCAGAGTATGACTCCCAGGGATGAATGTGGACCCGGCATCGTGGGACTGAGAGTATCTTCTTGACCAAAAAGGGGATGCAAAATGAGACAAAATGGTTTCAGTGGCTGAGAGATTCCAAATGGAGTCGAGAGGTCACTCTGGTGGACATTCTTATGCATTATATAGATAACACCTCTTAGGCTTTAATGTATTGGAATAGCTAGAAGTAAATACCTGAAACTACCAAACTCCAACCCAGCAGTCTGAACTCCTGAAGACAATTATATAATAATGTAGATTACAAGGGGTGACAGTGTGACTGTGAAGACCTTGTGGATCATACCCCCTTTATCTAGTGTATGGATGAGCGGAGGAATGGGGATAAAAACTAAAGGACAAATGGTGTGGGATGGGGGGATGATTTGGGTGTTCTTTTTTCACTTTTATTTTTTATTCTTGTTCTGGTTCTTTCTGATGTAAGGAAAATGTTCAGAGATAGATTGTGGTGATGAACGCATAACTATGTTATCACACTGTGGACAGTGGATTGTATATCATGGATGATTGTATGGTGTGTGAATGTATTTCAATAAAACTGAATTTAATAAAAACAAAAACAAAAACAAAAACAAAAACAAAAAACTTTGAAATGGATCCCAGGGAAATGATAGACAACATGAAGCACAAAAATATAAGAATCATTGGTGTCCCAGAAAGGGAAGAGAAGAGTAAAGGTCTGGGAAGAGTATTCAAAGAAACTGTTGAGGACAACTTCCTAACCCTTTTAAAAAATGACATATATATGCAAATTAAAGATGTCCAATGAACTCCAAATAGAATAAATCCAAATAAACCTACTCCAACACATATAGTGATAAGATCATCAAATGATTAAGAGAAGGAGAAAGTTCTGAAAGCAGCAAGAGAGAATTGATTCACCACATACAAGGGAAATAACAGAAGACTAATACTGAGTATTCAGCAGGCACCACGGAGGCAATAAGGTAGTGGTATGACATATTTCAGATTCTGAAAGAGAAAAATTGCCAACCAAGAATTGCTTATACAGCAAAGCTCTCCTTCAAAATTGAGGGAGAGTTTAAAATTTTCACAGACAAACAAATGCAGAGAGAATCTGTTAACAAGAGACCTGCCCTGCAAGAAATACTAAAGGGAGCCCTACCAGTTGAGAAAAAAGTGAAAGGAGAGAGAGTTCTGCAGAATAGCACAGAACTGAAGATTTATTAGTAAGTGTGCTAGTTTGGATGTATTATGTCCCCCAAAATGCCACTATCTTTGATGCAGTCTTGTGTGGGCAGGAAATGTACTGGTGTTGATTGGGTTGGAGACTTCTGATTATATGTTTTCATGGAGATGTGATCACTCAACTGTGGGTGACATCTTTCATTGGATAATTTCCATGGAGGTGTGGCCCAGCCCATTCAGCATGGGCCTTGATTAGTTTACTGGAGCACTATATAAGCTCAGACAGAAGGAGCAAACTTGCTACAGCCAAGAGGGACACTTTGAAGAATGCAAAGGTGTTGAGAGAGGAACAAGAGCAACTGAGAATGACATTTTGTAAAGAAGCTGAAGCCTAGAGAGGAATGTCCTGGGAGAAAGCCTTCTTGAAACCAGAACTCCAGAGCAGATGCCAGCCACGTGCTTTCCCAGCTAAAAGAGGTTTTCTGGACACCACTGGCCATCCTCCAGTTCAGGTACCCAACTGTTGATGCATTACCTTGGACACTTTATGGCCTTAAGACTGTAACTTTGAAACCAAATAACCCCTCATTATAAAAGCCAATCCATTTCTGGTGTTTTGCACTCTGGCAGCAATAGCAAACTAGAACAGTAAAGGTAGCTTGAAGGCAAAAAAGAGAGACGGAATAAACATAGATCTAACAACTAAAAACCAAAGGATAAGATGGCTGGTTCAAGAACTCCCTTCAAAGTAATAATGTCAATGGATTACATTTTCCAATTAAAAGATACAGACTGGTAGAATGGATTAAAAAATATGATGCAATGATATGTTGTTTACAAGAGACTCATCTTAGATCCTGTGACACAAAGAGACTGAAAGTGAAAGGATGGAAAAAAATATTCCATGCAGACTGCAAACAAAAGAAAGCTGGGGTAGCTATACTAATATCAAACAAAATAGACATTAAATGCAAAGATGTCGTAAGAGATAAAGAAGGACACTATATATTAACAAAAGTGATAATTCACCAAGAAATAACAATTATAAATGTTTATGCACCCAATCAAGGAGCTCCAAAGTACATGAGAAAAACATTGGCTAAACTGAAGGGAGTGATAGACACATCTACAATACTTGTGGGAGACTTCAGTGCATCACTCTCTTCTATAGGTAGAACAACTAGACAATGGACCGAAAAGGAAATTGAGAACCTAAACAATATGATAGATGCATTAGATTTAGACATATATAGATCATTACATCTCAAAGTATCAGGTTACATCTTCTTCTCTAGGGCTGATGGAACATTTTCCAGGTTAGATCATATGCTGGGGCACAAAACAAGTCTTAATAAATTTAAAAAGATTATTCAAAGCACATTCTCTGAGCACAGTGGAATGCAACTAGAAATCAACAATAAATGGAGGTTAAACAACACACTCTTAAACAACCAGTGGGTAAAAGAAGAAATTTCAAGAGAAATTGGTAAATATCTAGAGATGAATGAAAATGAGAACAAAACATATCACAACCTGTGGGATGCAGTGAAGGCAGTGCTGAGAAGGAAATTCATAGCTCTAAATGCATATATCAAAAAGCAAGAAAGAGCTAAAACTAAAGACCTAACTGAACAACTGAAGAGGCTAGAAAATGATCAGCAAACTTACCCTAAAGCAAGTAAACAAAAAGAAATAACAAAGATTAAAGCATAAATAAACCAGCTGGAGAACAACAACAAAAATAGAATAAATAAAACAAAAAGGTTGTTCTTTGAGAAGATCAATAAGATTGACATACCCTTAGCTAGGCTGACAAGTCAAAAAGAGAGAAGACTCATATAAACAGAATGAGAAATAAGAAGGGGATAGTTACTACAGATCCTGAAGAAATAAAAAAAAAATTATAGGAGGATACTATGAACAACTGTATGCCAACAAGCTAGATAATTTAGAGCAAATGGATGATTTCCTAGAAACACATGAACAACCTATGCTTACCCAAGAAGAAACAGAAGACCTCAACAAACCAACCACAAGCAAAGAGATCCAACCAGTCATCAAAAATCTACAAACAAATAAAATTCCAAGGCCAGATGGCTTCAGAGGGGGATTTTACCAAACTTTCCAAAAAGAATTGACACCATCCCTGCTCAAACTCTTTCAAAAAATTGAAGAAAAAGGAATACTACCTAATTCATTTTATGAAGCTAATATCACTCTGATACCCAAACCAAATAAAGACACTACAAAAAAGGAAAACTATAGGTCAATCTCCCTACTGAATATAGATGTGAAAATCCTAAACAAAATACTTGCAAGTCAAATCCAAAGACAAATTAAAAGAATTATACACCGCAATTAAGTGGGATTCATTAATGGCATGCAAGGGTGGTTCAACATAAGAAAATCAATGTAATTCAACGCATTAGCAAATCAAAAGGGAAAAATCAAATGATCATCTTGATAGATGCTTGTGCTAGTTTGAATGTATCATGTCCCCCATATGCCATTATCATTGATGCAATCCTGTGTGGGCAGATGGATCAGTGCTGATTACATTGTAATTCTTCGACTGAGTATTTCCAAGGAAATGTGACCCACCCAACTGTAGGTGACAACTCTGATTAGATAATTTCCATGGTGGTGTGGCCCTGCCCATTCATCATGGAGCTAGATTAATTTACTGGAGCACTATACAAGCTCAGAGAGAAGAAGCAAACTAGTTGCAGCTGAGATACACATTTTGAAGATGGCCTTTGGAAGCTGACACTGACATTTTGGAGAACACCATTTTGAAATGCAACCTGGGAGCAAGCAGACACCAGCCATGTGCCTTCCCAGCTAACAGAGGTTTTCTGGATGCCAATGGCCTTTCTCGAGTGAAGGTACCCTATTGATTATGCTTTACCTTGGACACTTTATGGCCTTAAGATTGCAACTATGAAACCAAATAAACCACCTTTAAAAAAGCCAATCCACCTCTGGTGTTTTACAAATGGCAGTATTAGCAAACTGGAACAGATTTTTGGTACTGGAGAAGTGGGGTGCTGCTGAGTTTTCAAATACCAAACATGTTGGAATAGCTTCTTAAATAGATAAGGGGAAGATTCTGGAAGAATTGTGAGGAGATTGACAGAGAAGGACTAAACTGCTTTGAAGGGACTGTTTATGGAAATATGGACTCTAAAGATACTTCTGATGAGACCTGGAACAAAAATGATGAATGTGTTGCAAACTGGAAGAAAGATGATCTGTGTTTTAAAGTGGCAGAGAATTTGGCAAAATTGTATCCTGGTGTTGGATGGAAGGCAGAATTTGAAAGAGACAAGCTGGAATACTTAGCTGACGTGATCTCTAGGCTATGAGTGGAAGATGTAGCCTGGTTTCTCCTTGCAGCTTATAGCAAAATGTGACAGGACAGAGATAAGCTGAGAAATGAACTTTTGGATACAAAGAAACCAGAAACTGATAGTTCAGACAATTCTGGACTTCCAGAAAGTGAGATCCCAGAGGCTACAGCCCAATGTGAGGAGTTAACCAAACATGGACTCTGACCGCCATTTCAGTAAGCCAGGATTGGAGATGGAGTTATTCAAAAAAGGATTTGTGGAAACTCCTGTTATCTGATGCTTTCAACCCCTGTATGCTTCATGTCAAGCCAACAGATTTTTTGTGAGATTTTTATAGACGGAGCCACTGCTGGTCTGGACTGGAGGGGATGGAAAAGGAACAAACTAAAGGAAAAATTTCTTCAAGGACAGAATCATGGAACTAGAGGTCTGGAGTCAAGAAATATTCAGCAAAAAGAGCAGAGCAACCCAGGCACCTGGAAAGGGTGAGTTTGCCCCAGAGGCAGAGTGTAGACCTTCTGCATTGATGCTCAGGAAGAATGTTGCCACTCAAGGCCTCAAAGAGGGTGGAGCACATTTGCTGGGGATTGGGGAGAGCCTAGACACCACCCAACTGTTCAGAAATGGTAGAGCTTTTGCCCCAGAGGGGCATATTCCAGGTGGTGCCCAATGTTTGAGGAGGGTGGGGCTGAGAAGAAGGTGGTCTCCCCAATGTGTGAATATGTTGGAGCTCTCACCCCAGTATTTGGAGAGAAAAGGGCTGCTGAAAAGGCCCTTGGAAAGTGTGGGAAAGCCACTCTCTCAAGACTCAAGGATAAAACACCATTCTATAAATGACTCTCAGTCTTTGAACTCTAATGGAGTTTGCCCTGTGGGTTTCAGGAACTGTTTTGGTCCTGTGAACCCTGTTTTCCTTTCAGTTTCTCCTCCTGTCAATGGGAATGCTTATCCTATGACTGTCCCTCCTTTGTATATTGGAAGCAGGTAACTTGTTCTAAGTTTCATATGTCCACAGCTAGAGCAGAATTTTGCATTAGGACAAGGCCATGCCTATAACTGATTTTGAGAGGATCTTGTATTTACTTATTGTTACTGGAATAATTTAAGGTTTTTTGATATTGTGATGGGATGAATGTATTTTGTATATGGAAAGATCATGCATTTTGGAGTCCAGGGGGTGGAATGTGCCAGTTTGAATGTATCATGTCCCCCAAAACTCCATTATCTTTGATGCAATTTCTTTGAGTGTTTCCATGGAGATGTGACCCACCCAACTGTAGGTGATTAGATAATTTCCATGGAGGTGTGCCCCACCCATTCAGCGCGGGCTTTGATTACTTTACTGGAGCACTATATAAGCATAGACAGGAGTGAGCTAGCTGCAGCAGAGGGAGACAATTTGAATATGGCCTTTGGAAGCTGACACTGCATTTTGGAGAACACCATTTTGAAATGCAACCTGGGAGCAAGCAAACACCAGCCACATGCCTTCTCAGCTAACAGAGGTTTTTTAGATGCCAATGGCCTTTCTCAAGTGAAGGTACCTTACTGATTATGCCTTACCTTGGGATCTTTATGGCCTTAAGACTGTAACTGTGTAACAAAATAAATCCCCTTTATAAAAACCAGTCCATCTCTGGTGTTTTGCAAATAGCAGCACTAGCACACCAGAACAATGCTGAAAAAGCATTTGATAAAATTTAACAACCCTTTGTGATAAAAACTTCAAAAGGTAGGAATCGAAGGAACCTTCCTCAATATGATAAAGGGCATATCTGAATACTCCACAGCCAGCATAGCACTCAATGGTGAGAGGCGGAAAGCCTTTCCCCTAAGATCAGGCATGAGACAAGGATGCCCACTGGAACCTCTATTATTCAACATTGTGCTAGAAGTTATAGTCAGAGCAATTCATCAAGATAAAGATATAAACAGTATCTAAATTGGAAAGGAAAAAGTAAAACTGTCATTATTTGCAGATGATATGAGCTTTTATTTGAAAAATCCTGAGAATTTGACCAGAGAGATACTTGAGCCAATAAACAAATTCAGCAGAGTGGTGGGATATAAGATCAATGCACATAAGTCAGTAATGTTCTTTTACACTAGTAATTACCTAACTGAAGAGGCAATCAAAAAAAAGTTACATTCACAACAGCAACTGAAAAATCAAGTAGCTAGGAATAAACTTAACCAAGGAGGTAACAGACCTCTACACAGAAAATTACAAAATTTTACTAAAAGAAAAAAAAAAGAAACTAAATAGGAGAGAAAATATTCCATGCTCATGGATAGGAAGACCAAATATTAAAATGACAATTCAACCCAAACTGATCTACAGATTCAACACAATCCCAATCCAAATTCCAACAAACTATTTTACAGACTTGGAAAATCTAGTTATCAAATTTGGAAGGGAACTCAATCCTCCTGGATGTAATATATCTTGAAACACTCCCTGCCCTTGTCTTTCATGACACCACATTAGTCTGATCTTCCTCCTACTTTTATGTCCATTCTCTCACCTTTTACAGGCTCCTTTTCCTCTATTCATGCCCTAAATGTTGGCATTCCTTGAAGTTCTGTTCTCTGTTTTATTCTCTTTTTACTGTACATGTATTCTCCTTGGATGATTTAATCACAACCCTGTTGCCGATAATCCCCAAATCTCTCCTCCAATCCAGACCTCTCTCCTGAATTTTGAACCCATACACACAACTGCAACTTGAAGGATCCACAGGAGACTCAAACTCGGTCTTTCCAGAGAGCTCCTCATATTTCCCTCCAAGTTTGCTCCTTATATGATGTTCCTGAATCCAGAAAGGCCTTATAATGCACCCAGGTGCTCAAGCCTGAAACCAAGGAAATCACCCTGGATCCTTTTTCTACCATGACCTCTCATATCTACTTCCCCAATATCTCTCAACTCTTCTGCTTCTCTTCATCTTATCTGGCAGCTCTTGCCTGGACTACAGTATCAGTCTATTAACTAATCTCACAGTGTCTCTCTGGGCTTCTTCCAAATCATTCTCAAGGCAGTTAACATTACTATATCCAGTAAAGGTCACTCCTGCTTAGGATCTTTCAATAGCTTATTATTGCACTAAGGATAGAGCCGAAACTTTTGATGTGGCTTTCAAGATACTTTATGAATTGCTATCTCCAGCCTTGCTCCTGGTGTTTCACCTCTCTCACTCTGATACATACTGAATTTCTTTCAACCCCTTGACTGTCATTCTCACTTACCCCTGGACATCTATGCATATTGTTTTGTCTGCCAGCAATACTTTTTCTCCTTGCATGGCTAATATTTTTAACCTTGAAATATGTGCATTTTATTTTTTTTATCAACTATTCTATGAGAAATTTTAAGCACACATGAAAGTAGAAAAGATAGTTTAATAAAATCCCACTTCCCATCCATCAGCTTCAAATACTAACTCATGGCCAATCTTGATTCTCCATACCTCTATCTACTTACCACTTTCTATATTACTTTGACATCATTATTTCATCTGGAAAATATTAAATATGTACCTCTAAACTATAAAGACTCTTTTAACATAACTACATTACTATTTTCATAAACTTAAAAATTAATTAAAACCACCAGCTATCCTTTCAGTGTTCAAACATCCAACTGCCTCATAAATGCCATATACATATAAATGGATATATTTATATCTATAATTTTTTGTGTGACTCAAGATCCAAAGAAAGTTAATGCAGGATAATCTCTTAAGACTCTGAGGTTACTCGTGCATCTCTTGCAATTTATTCATTGGAAAAAAATGGGTTGCATGGCCTGTGGAGTTTCCATCATCCTGGATGTTTCTGATTGCATCCCTGTGGCATCATTTAATAAGTTCTCTGTCCTCCATATTTGCTATAGTTTGGTAATTGGATCTAGAGACTTAATCAGATGCAAGCTTTTATTTGGAAAAATTATTACATAAATTGTGCTGTATTCTATCACTAGGTACATAGCGTCTAGTTATTTGAAGACTACTATAAAGTGACAATGGTCAAAACAGCATGGCATTTGCATAAAGATAGACATATTGATCAATGGAAGCAAATTGAGAGTTTGGAAATAGACCCCCAGATATATGCTCAACTGATTTTTGATAAGGCCCCCAAATCCAGTGAACTGGGACAGAACAGTCTCTTCAACAAATGGGGCTGGAAGAACTGGATATCCATATCCAAAGGAATGTAAGAGGATTCCTTCCTCACACCCTATTAAAAAATTAACTCAAAGTGGATCAAAGATCTAAATACAAGAGACTGTACCATAAAACTCCTAGAACATAATCTAGGGAAACATCTTCAAGACCTAGTATTAGGAGGTCACTTCTTAGACCTTACACCCAAAGCAAAAGCAATGAAAAAAAAAATAGATAAATGAGAAGTCCTCAAAATCAAAAGCTTCTGTACCTTAAAGGAATTTCTCAAAAAGGTGAAGAGGTAACCAACACAATGGGAGAAAATATTTGGAAACCATGTGTACTGGTTTGTATATATTATGTCCCCAGAAAAAGCATTGTTCTTTGATGCAATCTTGTGAGGGCAGACATATTAGTGTTGATTAAGTTGGAACATTTGGATTAAGTTGCTTCCATGGAGAGGCACCCCACCCAACTGTGGGTGATAACTCTGGATAATTTCCAAGGAGGTGTGGCCTCACCCATTCAGTGTGGGCCTTGATTAATTTACTAGAGCACTATATAAGCTTAGACAGAAGTAGTGAGCTTGCTACAGCCAAGAGGGACACATTGAAGAATGCACAGGAGTTGAAAGAGGAGCTTCAGCTTATAGAGATATTTTGGAGATGGCCTTTGAAAGCAGACTCTTGCTCCGGAGAAGCTAAGAGAGGACAAATGCCCCAAGAGCAACTGAGAGTGACATTTTTGAGGAGCTGCTGCCTAGGGAGGAACATCCTGGGAGGAAGCCATTTTGAAACCAGAACTCCAGAGCAGCTACCAGCCACATGCCTTCCCAGCTAACAGAGGTTTTCTGGATGCCATTGGCCATCCTCCAGTGAAGGCACCTGATTGTTGATATGTTACCTTGGGCACTTTATGGCCTTAAGGCCGTAACTGTGTAACCAAATAAAAGCTCTTTTATCAAAGCCAACGCATTTCTTGTGTTTTGCATTATGGCAGCATTAGCAAGCCAGAACACCATGTTTCTGATAAGAGAGTGATATCCTGCATATATAAAGAAATCCTACAACTCAAAAACAATGGTACAAACAGCACAATTATAAAATGGGCAAAAGAGATGAAAAGACATTTCTCCAAAGAGGAAATACAAATGGCTATAAAACACATAAAAATATTCATCTTCACTAGCTATTAGGGAGATGCAAATCAAGTCCACAATGAGATATCATCTCACACCAGTAAGAATGGCTGCGATCAAACAGGAAACTACAAATGCTGGAGAGGATGTGGAGAAATTGGAGCTCTTATTCATTGGTGGTGGGACTGTGTAATGATACAGGCACTCTGGAAGACAATTTAGTGGTTTCTCCAAAAACTAGATATTTAATTACTCTATGATCTGGTAATTCCACTTCTTGGTATATACCCAAAACATTTGAAAGCAGTGACACAGACATTTGTACACTGATGTTCATAGCAGCATTTTTCACAATTGCCAAGAGATGGAAACAATCCAAGTGTCCTTCAACAGACAAGTGGATAAGCAAAATGTGGTATATACATAAGATGGAATACTGTGCAGCACTATGAAGCAACAAGGTTCTGAAACATATGGCAACATGGATGAACCTTGAAGAAATAATTCTGAGTGAAATAACTCAGGCACAAAGGGAGAGTTATTGTATGTTACCACTTCTATGAACTGTTTGAACAATGTAAAATCCAGGTCTTATAAGAAAATTGGAGACCTAGTGACAGACAGTAGCTAGTGAGGGGGAATGATAATCTAATATGTTCAGATATCTTAACGATGGTGAATTCAAAGGTATGATAATGGATAGGGGTGACAATTGTTTGTTAATGGGATTATAAGTATCAAAGTTGTATTGAAGGAAAATAGGAATGAAAGGGATTGTTTAAAGGCATGTTTCCCATAGATCAGAACTACAAATACAGATAGGAGCTTGCATGATATACTTCTAAGGTATGACACTAGCACAAAGAGTTGGCAACAGAAAGGTATATGGGAAAAATCTACATATTGCATACTAGGGAGGATTGAATTCCTACTGAAAATTTTCTACTATATTTAAGAACTTTCTCTTTTATTCTTACTTTGTAAATAGGTTTTAAGAATGGCTTTAATGGATATTGAATTATCTAGTGTTTTTTCTGCATGTACTGCCTTAACAACAAAGAACGACAATATTGACTAATACTTATATTTGCTTATTATGTACCCGACATTATACAATAATACTTTATATATTAACTCATTATATCAATAAGAGTCCTGGCAGGAAACAAATGCAAAGTAGGTAATTAAAGAGGATTTAATGAAGGGACTATTTATGAAGTTGTGGGCAGAAGTAAGGAAAACCAACAATGGATAAGAAACACTCTGGAACTAACAACCATGGGAAGACATTACCACCTCTAAGTCTTACAGTGCAGGAGAAGGCAGTGGTTACTGGAAACTGGTGAGAGAAAGTCACTAAACTGCACCTGTGGCACACTGTTGACAGGAAGGAAGATGCCATACAAGTAAATATCCCTATCCGTTCTTTTACAGCTGTCCAATCTTCTGCTGGTGCTTGAATTCCATGTGAAGCTAAAGAGCAGAAAACTTTCTAGAAAATTCAGCATGCATACTTTTCAAGTGTAAAAGATATCTTTTCTCTCCTCCAAAGCAATATAATGACCTTAGAATCTTTAAATAAAATCACCCCTCTTTATTTCATGTTATTATGCATTTCTATTTTATCTTTTTTTTAATCATTTTTTATTGTAGAATATAACATATACATAGAAGTGATAATTTTCCAAGTGCAATTTAACAAGTAGTTAGAGAGCAAATTTCAAACAATGTTACAGGTTACAGTTCCAGTTTCAGTTATTTCCTTATTGTGAAATATAACATATAAACAAAAAGGTGGTAACTTTTCAATTACAGTTTAATAAGTAGCTATAGAACAAATTTCAAAGGATGCTCTGGATTACATTTCACCATTTCAGTTCTTCTCTTCTAGTTAGTCTACTACTCTAGCAACTAAGAAAAAGATAATTATTATATAGAGATTCAATATTCATAATCCTTTGTTAAATTCCATCTTGTCTGTTGCTACCCCTTCCTCTAGTTTAATCACTTCCCCAATCTTCAGGGGTATCTAGGCAGTGACCACCCTAACATGATCATGTTCAAAAGGGTGTCAAGTTTATGGGGAAAGGGGACACATCTAGTTGATGTGCTTGAAGAGGCTATTGCCTCTGGGTTTGGGGACTTAGCTGGCACAGGAGTTCTCTGGAGGATTTAAGTTTCTGAAGAATAAACTTAGTGAAACTTTTGTAGAGTCTCAGATAGGGATCCAGGTATTTAGGGTTTTCAGGACTACTGTTCACTTGGGCTTATCATATTGTGGTCATTTGGCATATCTAGGTGAAACTGACATAGAAATAACCTCCAGGATAGCTTCTTGACTCTATTTGAATTCTCATAGCCACTGAAACCTTATTTTGTTGCCCTTCTTCCCCCATTTTTGGTCAAAAAGGCATTCTCTCCCCCTCTCAGGATCATTCCTGGAATCCATGTCCCACATCACCATCCTGTTAGTTTTTTTTTTTTTTCTTTTTTTAAAAATTAAAATATAAGTTTATTGAAATATCAAATGAGCCGACTATAGTAAAACAAATGTTTGCCTAGAAAAGCAAATGTTTTCTAGGCATATTTCACTCCTCATTTTAGGTACCAACAATGTTATTTCTTTATTTGTAAGAGAACATTAATGTCTTTGAAATAAAGCTGCTTTCACTTGTGTGTGTATGATCTTACAAAGTGTGGCCCTAGAATTTTCATATATAGTTTTTTTTTTTAATCTTCATTTTATTGAGATATATTCACATACCACGCAGTCATACAAAACAAATCATACTTTCGATTGTTTACAGTACCATTACATAGTGGTACATTCATCACCCAAATCAATCCCTGACACCTTCATTAGCACACACACAAAAATAACAAGAATAATAATTAGAGTGAAAAAGAGCAATTGAAGTAAAAAAGAACACTGGGTACCTTTGTCTGTTTGTTTCCTTCCCCTATTTTTCTACTCATCCATCCATAAACTAGACAAAGTGGAGTGTGGTCCTTATGGCTTTCCCAATCCCCTTGTCATCCCTCATAAGCTACATTTTTATACAACTGTCTTCGAGATTCATGGGTTCTGGGTTGTAGTTTGATAGTTTCAGGTATCCACCACCAGCTACCCCAATTCTTTAGAACCTAAAAAGGGTTGTCTAAAGTGTGCATAAGAGTGCCCACCAGAGTGACCTCTTGGCTCCTTTTGGAATCTCTCTGCCACTGAAGCTTATTTCATTTCCTTTCACATCCCCCTTTTGGTCAAGAAGATGTTCTCCGTCCCACGATGCCAGGTCTACATTCCTCCCCGGGAGTCATATTCCACGTTGCCAGGGAGATTCACTCCCCTGGGTGTCTGATCCCACGTAGGGGGGAGGGCAGTGATTTCACCTTTCAAGTTGGCTTAGCTAGAGAGACAGGGCCACATCTGAGCAACAAAGAGGCATTCGGGAGGAGGCTCTTAGGCACAACCATAGGGAGGCCTAGCCTCTCCTTTGCAACAACCATCTTCCCAAGGGTAAAACCTGTGGTAGAGGGCTCAACCCATCAAACCACCAGTCCCCTATGTCTGTGGTCATGTTAGCAACCATGGAGGTGGGGTAGGCAAATACCCCTGCATTCTCCACAGGCTCCTCAAGGGGGCACTACATCTTTTTTTTTTCCTTGTTTTTCTTTTTTTTTTTTTAACTTTCCCTTCTTTTTTAAATCAACTGTATGAAAAAAAAGTTAAAAAGAAAACAAACATACAATAAAAGAACATTTCAAAGAGACCATAACAAGGGAGTAAGAAAAAGACAACTAATCTAAGATAACTGCTTAACTTCCAACATGTTCCTACTTTACCCCAAGAAAGTTACCTAATATAGCAACATTTCTGTGAACTTGCTCCTACTATATCCATCAGAAATTAACAGACCATAGTCATTCCTGGGCATCCCCAGAACGTTAAATAGCTTATCTGCTCTTCTTGGATTATTGTTCCCCCTTCCTTAATTGCTCTCTATTGCTAGTTCCCCTACATTCTACATTATAAACCATTTGTTTTACATTTTTCAAAGTTCACATTAGTGGTAGCATATAATATTTCTCTTTTTGTGCCTGGCTTATTTCGCTCAGCATTATGTCTTCAAGGTTCATCCATGTTGTCATATGTTTCACGAGATCGTTCCTTCTTACTGCCGCGTAGTATTCCATCGTGTGTATATACCACATTTTATTTATCCACTCATCTGTTGAACGACATTTGGGTTGTTTCCATATCTTGGCAATTGTGAATAATGCTGCTATGAACATTGGTGTGCAGATATCTGTTCGTGTCACTGCTTTCCGATCTTCCGGGTATATACTGAGAAGTGCAATCGCTGGATCGAATGGTAACTCTATATCTAGTTTTCTAAGGAACTGCCAGACTGACTTCCAGAGTCCCACCAACAATGAATAAGAGTTCCAATTTCTCCACATCCCCTCCAGCATTTGTAGTTTCCTGTTTGTTTAACGGCAGCCATTCTAACCGGTGTTAGATGGTATCTCATTGTGGTCTTAATTTGCATCTCTCTAATAGCTAGTGAAGCTGAACATTTTTTCATGTGTTTCTTGGCCATTTGTATTTCCTCTTCAGAGAACTCTCTTTTCATATCTTTTGCCCATTTTATAATTGGGCCGACTGTACTATTGTCATTGAGTTGTAGGATTTCTTTATATATGCAAGATATCAGTCTTTTGTCAGATACATGGTTTCCAAAAATGTTTTCCCATTGAGTTGGCTGCCTCTTTACCTTTTTGAGAAATTCCTTTGAGGTGCAGAAACTTCTAAGCTTGAGGAGTTCCCATTTATCTATTTTCTCTTTTGTTGCTTGTGCTTTGGGTGTAAAGTCTAGGAAGTGGCCGCCTAATACAAGGTCTTGAAGATGTTTTCCTACATTATCTTCTAGGAGTTTTATGGTACTTTCTTTTATATTGAGATCTTTGATCCATTTTGAGTTAATTTTTGTGTAGGGGGTGAGGTAGGGGTCCTCTTTCATTCTTTTGGATATGGATATCCAACTCTCCCAGCCCCATTTGTTGAAAAGACCATTATGACTCAGTTCAGTGACTTTGGGGGCCTTATCAAAGATCAGTCGGCCATAGATCTGAGGGTCTATCTCTGAATTCTCAATTCGATTCCATTGATCTATATGTCTATCTTTGTGCCAGTACCATGCTGTTTTGGCAACTGTGGCCTTATAATAAGCTTCAAAGTCAGGGAGTGTAAGTCCTCCCACTTCGTTTTTCTTTTTTAGAGTGTCTTTAGCAATTCGAGGCATCTTCCCTTTCCAAATAAATTTGATAACTAGCTTTTCCAAGTCTGCAAAGTAGGTTGTTGGAATTTTGATTGGGATTGCATTGAATCTGTAGATGAGTTTGGGTAGAATTGACATCTTAATGACATTTAGTCTTCCTATCCATGAACATGGAATATTTTTCCATCTTTTAAGGTCCCCTTCTATTTCTTTTAGTAGAGTTATGTAGTTTTCTTTGTATAGGTCTTTTACATCTTTGGTTAAGTTGATTCCTAGGTACTTGATTTTTTTAGTTGCTATTGAAAATGGTATCTTTTTCTTGAGTGTCTCTTCAGTTTGTTCATTTCTAGCATACAGAAACATTACTGACTTATGTGCATTAACCTTGTATCCCGCTACTTTGCTAAATCTGTTTATTAGCTCTAGTAGGTGTATCATTGATTTCTCAGGGTTTTCTAGATATAAGATCATATCATCTGCAAACAATGACAGTTTTACTTCTTCTTTTCCAATTTGGATGCCTTTTATTTCTTTGTCTTGCCAGATTGCCCTGGCTAGCACTTCCAGCACAATGTTGAATAACAGTGGTGACAGCGGGCATCCTTGTCTTGTTCCTGATCTTAGAGGGAAGGCTTTCAGTCTCTCACCATTGAGTACTATGCTGGCTGTGGGTTTTTCATATATGCTCTTTATCATGTTGAGGAAGTTTCCTTCAATTCCTACCTTTTGAAGTGTTTTTATCAAAAAGGGATATTGGATTTTGTCAAATGCTTTTTCAGCATCTATTGAGATGATGAATTGATTTTTCCCTTTTGACTTGTTAATGTGTTGTAATACATTGATTGATTTTCTTATGTTGAACCATCCTTGCATGCCTGGAATAAACCCCACTTGGTCATGGTGTATGATTTTTTTAATGTGTCTTTGGATTCGATTTGCAAGTATTCTGTTGAGGATTTTTGCATCTATATTCATTAGGGAGATTGGCCGGTAGTTTTCCTTTTTTGTAGCATCTTTGCCTGGTTTTGGTATTAGATTGATGTTAGCTTCATAAAATGAGTTAGGTAGTGTTCCATTTTCTTCAATGTTTTGAAAGAGTTTGAGTAAGACTGGTGTCAGTTCTTTCTGGAAAGTTTGGTAGAATTCCCCTGTGAAGCCATCTGGCCCTGGGCATTTATTTGTGGGAAGATTTTTGATGACTGATTGGATCTCTTTGCTTGTGATGGGTTGATTGAGGTCTTCTAGTTCTTCTCTGGTCAGTCTAGGTTGTTCATGTTTCCAGGAAATTGTCCATTTCCTCTACATTATCCAGTTTGTTGCCATACAGTTGTTCATAGTATCCTCTTATAATTTTTTTAATTTCTTCAGTATCTACAGTTATGTCACCTTTTTCATTCATTATTTTGTTATATGGGTCTTCTCTCTTTTTGATTTTGTCAGTCTAGCTAGCGGCTTGTCAATCTTGTTGATCTTCTCAAAGAACCAACTTTTGGTGATATTTATCCTCTCTATTGTTTTTTTGTTCTCTATGTCATTTATTTCTGCTTTAATCCTTGTTATTTCTTTTCTTCTACTTGGTTTAGGATTGCTTTGCTGTTCATTTTCTAGCTTCTTCAGTTGATCCATTAGTTCTTTGATTTTGGCTCTTTCTTCCTTTTTAATATATGCGTTTAGTGCTATAAATTTCCCCCTTAGCACTGCTTTTGCTGCATCCCATAGGTTTTGGTGTGTTGTGTTCTCATTTTCATTCGTCTCTATATATTTAGCAATTTCTCTTGCTATTTCTTCTTTAACCCACTAATTGTTTAGGAGTGTGTTGTTTAACCTCCAGGTATTTGTGAATTTTCTAAGTCTCTGATGGTTATTGACTTCTAATTGTATTCCATTGTGGTCAGAGACTGTGCTTTGAATAATTTCAATCTTTTTAAATTTATTGAGGCTTGTTTTATGTCCCAGCATATGATCTATTCTGGAGAAAGTTCCATGAGCACTAGAAAAGTATGTGTATCCTGGTGATTTGGGATGTAATGTCCTGTATATGTCTGTTAAATCTAATTCATTTATCAGATTGTTTAGGTTTTCAATTTCCTTATTGGTCTTCTGTCTGGTTGATCTATCTATAGGAGAGAGTGATGTGTTGAAGTCTCCCCCAATTATTGTGGAAACATCAATTGCTTCCTTTAGTTTTGCCAGTGTTTCTCTCATGTATTTTGTGGCACCTTGATTGGGTGCATAGACATTTACGATTGTTATTTCTTTTTGCTGAATTGCCCCTTTTATTAGTATGTAGTGGCCTTCTTTGTCTCTCAAAACATCCCTGCATTTGAAGTCTATTTTATCTGAGATTAATATTGCTACACCTGCTTTCTTTTGGCTGTAGCTTGCATGAAATATTTTTTCCATCCTTTCACTTTGAGTTTCTTTGTGTCCCTGTGTCTAAGATGAGTCTCTTGTATGCAACATATTGATGGTTCATTTTTTTTGATCCATTCTGCGAATCTATATCTTTTAATTGGGGAGTTGAATCCATTTACATTCAACGTTATAACCGTGAAGGCATTTCTTGAATCAGCCATCTTATCCTTTGGTTTATGTTTGTCATATTTTTCCCCTCTCTCTATTAATATCCTTTATTGTACCCATACCGAATCTCTTTAGTACTGAACCTTTCTCCAAGTCTCTCTGTCCTTTCTTTGTTTCTCTGTCTGTAGGGCTCCCTTTAGTATCTCCAGTAGGGCAGGTCTCTTGTTAGCAAATTCTCTCAGCATTTGTTTGTCTGTGAAAAATTTAAGCTCTCCCTCAAATTTGAAGGAGAGCTTTGCTGGATAAAGTATTCTTGGCTGGAAATTTTTCTCACTCAGAATTTTAAATATATCGTGCCACTGCCTTCTCGCCTCCATGGTGGCTGCTGAGTAGTCACTACTTAGTCTTATGCTGTTTCCTTTGTATGTGGTGAATTGCTTTTCTCTTGCTGCTTTCAGAACTTGCTCCTTCTCTTCTGTGTTTGACAGTGTGATCAGTATATGTCTCGGAGTGGGTTTATTTGGATTTATTCTATTTGGGGTTCGCTGAGCATTTATGATTTGTGTATTTATGTTGTTTAGAAGATTTGGGAAGTTTTCCCCAACAATTTCTTTGAATACTCTTCCTAGACCTTTACCCTTTTCTTCCCCTTCTGGGACACCAATGAGTCTTATATTTGGACGTTTCATATTATCTATCATATCCCTGAGGTCCATTTCGATTTTTTCAATTTTTTTCCCCATTCTTTCTTTTATGCTTTCATTTTCCATTCTGTCATCTTCCAGGTCACTGATTCGTTGTTCAACTTCCTCTAATCTTGTACTATGAGTGTCCAGAATCTTTCTAATTTGGTCAACAGTTTCTTTAATTTCCATAAGATCATCCATTTTTTTATTTAGTCTTGCAATGTCTTCTTTATGCTCTTCTAGGGTCTTCTTGATTTCCTTTGTCTCCCGTACTATGGTCTCATTGTTCATCTTTAGTTCTTTGAGTAGCTGCTCTAGGTGCTGTGTCTCTTCTGATCTTTTGATTTGGGTGCTTGGGCTTGGGTTATCCATATCGTCTGGTTTTTTCATATGCTTTATAATTTTCTGTTGTTTTTGGCCTCGTGGCATTTGCTGAACTTGATAGGGTTCTTTTAGGATTTGTAGACCAGTTGAAGTCCTTATTTCTAATTTATCAGATCTACAGCTTCGTGGAGTACACTTTCTCTAACTAACCAGCAGGTGGCGTCCACGAGCCACCTGTTCTCCACAAGCCAGTTCTCCCCTGCTTAGCCTTTTTGGTGAGTGGGGGAGTGAGTCTTGTGGGGTCCAATTGGTGTACCAAGCTTGCGTGTGTAGTTGGTGTTGCCTGCCCTGTAGATGGGGCGTGTTTCTGGACAGTCAGGGAGGGGGGGGGTGGCTCTAACAATCAAATCTCCCTGGTGATCCTAGAGTTTTAAAGCTGCTGCAATAGTCTAATCCTTCAGTTCAGTCCTGCCACAGTTTGTCTCTGCCACTGACCCACAAGTCCTTGGTATTGGCGTATGGCTCCTGAGACTTGCAAGTGGGCCCCTCTTCCAGGCCGTGCACCCCGGGTCCTCTGTTGAGGGATGACTGTGCTATGTCGCAGGTGAGTGCCGTCCCCCCAGGGCAGTTCTGGGCTGCTGGGCTGTGTAGGGAGGCTCCCAGTCTGCTGAAATGATGGCTGAATGGGGCTTTGTTAATTCACACTGCTCTACCTTCCCAACTCTGGGACAATCAGCTGAGGTTGCAGGGGAGGCTAATGTCCACGCCCAGTTTTGTGGTGTGTGCCTGTTATTTGAAGCACTTCCGTCACACTGGGTTGTCTGGAGCAGTTCTGGGCTATGGGGCTGGCGATGGGCAGGAGTGTTTCCTGTCCACCAGGATGATGGCTGTGAGTGGACACCCCCCTTTTCTTGGGAAGTTGTGGTGTTTAGTGAATTTTCTCAGCCACTGGATTATTGCGTTTTGTCTCAGAGCTCTCCTAGTTCTGCTCTTGGCTTGACGTGCCCAAATAGCAAGTCTTTGAAGCTTTCTGTATTGGGCTTCTTAGAGTAATTGTTTTAGAAAAAGAAAAAAGGATTAAAAAAAAAAAAAAAAAGGGCCCTCCTCAGAGATCTAATGGGTTATTGAAATGCTAAGAGACAAAGCAACCAGGGCCATTAAGGAAAGGTCCACAGGGCAGAGAGATCAGCTTTTCTTCGGGATTTGCATATGCGCCTCAGGGCCTGAGCTCGGGCCTGAGCTCTGCCCTTCCCCTTTCTATGTTCACCAGAACTCCAAAAATCCTCCGCTTTTATTTTGGAGTTTTTCGTGTTGTTTTTTTTCTATGCCTGTCTCCTCTCTGCTGGGCTGGCTGCTCTCAGATTCTCTGGTGTCTGGTCTCCGTCTATCTATGGTTGGAGTTTGGATCAGCAGAATGAGTTTCCGATAAGGGCTGCCACTGCAGTTCTCCCTTCTCCTTCCCGGAGCTGACAGCTCCTCGTCCCACGGGACTGAGCCTGGCAGAGAGGGGCGCGGGTCCCCTGGCTGCAAAAACTTACAGATTTCGCTGATCTCAGCAGTTCCACGTTTTCATGAGTGTTGTATGAAGTATGCCCAAAGTCAGACTGCTCTGTGGTGTCCAGTCCACGCAGTTCCTGGCTTTCTACCTACTTTCCTGGAGGAGTAACTAAAACATACAGCTCACCAGTCTGCCATCTTCTCTATTTTATCTTTTTTAACCCCACAATACATTGTTACTATTTAATTCAGTACGTATTTAGTATCCAGACATTTACTGGTACCTCTCCTCTTTTTTGCCCCTTTCTTCTCAGATCTTCCATCAGAATTACTTTCCTTTTGCCTGATGTTTGTCAGATAGAATTTATCCTAATGAGTGTCTATTGTGTAAGCAAACTCAGATTTTCATTGCGGAAAATGTCTTATTTTAGCCTTTTTATTGTAAGATATTTCTACTTGATATAGAATTCTAGGCTGATTTTTTTTTGTCTTATTTCACTTTATTGTGCCTCACAGATTTTATGTATTTGACAAATTGAAAGTTTGCAAAACCCTGTGCCCAGGAAGTCTATCAGCAGCATTTTTCAAACATCATGTGCTCACGTCATGTCTCTGTGACTCATTTTGGTAACTCTCACAAATCTGTCATGTGGTCTGTGATCAATGATTGATTGTTAATTTTACTATTGTAATCATTTTGAGGTGCCAAGAACCACACCCAGAAAAAATGGCAAACTTAATCAATAAATGTGTGTGTTCTGACTCCTCCAACCACCAGCCATTCCCGTGTCTCTCCTCCTCCTCAGGCCTCCCTATTCCATTGGACACAGCAGTATTGAAATTAGGCTAATTAATAATCCTACAATGGCCTCTAAGTGTTCAAGTGAAAGGAAGACTCAATTGATGCAGCAAACTTCATTGTTGTCTTATTTTAAGAATTTGCCACAGCCACCCCCAAACTTCAGCAGCCACCACCCTGATTAGTCAGCAGCCATGAGCCTCCATAAGAAAAAGATTACAACTCACTGAAAGTTCATTTTTCAGTGATAAATTGTTTTAAAATTAAAGTATGTACATTTTTTGCATACTTAATAGAGTACAGAATAGTGTAAATATAACTGTTATATATACTTGGAAACCAAAAATTTGTATGACTCATTTTATCACAATATTTGCTTTATTGCAGTAATCTGGAACCAAACTCACAATGTCTACAAGGTATGCCTGCACATTCAAAATATTCCACTTGCTACTGCTTTGAATTGGTTCTATTGAAGTATCTGCTGTCAGAATTTTAATTTTTTACTGCTTGCTGTCAGTAGAATTTTAATTTTTTAGAGGTAAATCTATCTTTTTCTTCCATTTTAAGACATTCTCCTGGTCTTATTTTTCTGTAGTTTCAAAACTATTTGACAAGGACATAGATTTTTATTTATCTTGATTGATATTTAATGAGACAGAGAATGTAACTGATTAAAATGTTAGACCTTCTTATTCTTCTTCTGTGTCTCTTAATCTTTCTTTTGTATTTTCTATCTTTTGGTTTTTCCATGCTGTAGTTTTCAGATACATCTCCCTGTTCAATAAAAATCTCTTAATATATTAAATCCATTATTGTGTTTCTAATTTTAATCATTATATTTTTCATTTCCATTAATTGCTTGGTTATTTTTTAAATAGGCAAGGTTATTTTTTATAGTTCTTTTCTTTATTTATATTATTGATTAAAAAAAAGCATACCAAACATACTTATTTTATATTCTGAGTCTGATAATTCCAATATGTGAACTGTTTGCATGTGTGATTCTATTTTCTATTTTTTTTTCTTTTGCACATAGTGACCTATTTATTTCTGCATTTTGTGACTTTGAATGGGGACTAAATATTTCTTGGAGTTTAATCTGTGGGGATAATTTGAGACCTAGGATAAAGTAAGTTCATCCAGAGAAGGTTTGCATTTTCTTCTGCTTGCTTCAGTCCAGAAATTCTTTCAATTCTCAATTTGAGGTTTTTCAGATTAAACAGGTAATCTGAGTTCAGGTGAATCCCAAGTGAGGCCTGATTTGTGATTACAAATTCTCAGGTGTGTTTCTTTTCACTCAGAATCAAGGCAGTTCTCTTGGTGGTTCCTCTTTGAGGGGTGTGGAGAATTATTTCAAAGTCACTCTCACCTTTCCACTGAGAGTGTAGTCCTTTGAGGTCTAGCTTTATGGGGGAAGGTCTTATCAGAATCCCTAAGTTGGGTATACCCTAGGCTCTTTTGTCCATGTCTACTCCCCAGATTCACAAAAACTGAAGTAAAAACATACCAGGATTTGGCAAATGTTCCCAAGGTGAAAGCCAACTTTAATCTCCCTGTATGTTTTAGGGTTTTTGACTTCACTTAGTGTTTCTTATTTGTATAGATAAATTTAAGATTTTTAACAAGACATTCTATACATTTTTTTTTTTTTTTTTTTTTGGTAGGAATTCCAATCAGGGCACTTAGCTCACCATATTGCTGGAAAGTGAGTTGGTAATACCAATGACATTGGGGAATCTTGAGCATTTCAGATGATTGGCAGGTGGTGTAAGTCAGAGGGCAGTAGATTAAAGAGGTAGTGGGGAGTGAGGCAATGTGGTGGTAAGGGAAGTGGGTCCAGGGCTCCCAGTCTAGATCTAGGTCCATCCTAGTTCCTTTCCTTCTTTTTTGTGTCCACAGAATCATTCCAACACCTACCAAGATGGGAACCAAGGTATTTTCAGTCTTAATCTTTATTCATTACATATTCAAACACATTAAATTAATTACAGATTTAAGTAATATAAGCATCTAAGATCCTTTTGATACAAAATATTACTCAGTTTAGATCCAAGTAATAAATGTTCTCTTATGATTTATGAATTTCACTCATTACTGGAATGCTACAATATTTTCCCCTACAGTCTGCTCATTTATTATATTCCAAGCCATTTAATGCCTTGTGAGCTCACTGACAATCTTAGGTCTCTTTGGGCTATGCTGGCCTTTTTGGAAACAGTCCTCCTTCTGACAAGAGATGCCATTTCCAGATATGTGGATTCAGCACAGCTGAATGGAACAGCCAGCCCAGCAGGAGCAGCAGCAAACCATAAAATCCACAATTTTAAAGTGTCAGGATAAGTATTTCATGGACCCATCCTGATATTCTAAAATCAGATCAATGGAGAACACACTATCCAGCCAAATCTTGGCAGGTGCAGCTACCGCAACGGCTCTGCTATTCTTTCTCTAATCTGCCCATCTGCTCCCAGGATTCCATTGTTTCTCTTCAAAATATTCCCTCTTCTGTTTTCTTTAGCCTTGAGCACACCATTCTGTCATTTAAGGCAAGGTCCACACAAACAAGTCAAAGCAGACAGGACCAAAGATGGTATATGTAATTAGAGCAGTAAAGGCAGCCAGTCTGAATAATTATGTCTTGCAAATTGGTTTTGTCTATATTATTCTAATTTACTCAGTCTCCTCTGAAATTCTTGTTTTTCTGCTGGCTCTACATAAGCAAATAAATAGCTAATTGTTAGTAATGTATAAAAAAATATTTAAATGGATTCATTCATAAAAAAGTTTTTATGAGCATCTTCCAAGAACCAAGCATTATTTTTTTTGTTCACAGCAGTGAACAACACGTATTTCTAGCTTTTAAGAGCTTACAAAAAGTTATATTTATTAATTATGTATTTACCATTATTAATTTTTGCATGATTATTTTGTTGAATTTTCAGTAATGATCAGAAGAAGAAAACTGTCACATTGCTAGTTATATTGTGTGGCTTAGAGGTTAGATTACAAATAGCTTATAGGCCATACAAAAATAGGGGCTGAGCCAGATTTATCTCCTGGGCTGAAATTTGCTGATCCTTGCCTGAGAAAAATCTTTAAAAATGATTTATTATTCTCATTTTGGAAGGTGAATGGACTAGCAGAACTTAGGTCAAAGTAGGAGTGCTTTGAATGTATTTCTAGAGTTCTTCCTCTTCTTTCTTAAGAGCTTATATGGTTCTCCTTTTCTCAATTTTAACAGTTTCTAGCAGGGACAAAAATTGCAATGTCCGATGGAAAGCTGGGGAAGTTGGGAACTCCCAATATGCACAACATCAATAGGGTTGTGTCCCTAAGAATCTACTGTCTACTTTCTGGAGTGTCCCACTGTGCCTCACTAAAGGCATACATAACTAGGCTGGTACCATCCTAGATCCTGCAAGTCTTGATGAAAAAGGATCAAGTGTGTATATAAGCCCCAATTTGAGCTCCCCTTTTCTCTTCTTCATCATATTCCCTTAAGTGCTTAGATTCCTCATATTGTCTCCCTAATATATTGGGAAATCCATACTTGGGAAGATATTTAATAGAGTTACATTAAATTTATGAATGAGGAGGCTTAAGATGTTACCCTTTGTGATGATTTGAAGCTGTATGTACCCTAGAAAAATACATGGATGTGGACCCATTGTAAGTAGGATCTTTTGGTGAATAGGATCTTAAGATATGACCCACCTATTCAGCCTATGACCTAATCCTCTTATTGGAGTCCTTTATAAGACAATGAAATACAGAGAAAGAAAGAGAAAGCCATGGTAGCATAAAGCTGAATCAATGTAAACCAGAAGAGAAGGTAGAGACCAGCAGATGCCACCTTGCACCATGCCATGTGACAGAGAAGTCCAGGCTTGCTGGCAGCCAGTCTTCAGGAAGAAGGTATCATCTTGATGATGCCTTGATTTGGACATTTTCACAGCCTCAGAACTGTAAGCTTGTAAGTTAATAAATTCCCACCATTGAAAGTCAACCCATTTCACGGTATCTGCATTTTGACAGCCTAGCAGACTAAAACATCCTTCCTAAGGATTTGCATCCTAGCTGGGGAGCAAGTCCTATGCTAAAAGATTAAATGTGTTGATGCAGTTTCGGTAATCAATGAGTATGTAGGTGAGGAGAATATTTTTGAGGTTTCCCACACATAGTTGACATCTTTTATCTGTTCATGGGGCTGACTTTAAGCTAATATTCCTGACTTTTAAAGTGCTACTAAGTTTATTGTTAAACTCTTCCACCACCATCTCTCCCCCCTTGCTGGAGTCCCTGAAAGAGGAAGATTGAGCCTAAATACCTGAAACATGTTTCAAAGAAATAATAGTTTATATTTTTGTAAGCATCAAAGCTGCAAGGTAGTTTTATACCACAGTGCAGTAAATTTCTATTTGTGAAGTTATTCATAAGCTCAATAAAAGTGCAACTAAAGCAGAAAGTTAGCAGTAACAATAATTTATACATTGTAGAGAAATATGGCCCAGATAATTTGTAACATTCTCTTCTCCAGAGTCAAGAGAAGAAGTCTGGTGAGAAAATAAGCCAGCAAAGGTTAATGTGTATATGTGCATGTGTGCAGACATGCATGTGAAGAAAAATGGCAGTGTATCAATTATCCATTGCTGGTAACAGTCCAAAACCTAGTGGATTAAAATTTAAAATTGCAATCATTAATATGTTGATGATTCTACAATTTGAGCTGGGTTTGGCTTGGGGCTTGTCAGCTGATCTTGCCTGGAGTCACTCCCATGTTTGTGGTCATCTGGTGGCTCAGCTGGGGCTGTATGATCCACAATGTCCTCATGTCCATGTCTGGGGACGTTTTTGGGCTCTGTGCTGAGGTAATTTGGTTCTTATCTATATAGTTTCTCCAGCAGGATAGTCTGCGTTTCTTACGTGGCAATGATAGTATTCCAAGAGGGCACAACCCACTGCGTTATTAGTACTTTATTAAGCCTCAGCTTGTATCACGTGTTGATTTCCTATTGGTCAAAAGTCAGCATCAAAATATCTAAAATCTCATTCTTTGCCTTAGTAATTTAAAGATAATTAAAATTTTGTTATATATTATATGCAGGAGGCACCACTTGTGTTGGTTATATCCCTAGCTGGCCCCATCTCCAACTGCATCTGCAGGTTCAAATACCCTTCATTCGCCTATCTTTTCACTCTTGAAATGAATTTGCATTATTTGGGAATCATAACAATTCTACAGATATTTGTGCATTTCTATCTCTTTCCATTCTGTCTTTTCTGAAGCCCAAGGTGGCAGATTTAGTGGAAACAACTAAGACTTTGGAATCTGGGAGATCTGCATGGAAATCCCAGCTATGTTACTTATAACTATATGACTCTGAGTTTCAGTTTTTGATCTGTAAAATGGGGAAAAAAATATAACCTTAGCAGGATTTTTGTGAGGATTCAAAGGGATAATGCTTGTAAAATGCCCAGCACATATATGGCTGAACAAATGGTAGCCCTTATAATAAATTTAAAGGTTCTTTTGAAGGATTATGTGGATTCATTACCTAATCAAGAATGGGTCTTATGACACCTTGGTGTTTAAGAACATTTCTGCTGCCAAAGCTATCACTGTAAGTTTTAATCAAAGATTCCAGATAACTGTGATTACTTTGCATTTTGATGTCAAGTTTGCCTCAGTACATATGCAAGAACAAATAGCTTACTGCTGGATGGAAATACGACTTTGGAATGCTAGCATGCAGCTAGCTCACCATAAAAGTTTCTGAAACACTTCAAAGCTATTCCAAAAAACATAAAAGACAGAAGGAAATATCAGGGAATATTTGTGGAAAATAATCAAGAGAAAATAAATTAGCTTTAGAAACTTTCTATAATAATTTTCAACATACATACCTTTTCAAAAGAATATAACATTACATTTGGAATTTTGAGGAAAATGATGCAAGGCAAAGCAATTATCTAATTACAAATTAAACAAAATCTCTGTTTCTTCCCCCACCCCAAAGACATGACCTGATTTTATTCAGCCTGTTTGAAAGTGGCATTAGCTCTTTAAAGCCTTCAGGTTACTATTTAGCAAATTACTTCTTCACTGCAATGAAGACTGACAGCATTAAAGATGTTTCTGTAAACAGCAGGATTGTGGAGGGCCATGGTTTAGTTGGGGTCAAAGAAATAATACCAGCCCTTGGAAGGGACAAGCCTTGTACCCCACTGTTTGGGATAATGCTGCCACCTCTATGCCTGGTGATGATGGGGTCTACGCCCCAGAATTTGAGGAGGGCGTGGCTCCTGCACAAGTGCTCTGAAGGGTTGGGACTGTGCCCCATTAGGAACAGAGGACAAAAAATCAATCCATAGATGACTCTCAGAACTTGACATCTAATGGAGTTTACCCCGCTGGGTTTTGGAATTGTTTGGGACATTTCACCCGTTTCTCTTCTAATTTTCCCTTCTGGAACGGGAATATCTATCCTTTGCCTGTCCCTCCATTGTGTATTGGAAGTAGATAACTTCTATTCTAGATTTCACAGGTACACAGACAGAGGGGAATTGTACCTCAGGACAGACCACACCCATAACTGATTCTGATGAGACTTTGTACTTAACATTATCACTGAAATGACTTAAAGCTTTTGGATGTTATGATGGAATGAATGTATTTTGCATGTGGAAAGAGCATGTCTTTTTGGGATGCAGAGGAGATTGGAGTGGCTTGGAGCTATGTACCCTAGAATGAAACATGTTCTTAAACTTAATCTATTCCTGTGGGTGTGGACCCATTGTAAATAAAATTTCTTCAAGATGTTACTTCAGGTAAGATGTGACCCAAATGAATCAGGTTAGGCTTTAATACAGATTATTGGAGCCCTTTACAAGCAGGGTGAAAGTTGGACAGGAAAAAAAAAAAAAAAAAAAAAGCCAGAGGGAGTGGAAACCAGGAGAGGAGAAACCAGGAGAGGCCACCATGTGCATTGCCATGTGTCAGAAAAGCTAAGGACCAAGGATTGCCAGCAGCCAGTCCCTAAACACCATAGTCTTCTGGGAGAAAGCACTGCCTTGATGATGCCTTGATTTTGGACTTCTCCTAGTCTCAAAACCATGAGCCAATATATTCCCATTGCTTAAGCCAACCCTTGCATGGTATTTGCTTTAGCAATGGTGAAATTAAAACACTTACCAACCAATTTCAGCCAGGATTCTTGGTTCCTTTTGGTCCAAACAAGCTGACCTGGGAGCCTGGGAATGCAGTCTGCAGGAGTCATCATGCCGTAGATACAAACTGGAGCAGAGAAAAGGAGAGAAAAGGCCTATCTAAGGGCAAAAGGGATGACCAAGGATTGGCATAAAAGGCCAGGATCCCTGGAGGGCTTACATTCTACCAAAAGAAAATAGATGATCAATGGTAAGCATATTAAGTACATTGCACAGAATGTTAGAAGATGACGAGTGTGACCAGGAAAAAAACATGTAGAGAAGGGTAAAGGAGGTCCAGGGTGCCAGGTAGGAAAAAGGGGGGCAAGTTACAATTTAAACAGGAAGATCAGGGTAGGTTTCATTGAGAAGGTGAGCAAAGACTTGAAGAAGTGAGGGGAAACCATATGGATGTCCAGGGGACCAGCTTTCCAGGTAGAAGGAGCCATTAAATGCAAAGGCCCTGGAGAGGCGGGGCAAGATGGCAGACTGGTGAGCTGTATGTTTTAGTTACTCCTCCAGGAAAGTAGGTAAAAAGCCAGGAACTGCGTGGACTGGACACCACAGAGCAATCTGTCTTTGGGCATACTTCATACAACACTCATGAAAACGTGGAACTGCTGAGATCAGCGAAATCTGTAAGTTTTTGCGGCCAGGGGACCCGCGCCCCTCCCTGCCAGGCTCAGTCCCGGGGGAGGAGGGGCTGTCAGCTCCAGGAAGGAGAAGGGAGAATTGCAGTGGCTGCTCTCATCGGAAACTCATTCTACTGATTCAAACTCCAACCATAGATAGACTGAGGCCAGACACCAGAGACTCTGAGAGCAGCCAGCCCAGCAGAGAGGAGACGGGCATAGAAGGAAAACAACACGAGAAGCTCCAAAGTAAAAGCAGAGGATTTTTGGAGTTCTGGTGAACACAGAAAGGGGAAGGGCGGAGATCAGGCCTTGAGGCGCATATGCAAATCCCGAACCAAGGCTGATCTCTCTGCCCAGGGCACCTTTCCTTAATGGCCCTGGTTGCTTTGTCTATTAGCATTTCAATAACCCATTAGATCTCTGAGGAGGGCCGTTTTTTTTTTTTTGTTTTTTTTTTTTTTGTTTTTTTTTTTTTTTTAAATCCTTTTTGCTTTTTCTAAAACAATTACTCTAAGAAGCTCAATACAGAAAGCTTCAAAGAATTGAAATTTGGGCACGTCAAGTCAAGAGCAGAAATAAGAGAGCTCTGAGACAAAAGGCAATAATCCAGTGGCTGAGAAAATTCACTAAACAACACAACTTCCCAAGAAAAGGGGGGTGTCCGCTCACAGCCACCATCCTGGTGGACAGGAAACACTCCTGCCCATCGCCAGCCCCAAAGCCCAGAGCTGCCCCAGACAACCCAGTGTGACGGAAGTGCTTCAAATAACAGGCACACACCACAAAACTGGGCGTGGACATTAGCCTTCCCTGCAACCTCAGCTGAATGTCCCAGAGCTGGGAAGGGGGAGCAGTGTGAATTAACAGAGCCCCATTCAGCCATCATTTGAGCAGACTGGGAGCCTCCCAACACAGCCCAGCAGCCCAGAACTGCCCTGGGGGGACGGCACTCACCTGCGACATAGCACAGTCATCCCTCAACAGAGGACCTGGGGTGCACAGCCTGGAAGAGGGGCCCACTTGCAAGTCTCAGGAGCCATACGCCAATACCAAAGACTTGTGGGTCAGTGGCAGAGACAAACTGTGGCAGGACTGAACTGAAGGATTAGACTATTGCAGTAGCTTTAAAACTCTAGGATCATCAGGGAGATTTGATTGTTAGGGCCACCCCCCCTCCCCGACTGCCCAGAAACACGCCCCACATACAGGGCAGGCAACACCAACTACACACGCAAGCTTGGGACACCAATTGGGCCCCACAAGACTCACTCCCCCACTCACCAAAAAGGCTAAGCAGGGGAGATCTGGCTTGTGGAGAACAGGTGGCTCGTGGACGCCACCTGCTGGTTAGTTAGAGAAAGTGTACTCCACGAAGCTGTAGATCTGATAAATTAGAGATAAGGACTTCAACTGGTCTACAAACCCTAAAAGAACCCTATCAAGGACAGCAAATGCCACGAGGCCAAAAACAACAGAAAATTATAAAGCATATGAAAAAACCAGACGATATGGATAACCCAAGCCCAAGCACCCAAATCAAAAGACCAGAAGAGACACACCTAGAGCAGCTACTCAAAGAACTAAAGATGAACAATGAGACCCTAGTACGGGATATGAAGGAAATCAAGAAGACCCTAGAAGAGCATAAAGAAGACATTGCAAGACTAAATAAAAAAATGGATGATCTTATGGAAATTAAAGAAACTGTTGACCAAATTAAAAAGATTCTGGACACTCATAGTACAAGACTAGAGGAAGTTGAACAACGAATCAGTGACCTGGAAGATGACAGAATGGAAAATGAAAGCATAAAAGAAAGAATGGGGAAAAAAATTGAAAAACTCGAAATGGACCTCAGGGATATGATAGATAATATGAAGCGTCCGAATATAAGACTCATTGGTGTCCCAGAAGGGGAAGAAAAGGGTAAAGGTCTAGGAAGAGTATTCAAAGAAATTGTTGGGGAAAACTTCCCAAATCTTCTAAACAACATAAATACACAAATCATAAATGCTCAGCGAACTCCAAATAGAATAAATCCAAAAAAACCCACTCCGAGACATATACTGATCACACTGTCAAACATAGAAGAGAAGGAGCAAGTTCTGAAAGCAGCAAGAGAAAAGCAATTCACCACATACAAAGGAAACAGCATAAGACTAAGTAGTGACTACTCAGCAGCCACCATGGAGGCGAGAAGGCAATGGCACGATATATTTAAAATTCTGAGAGAGAGGAATTTCCAGCCAAGAATACTTTATCCAGCAAAGCTCTCCTTCAAATTTGAGGGAGAGCTTAAATTTTTCACAGACAAAGAAATGCTGAGAGAATTTGCTAACAAGAGACCTGCCCTACTGGAGATACTAAAGAGAGCCCTACAGACAGAGAAACAAAGACAGGACAGAGAGACTTGGAGAAAGGTTCAGTACTAAAGAGATTCGGTATGGGTACAATAAAGGATATTAATAGAGAGAGGGAAAAATATGGCAAACATAATCCAAAGGATAAGATGGCCGATTCAAGAAATGCCTTCACGGTTTTAACGTTGAATGTAAATGGATTAAACTCCCCAATTAAAAGATATAGATTCGCAGAATGGATCAAAAAAAATGAACCATCAATATGTTGCATACAAGAGACTCATCTTAGACACAGGGACACAAAGAAATTGAAAGTGAAAGGATGGAAAAAAATATTTCATGCAAGCTACAGCCAAAAGAAAGCAGGTGTAGCAATATTAATCTCAGATAAAATAGACTTCAAATGCAGGGATGTTTTGAGAGACAAAGAAGGCCACTACATACTAATAAAAGGGGCAATTCAGCAAGAAGAAATAACAATCGTAAATGTCTATGCACCCAATCAAGGTGCCACAAAATACATGAGAGAAACATTGGCAAAACTAAAGGAAGCAATTGATGTTTCCACAATAATTGTGGGAGACTTCAACACATCACTCTCTCCTATAGATAGATCAACCAGACAGAAGACCAATAAGGAAATTGAAAACCTAAACAATCTGATAAATGAATTAGATTTAACAGACATCTACAGGACATTACATCCCAAATCACCAGGATACACATACTTTTCTAGTGCTCACGGAACTTTCTCCAGAATAGATCATATGCTGGGACATAAAACAAGCCTCAATAAATTTAAAAAGATTGAAATTATTCAAAGCACATTCTCTGACCACAATGGAATACAATTAGAAGTCAATAACCATCAGAGACTTAGAAAATTCACAAATACCTGGAGGTTAAACAACACACTCCTAAACAATCAGTGGGTTAAAGAAGAAATAGCAAGAGAAATTGCTAAATATATAGAGACGAATGAAAATGAGAACACAACATACCAAAACCTATGGGATGCAGCAAAAGCAGTGCTAAGGGGGAAATTTATAGCACTAAACGCATATATTAAAAAGGAAGAAAGAGCCAAAATCAAAGAACTAATGGATCAACTGAAGAAGCTAGAAAATGAACAGCAAACCAATCCTAAACCAAGTAGAAGAAAAGAAATAACAAGGATTAAAGCAGAAATAAATGACATAGAGAACAAAAAAACAATAGAAAGGATAAATATCACCAAAAGTTGGTTCTTTGAGAAGATCAACAAGATTGACAAGCCCCTAGCTAGACTGACAAAATCAAAAAGAGAGAAGACCCATATAAACAAAATAATGAATGAAAAAGGTGACATAACTGCAGATCCTGAAGAAATTAAAAAAATTATAAGAGGATATTATGAACAACTGTATGGCAACAAACTGGATAATGTAGAAGAAATGGACAATTTCCTGGAAACATATGAACAACCTAGACTGACCAGAGAAGAAATAGAAGACCTCAACCAACCCATCACAAGCAAAGAGATCCAATCAGTCATCAAAAATCTTCCCACAAATAAATGCCCAGGGCCAGATGGCTTCACAGGGGAATTCTACCAAACTTTCCAGAAAGAACTGACACCAATCTTACTCAAACTCTTTCAAAACATTGAAAAAAATGGAACACTACCTAACTCATTTTATGAAGCTAACATCAATCTAATACCAAAACCAGGCAAAGATGCTACAAAAAAGGAAAACTACCGGCCAATCTCCCTAATGAATATAGATGCAAAAATCCTCAACAAAATACTTGCAAATCGAATCCAAAGACACATTAAAAAAATCATACACCATGACCAAGTGGGGTTCATTCCAGGCATGCAAGGATGGTTCAACATCAGAAAAACAATCAATGTATTACAACACATTAAAAACTCGAAAGGGAAAAATCAATTGATCATCTCAATAGATGCTGAAAAAGCATTTGACAAAATCCAACATCCCTTTTTGATAAAAACACTTCAAAAGGTAGGAATTGAAGGAAACTTCCTCAACATGATAAAGAGCATATATGAAAAACCCACAGCCAGCATAGTACTCAATGGTGAGAGACTGAAAGCCTTCCCTCTAAGATCAGGAACAAGACAAGGATGCCCGCTGTCACCACTGTTATTCAACATTGTGCTGGAAGTGCTAGCCAGGGCAATCCGGCAAGACAAAGAAATAAAAGGCATCCAAATTGGAAAAGAAGAAGTAAAACTGTCATTGTTTGCAGATGATATGATCTTATATCTAGAAAACCCTGAGAAATCAACGATACACCTACTAGAGCTAATAAACAAATTTAGCAAAGTAGCGGGATACAAGATTAATGCACATAAGTCAGTAATGTTTCTATATGCTAGAAATGAACAAACTGAAGAGACACTCAAGAAAAAGATACCATTTTCAATAGCAACTAAAAAAATCAAGTACCTAGGAATCAACTTAACCAAAGATGTAAAAGACCTATACAAAGAAAACTACATAACTCTACTAAAAGAAATAGAAGGGGACCTTAAAAGATGGAAAAATATTCCATGTTCATGGATAGGAAGGCTAAATGTCATTAAGATGTCAATTCTACCCAAACTCATCTACAGATTCAATGCAATCCCAATCAAAATTCCAACAACCTACTTTGCAGACTTGGAAAAGCTAGTTATCAAATTTATTTGGAAAGGGAAGATGCCTCGAATTGCTAAAGACACTCTAAAAAGAAAAACGAAGTGGGAGGACTTACACTCCCTGACTTTGAAGCTTATTATAAAGCCACAGTTGCCAAGACAGCATGGTACTGGCACAAAGATAGACATATAGATCAATGGAATCGAATTGAGAATTCAGAGATAGACCCTCAGATCTATGGCCGACTGATCTTTGATAAGGCCCCCAAAGTCACCGAACTGAGCCATAATGGTCTTTTCAACAAATGGGGCTGGGAGAGTTGGATATCCATATCCAAAAGAATGAAAGAGGACCCCTACCTCACCCCCTACACAAAAATTAACTCAAAATGGACCAAAGATCTCAATATAAAAGAAAGTACCATAAAACTCCTAGAAGATAATGTAGGAAAACATCTTCAAGACCTTGTACTAGGAGGCCACTTCCTAGACTTTACACCCAAAGCACAAGCAACAAAAGAGAAAATAGATAAATGGGAACTCCTCAAGCTTAGAAGTTTCTGCACCTCAAAGGAATTTCTCAAAAAGGTAAAGAGGCAGCCAACTCAATGGGAAAAAATTTTTGGAAACCATGTGTCTGACAAAAGACTGATATCTTGCATATACAAAGAAATCCTACAACTCAATGACAATAGTACAGACAGCCCAATTATAAAATGGGCAAAAGATATGAAAAGACAGTTCTCTGAAGAGGAAATACAAATGACCAAGAAACACATGAAAAAATGTTCAGCTTCACTAGCTATTAGAGAGATGCAAATTAAGACCACAATGAGATACCATCTAACACCGGTTAGAATGGCTGCCATTAAACAAACAGGAAACTACAAATGCTGGAGGGGATGTGGAGAAATTGGAACTCTTATTCATTGTTGGTGGGACTGTATAATGGTTCAGCCACTCTGGAAGTCAGTCTGGCAGTTCCTTAGAAAACTAGATATAGAGCTACCATTCGATCCAGCGATTGCACTCCTCGGTATATACCCGGAAGATCGGAAAGCAGTGACACGAACAGATATCTGCACGCCAATGTTCATAGCAGCATTATTCACAATTGCCAAGAGATGGAAACAACCCAAATGTCCTTCAACAGATGAGTGGATAAATAAAATGTGGTATATACACACGATGGAATACTACGCGGCAGTAAGAAGGAACGATCTGGTGAAACATATGACAACATGGATGAACCTTGAAGACATAATGCTGAGCGAAATAAGCCAGGCACAAAAAGAGAAATATTATATGCTACCACTAATGTGAACTTTGAAAAATGTAAAACAAATGGTTTATAATGTAGAATGTAGGGGAACTAGCAGTAGAGAGCAATTAAGGAAGGGGGAACAATAATACAGGAAGAACAGATAAGCTATTTAACGTTCTGGGGATGCCCAGAAATGACTATGGTCTGTTAATTTCTGATGGTTGTAGTAGGAACAAGTTCACTGAAATGTTGCTATATTATGTAACTTTCTTGGGGTAAAGTAGGAACATGTTGGAAGTTAAGCAGTTATCTTAGGTTAGTTGTCTTTTTCTTACTCCCTTGCTATGGTCTCTTTGAAATGCTCTTTTATTGTATGTTTGTTTTCTTTTTAACTTTTTTTTCATACAGGTGATTTGAAAAAAGAAGGGAAAGTTAAAAAAAAAAAAAAAAAAAAGAAAAAAAAAGAAAAACACAAAAAAAAAAAAAAAAAAAAAAAAAGATGTAGTGCCCCCTTGAGGAGCCTGTGGAGAATGCAGGGGTATTCGCCTACCCCACCTCCATGGTTGCTAACATGACCACAGACATAGGGGACTGGTGGTTTGATGGGTTGAGCCCTCTACCATAAGTTTTACCCTTGGGAAGACGGTTGCTGCAAAGGAGAGGCTAGGCCTCCCTGTATTTGTGCCTAAGAATCTCCTCCTGAATGCCTCTTTGTTGCTCAGATGTGGCCCTCTCTCTCTGGCTAAGCCAACTTGAAAGATGAAATCACTGCCCTCCCCCCTACGTGGGATCAGACACCCAGGGAAGTGAATCTCCCTGGCAACGTGGAATATGACTCCCAGGGAGGAATGTAGACCTGGCACCGTGGGACGGAGAACATCTTCTTGACCAAAAGGGGGATGTGAAAGGAAATGAAATAAGCTTCAGTGGCAGAGAGATTCCAAAAGGAGCCGAGAGGTCACTCTGGTGGGCACTCTTATGCACACTTTAGACAACCCTTTTTAGGTTCTAAAGAATTGGGGTAGCTGGTGGTGGATACCTGAAACTATCAAACTACAACCCAGAACCCATGAATCTCGAAGACAGTTGTATAAAAATGTAGCTTATGAGGGGTGACAATGGGATTGGGAAAGCCATAAGGACCAAACACCACTTTGTCTAGTTTATGGATGGATGTGTAGAAAAGTAGGGGAAGGAAACAAACAGACAAAGGTACCCAGTGTTCTTTTTTACTTCAATTGCTCTTTTTCACTCTAATTATTATTCTTGTTATTTTTGTGTGTGTGCTAATGAAGGTGTCAGGGATTGATTTAGGTGATGAATGTACAACTATGTAATGGTACTGTAAACAATCGAAAGTACAATTTGTTTTGTATGACTGCGTGGTATGTGAATATATCTCAATAAAATGATGATTAAAAAAAAAAAAAAAAAAAAAAAAAAAAAAAAAAATGCAAAGGCCCTAAGGCAGAGTGTATTTGGCAAGTTCAAGTACCATTAGGGAGGCCAGTGTGGCTGGATCAGAGTGAATGGGGAGGTGCATAGTAGAAGGGGTTAGAGGGCCAATTGGGAGCTCTATCATGTAGGAGTGTGGGAGCCATCACAAAGATTTTGGACTATAATTAATAGGAATTCCATACTAGTGTTACACAAATACTAAGGACAAATAATTAAGGGCTGACAAGAGCTATGAGATATTTGGGGTCATGAGAATTGTTTAAAATGGAGAGTGATGAGGATTGTACAACTAAGTGATGATAATGTGAGATATGGATGGATTATCATGGATGTAACATGCTACATGAACTTAGGAACTCCCTATTTTATGTCAAGCTCTTGATACTGAGGCTTCCTGGGGTGAAACTAATGGCTGTAGAGAGGAGGCTAAGCTCACCTGTAATTATACCTAGGGTCGCCTCCAGAGAACCACTATTTTGCTCAAATGTAGACTTGCTCTCTCTAAGCCTAACTGTGCAAATAAATTTGTCACCTTCCCCCCAATGTGGGACAGCATCCCCAAGATGAATGAGCCTTCCTGGTGACATGGGACATGAATTCTAGGAATGAGCCTGATCCTGGCACCGAGGGATTGAGAATGCTTTTTGAGCAAAAGGGGGAAAAGAAAAGCAACAAAATAAGGTTTTGGTGGCTAAGAGAATTCAGAGTCAGGAAGTTGTCCTGGAGGTTACTCCTATGCAAGCCTCACCTAGATTTGCCAAATGTCCACAGTATGATAGGCCCAGTTCAACAGTAGTTCTGAAAACCTTAAAGACTGACAGGATCCCAATCTGAGACTCCATAAAGGTTTCACTTACTGAGTTTATTAGTCAGAAACTTAGCTTCTATGCCAGCTAAGTCCCAAAACCCAGAGGCAATATCCTCTTCAAGAACTTCAACTAGATGTTTTGCTCATAAAGTTGACACCCCTTTTCAACATGAACAAGTCAGGGTGGTCACTGTCTAGACATCCCTGAAGATCGGGAAAGTGATTGAACTAGAGGAAGGGGTAGCAACAGACAAGATGGAATATAACAAAGAATTATGAACACCAAATATTTATATAATTTTCTTTTTCTTAGTTTTTAGAGTATTAGAATAGCTAGAAGGAAGGAATTGAAATGATGGAACTGTAACCCATAGCATCCTTTGAAATTTGTTCTATAGCTACTTGTTAAATGTTAATTTGAAAGCTATACCTTTTTGTGTATATGTTCTATTTCACAACAAGGAAATAACTGAAACTGTGGTACTATAACTCATAATAAATTTGGAAATTTCCTATATATCTACTTGTTAAATATTACTTTGAAAGATATTATCTTTTTGTATATATGCTATATTTCATAAGGAAATAAATGAAACTGAGGAATTGTAACCTATAATACTCTTTGAAATTTACTACTTGTGACATTGCACTTGGAAAGTTTCACTTTTATGTATGTAAGTTATATTCTACAACTTAAAAAAAAAAAGCGAACCAGTCTGGTTGCCCTGGTTCCGCCCACCAACCATCCACTCCCAGCCCCGTCCCACCCGTGGAAGACCCGCTGCCTCCCGGTCTTGGAGGTACATTACACCCCCTCACCCCGTCCCGCCCCGCCCCCGACAGCCCCATCCACAACCCCCAACCCCCGGCGACCCAGCCTGGGCCTCCACTGTCGCATCCCTCCCCCGATCCCGGCGAGCGCAAGCCCCGCCCACGCCGCGGACCAAGCCCCCCTCCCCTACCGAGGCCCCACCCGCCCCGAGGGCTCCCCGGAGGGTAGACCGCGCCCCCCGTATAAAAGCGGCCGGCAGGTGGCGCCGTCCAACCGTCGCCCGAGGTCAGCGGGAAGGTTTCGCCCCTCCATGCCACAATTCGCACCCCCGTTTTTTTTTTTAAATAAACAGAAGTAATAAACCACTGGTCAAACCGATGAGAGGGAGAATATTAACCAGATTAGGTCTCGAAACAGACACATTCTCTATAGAGCCTGTGGGGAATGGGCAGCAGCCGCCACAACATGGAACGATTTAATTACAGCTCCACGCGATTCGTCAGTCTCATTCTTCCTCATTTCTGGCTGGTGTATGACCTGCGTCTGGTCTCCGGAGCCCCAAACAGTGGATTCAGACAATTCCTGGCAGTTTAATAAATAAATACCTTGGAGGATGGACTAAATCCTAGAACCCTCTATACCGCCATTTTCTCCCAGAAATTTGTTAATCTTGTACAGATTTTAAAAATCAGGGGAAAATGTCTTTTCTATTTACCCACATATTTACCATTTTTTTTTGTTCTCCATTCCTTTGTATAGACCAAAATTTCAATCTGTTAATCCATTTTCTTCTGCCTGAAGGATCTCTAACATCTAATACATATCTGCTGTTGTTTCAGTTTTTGTATTTCTGAAACAGCTATTGTTCTCTCTGCTCCTTTTGAGTGGTTATTGCCTCAATTTTAGATCGTTTCCTCACTTGTCTGTGCTGTTCAGCACTCAGCTGAAGACTCCAGGGGGCCCTGCTTCACATCTTTAGTGCTCTGTGCACACTCCTGTCTCTTATCTGGTTCTCTTCTGAGCACCCTGGCTGGCTAGACCTCAGACTCCCAGTTCAACCCAGGGAGACCACTGGGCATTTCCTGGGTATACCCAGCCTTCACTGCATCCTGAAAACGTTCCCCAGGCTGTAAGCTACATGACTATAATCCTCAACTCATTTGCAGATACCACTATAACACACAGGCTGTTGTCCAATATTTGAAAACTGTTTTCATATATTTTTTCTGGATTACTTGTTTCTAGCATGAAGTTAAATCCAGTCCCTTTACTTCATCTTGCTCAGAAATGGAAGCCAAAAATTTATTTGATGCAGTAAATAATGCATTATGATGCAATAACATGGGTAATTGGATCTGGGATTTAGAATAGATCAAATGTCCTTATATGATAACTGGTTAGTTCCATCCTATGCTAAGATATTATTTCCAGCCATCTAAAATATTCCCAGCCTTTTTTCCTCTATGTCATCCTATAAACTCCCTCTTTTCTTGCTATCTCACTTTCTCCCTCTTAGAAAAGAGACAAGTTGATTAACTACTATAGGTCTTGATAGATCCATCAGTAAAATGGGATAATATGAACTTCTCAAGGATGTAAATATTAAAAAGAGATAATAGAGTGTTTAGTCCCTGAGAAATAGTAGGACATTGGTAAATGGGAACTATACAAAAGAAAATGATTCTCAGGTGGAACACAGACATGAAAGAGAAGGAAATCTCTTTCTTGGTCTGGACTTTGTGGAGTCAGGACATCCAGCCAAACTCTCCTGACTTAGACACTAAAAGATTTTTCCTACCCAAGAACAGGAAGCCTGAATACGGAATCATGGCGTTCCTAAGTATTCCTCTGGGCTCCAATGGGCAATTGAATTGGCCATGTATTTCAGAAGATGAACTCTAATTTTTGAACTGTTTCCCAGATCACTTGTACTTATTACTACTTTTATTACCAAATAGTATGACATATTTTAGAACTATACTGCAATTTTTATTGCCTTTTTAAAACTCCTTCAAACTTCAGTGGCATATTTCAGCACCCCAGAATTGGTGAATGTAAAATGTGTCAGAGGCTCAGGTGGACAGAGTTGGTGACCGCATATCTCCACCTACTGACAGGTGTGTGCTGTGACCTGACCAGAGGGGCTTTGCATTTAATAGCTTGACCTCTGGGGCAATATTTGGCAAAAATCTGAGCTCAAGCACATATTAGCTGAATGTCCTTGGAACAAGTTATTTAACTGTTCTGTTCCTCCATTTGGGGGAAATAACAGAAAATAAATTCATAGAGATTTAAAAAGTTAAATACCTTAATATGTATAAGGTACTCTTACACCATAAATTCTGTTAGTAAGGAAGGTGTCATTTTCTCACCAAGTGTATTATAATACCAAACTCTGGATCTTGAAAATTAAAGAAGAACCACAATCACCCTACTTGCTTGAAGGCCAGGGAGAAACTGTAAAAGGTAATGCAGCTGGTTATGATGGTCTGGGATACAAATGGAAAATATAATGCCACTCAACATAAAGAGATTAATCCAACAAATGTAATCACCATCAATACTCATATTTCCTTGAGGCAATACATAATCCAAATATATTGAATGGAATTCTGAACAACTATGCTATAGAAAAAGAATCACAATTTAGTTGGAGATGGTCTATAAACTGAGGATGTAAGCCATTGGGACAAAGTCTATGCTGCTCAGTACTGCTGAGTGTTGGATGGCCAAGAGATGCTTCGAACTTCATCTCCACTTTGAACTTCACTCCATTCTGTTGCTGGTTTTCAGTTACCCCAATACTACAGTGAATGCCACAGCTATTTATCTTGTACTTTATCACAGCAAGTTGTTTCTTGGCACTTTCCATTCTCACAGTGAAAATACTCCCCCTTAGTCCCTTGATCCCTGTCAGTACCAATCCAAGAGTCACCCCACACACTTTCATTTAGTGAGACCACCATCCAGTATGAACTCGTAGTTTTGGATATAAGTTCAATGTAAAAGCCCAGGGGTGTACACGATTATGGCAGGTTGAATTATGTACCCCAGAAAAAAACGTTTCACCTTAATCCATTCCTGTGCATGTGGACCAACTGTAAATTGGACCTGTTGAAGATGTTATTGCTAGTTAAGTATGGTATTGCTGAATGATGTTGTACCTTAATTCTATTAAGGGAGGCTTTATAAAGAGAAAGCCAAGTAGAGGAAAATCCAGATGAAAGTCAATGGAACCCAGAAGAGAAAGGAGAAGACAGTGACATGAGCATTGCCATGTGATGGAAAATCCAAGGATACAAGCATCACCAGCTTCTCAGCCCCAGAACGCCATGGTCTTCAGGGAGAAAAAATTATCTTGTTGACAGCTAAATATTGGACTTCTCATAGCCCGCAACCATGAGCCAGTACATTCGCATTGTTTAAACTGAGACATTTTGTGATATTTGTATTCACAGCTGGAACCTAAAACAACCCCTTATCTTATCTGAGGGCTCACTGAAATACTTCTTCAAAGTGCTCAGCTGCCCTCCAAACTCTGGGAATTTTGATTTCCAATGCCTCTCAGCTAAGGCTTCCCAGGCAGTCTGTCTTATTCAGACTGATATTTTCAGGGAGTAATGTAATAACTCAGTTACATTTTGATTATTTCATCCCAAATCTAATATGGGCTCTCACTGCAAGCAATGAAGAGATATTCTTGATTTCCTTTCTCTATCCCATCAGTTTTACTGTTCCCTACTCCTAGGTCTTCTCACTTATGGCTACTTTTTCCTTTAGTCTGAGGTGATTACTGTTCACTCTACAGGTAGTAGGAGAAATATTGATATTAAAGCTATAATATGCCCTATATGCTGAAAGCTGTAATTAAAGGTTTTAGGCACAACCAGAATTTTCTTGGGGAGCCTTTTTACAGAGAAGGTACCTGTTAACAAGAAAGATTGTTTGTGAAATGGATAAAGGATATTGAAAGGGAAAGATTTCAATGGCTGCTAGCCATCTCATGTAATGCAGAAAAAAATACCTCACATTTACTTTCCCGCACTAAACAATTATACAATGGTGAACTAAAAAATGCACACCATATGCATAAAGATATAATTTCACATGAAGAAAAATATGTAAGGATTATAAGGCTTAGCCTAGAATAGAGCAAGTCATTTTAACTTTTATTTTTTAAACAGTTTTATTTACACACTGTATAATCCATCCTAAGTGAACAACCAATAGCTCCCAGTATAATCACAGTTATGCTTTCACTCCCACAATCTACAGGAGAACAAGTCCATTTCTCCCATAAAAACAATGAGAAAAAAAAAAAGTTAAAGAAAGAATAAAAAATATAAACCAAAAAAAGGAGAAACAACAACAAGAATCCCACAACCCTCCCTTATGTCCCCGACTGTTAACATTTGGCTTTGGTATACTGCCTTTGTCACAAGTAATGGAAGAATACTACATTACTATTAACTATAGATCCTAGATGCATTGTTTGTATTTTTCCCCAAATACCATTCCAACACCTTGCAATGCTGACATTCACTTGTTCTCCCTCATGTAAAAACTATCTCATATTTTCATATTTAATCATGATCCCTGTCTAGTCTAGTATTTGCTAAGTTATAAAGTCTCAGGTTTTATCCTCTAGCATTCCTTCTGGTGTCATACATGCCTCTAGCCTTCCCCTGTCAACCACACTCACACTCAGCATTGTTCATTATACTTAAATATTGTGCTACCATCAGATAGCATTGTGCTATTTCTGGATCTTTACAATCAATTTTGTTGAACACTGTACTCCTACAGCATCAAATGCCCAATCTCTACCCTCATTCTACCTTCTAATAAACTATGTTGTAAACTTTAACACTCAGAGTTTGCTCATTATACTTAGTTCATATTAGTAAGATGATATAGTATTTGTTCCTTTGTTTCTGGCTTTTTGCTCAACATAAGGTCCTCAAGGTTCATCCACGTTGCTGCATGCGTCATGACTTTATTCTGTCTTACCGCTGCAAAAATTCATTTATGAACATGCCATAGTTTGTTTATACACTCATCCACTGATGGACATTTGGGGCAGTTTCTACGTCTTGGCAATTGTAAAAATGCCGCTAAAAACATCAATGTGAAAATGTGTTTGCGTCTTAGCCTTCAGTTCTTCTGAGTATACCTAGTAATGGGAATGCTGGATCATAAGGCAATTCTATACTTAGCTTCCTAAGGAACCCTCAAACTGCCTTCCAGAGTAGTTGCACCATTCTACATTCCCACCGGTAGTGAAAAAGTGTACCTCTTTCTTCACATCCTCTCCAACACTTGTAGTTTCCCATTTTTTTTTTTGATAATGGCCATTCTAGTAGGTGTGAGATGACATCTCATTGAGGTTTTCATTTGCATTTCTTGAATAGCTAGTGAAGTTGAGCATCTTTTCATATGTTTTGCAGTCATTTGTATTTCTTCTTTAGAAAACTGTCCATGTTTCCACCCACTTTTAAACTGGGTTGTCTTTTTGTTGTTGAGTTGTAGGATCTCTTTATATATTCTGGTTATTAAAGCCTAATCTGATATGTGGTTTCCAGATATTGTCTGCCATTGCATAGGCTGCCTTTTTACTTTCCTGACAAAATATTTTGATGCCCCAAATTGTTCAAATTTGAGGAGATCTCATCTACTTCTTCTTTCATTGCTCGTGCTATGGGTGTGAGGTCTAGGAAACCACCTCCTATCACAAGACCTTTAAAATAATTCTCTACATTTTTTTCTAAAAGTTTTATGTTCTTAGCTCTAATGATCTTTGATCTACTTTTTTACATTTTCACTGTGAAATATAACATATATACAGAAAAGTGATAACTTTCAAAGTACAACATAACAAGTAGAGAGCAAATTTCACAGAATGTTATGGATTACAGCTCCACAATTTCAGTTATTTCCTTATTGTGAAATATAACATATATACAGAAAGGTGATAACTTTCAAAGTAATATTTAACAAGTAGCTATAGAAGAAATTTCAAAGAATGTTATGGGTTACAGTTCCACCAAGTAGGTTATTTCATTCTCGCTATTCTAATACCCTAGAAACAACAACAAAAATTTATATAAGGATTCAGTGTTCGTAATTCTTTGTTAAATTCTATCTTGTCTGTTGCTTCTCCTTTCTCTGGTTTGATCATTTCTCTATCTTCAGGGATCTCTGACTGATTTTGAGCTAATTTTTATATAAGGTGTGAGATGGGGTCCTCTTTCATTCTTCTGGATATGGATATTCAGTTCTCCAAGCAACATTTGTTGAAGAGGCTGCTCTGTCCCAGTTGAGTCAACTTGACCACTTTATCAAAGATCAATTAGACCAAATGAACTTAATCTCCAGAGAATTACCATCTCAAGAGATTACAGACAGAAATTCATTCAGTGCTAAGTTTGTTCCTCCATGGATTTCCAGGGATGCCTGGAATTTTCCATTTATGAAAAATTTGTAAAACAATATCTGTATGCATTATCCATTTCCTGAGGAGTTAAAAATACATAAAAGACATACATAGAGACTATTCTTCCAGCAGCTCAGGGGACCCAGAGCTAGAAACTTGCAACAAGAGAACTGTAATCCTCAGGCAATTTATGAACTTCACAATTTGACTTTTTTGAAAGAATTACCACCTGAAGAAAATAAATTATTTTCTTCTCGTCATGTTTCTTTTTTACTGTGGAAGGGGTAGTGTTAAGAACAACTAGCCACCTTTCCCTGTGACCTATAAACAAACCCCGTGCTTGGGACAAAATATGTCAACCTGGCTCCTAGAATGGGATGGAAAATATGGACTGGTTCCCTTTTTGGGGGTGCCTGGAGATAAAACACATCCCCTTTGGAGACAGTGGCCTGCTGGCTCATCCATTACCCTTTTTCTCAGAGCATATGTAAACATTTGCTGGAGACTCCATGGCTACGTATGTGCATTTTATGGCATCTGGCCCATCTTTATTGCTATGTATGTTCCCATGAGGTAGGGAGTAAGGTCCCTTACATACAGCACACAGAAAAGATGTATGCATGGAGACTATCTCCCTGTGGCTTCAGAGGGGATCTGGTGACTACAGAGGACTGATGACCACTAATAAAGCTAATCTTGCTTTATCTCTTCTCTGTAAGGTGCTCCATAGCTGCCTCTGTAATTTGGGTCTTTTGTTGATAAACTCCAAACCCGTAAGGAATGGGCTGACATCTCTTTGGTAGGACTTCTAACCTGGTGGTGGTAATAAGTGTCTTCCCAAGGAAGTCTGGTGCAGTGGGCACAATCACCAACTAAGCATTTCACGGCATGGTGGAGGCATAAGGGCTCTTCAGTAAACATGCTGTAGTTCAGAACCCTGGGTGATGACAGGCTGGCTGACTTACTTGCCTTCCTTTAGCTGCATGGGGACAATTGGGATATGAGAAACCGTCTTGTTAACAAGAATGAACTGGTGTGATGACTGAGGATGGAGATATGAGATGTGGGTCCCAGGAAGAGTAGGGAAACTACCCTGGCTTTGGTTGCACAACTACCACACCCCCCACCAATCATGGTGACCCACGGGTCTCAAATGTCTCCCAAGGGGAATCTAAGGCTCTCTTGCAGGAAGCTCCCTTCAGTTCAGGTTGTTTGTGGGCCACAGATTAGATCAGCTTTCACACAATGCAGGACCATTGATAGTGTTGCTAAAACTGAAACTATTAACGTGAGCTATTTTTCCACAAGTAAAATACAGAAATTAAAGAACAGATATGGACAAAAGCCAGTGGCATATTATGTGCATCTATTCAGTAAGACATCTGAGATGTCTTGACCTAAATGCAACAGCCTGGGGAAATTACTGTTCCCCAGCTAACACACATTTTTGCCCACAATGAACAGTACAACGAACAGGACAGGGACAGAGATAAACCCATGCCACTTTTTATCTGGGTGGCTTGGAACACAATAGTGTTCCAAAATGGGGCGGGGGGGTGGGGGGGTGATTATCAACAATTAAAATCCCCATGAGGCCATAATTGCCCTTCAGGTCGAGACACACATGGCTAAATGATTCCACTCCTGATCAGGATGTGGATGAGAGTCTGGCCTCAAACAGCACTGGAAGTATTCAAGAGACACGGGCCTCTCCAATGGAAGAGGCTCCTACCACTTGTGTTGTCCCTGGGGATGATGGTGGGCAAACAGCTGGAAAATATTCACCACCATATTCCACTTTGGGGTGGCAGCAGCAGCATGGAGGCAGGCCTGGACAGATAGAAAACAGGCAACAGGAAGATTTACTGAAGGGCCACAAAAGGAAAACAAAGACCAAGGAAAGGCAAAGGAAGGGGTGGGACCCACCTTCAGGGCACTATGGCTTTGGTTACTAAAACAGGATAGACAAAGCAGAAACTGATCCCTCCAGAAAAACACTTCTAATGCTAATGCTATCAGGATGAAAGGAGTCCCTCTAAGTTAGAGGTCCACCCCTCATAGGGGCCATAAAGAGTAGGAGGAAGACAGCTGGTAGAACTGAATGATTTAGAATACTGCCTAGCTGCCCTTTTGAGTCCTGTAACTGTGATGAATGGGTTGCTAAGTCTTCTCCATGCCCCAACCAGGACGGTGAGGAAGACAATCCCAACTATGAGCATAACAAATCACATAGGGAGTATGGTTCACTTGCCTGTATCCCAATACTACTCCCTTTTAAAGAAAAATCAGGGGCACAGCCATAGTCTCACCATTCTCAATAGAATCATCCCTAGAGCAATTTTAGGATGGATGAGAGAAGCGGAAGATCTAAACTTTCATGCACTCTTAGATACAGGTGGCCAAATGACAGTAATCCTGGCCCCCACACTGGCAAGGGTAAACTGGTGGCTCTAAGGGTTTTGGACTGGACTCAGTGACCCCCGGGAAGGCAAACATATATGGGGGTGGGGCCATTTGGGTGGTTTGTGCTGCTAGATCCCTACTGGTGACTGCATTATAGGTTCTGACATTTTGATTCCTTGCAGCACGGACCACCACCATTGCTTGAGGGGGTACACAAGTTCACAACGAAATTGAGGTCATATCCATGAATTTTTTCCACTCCCTTCTGCCACCTGAATTACTGAAGCCCTGCTGGGTTATTCAACAAAATCAGTATTGAAGCTCTGGTGAGGAAAAGGAAATGACCCTATTGGATCAGGATGGACTGCACATATGTGTGTTAAGAACCATCTTCTCACCATTTAATAGCTTAGTCTAGCACTTTAAAAACACATCAGGAGCTGAGAGGTTAACAGATCACTGCAGAATAAAATGTTCAGGTGCTACCCTGGGCCCCTGCTTTATTTGACATTGCTGTCACTGATATAGTGGCAGCCCACTCAGGACTGGTATGCTGTTATTGACCTGGCTAATGTCTTTTTCTCATTCACTTTGTGGAACAAGGATCAAGACCAATTTGCATTCATGTGGAATGGTCTACAGCCTACACCTCACCTGCTTCTTCAGGGATATTTCAATTCCTCTGCAATATGTCACTTGTGGGTAGTGCTAGACTTGCAAAAAGCATAGTTACCCAAAGAAGTACTTGGTCTTCCAAAATATTGCTGGAATCCTCCTTGCAGGCTTCAATAAAGAACTGATTGAACATGTCCTACATACAAGTCTCAGATACTATTAACATCTTCAGTTAAGACAATCATCCATGACAAGGTCCAGGAACTTGCCCAACAGGATTATTTTTAGGGGCCACCTGTGCTGCTGTTTCAGTTTCCTAGGCTGCTTAAAGCAAATAAAATGAAATTGTTAGGCTTGCATAATGGAAATTTATTTGTTTCTGGTCAGAGTCTGTGCAAATGTCCAAATCAAGGAATCATCAAGGAGATACTTCTTACATGAAGACCAGCTGCCAGGGATCCTTGGCTCCTCTGTAAGGCACATGGTCAAATCTGCTGCTTTTGCCTTCTCTTCTCAGTTTTACTGATTTCAACTTCTTGCTTCTGTGGCTTTCTTTGTCTGAATTTCACTGTCTATATTATAAAGTACTCCAGTAAGAGAATTACAAACAATTCACATTGAAGTGGGTCACACTTGAACTGAAATTACCTCATGGAAAGATCCACTGGCAGCCACAACTATGGGGGGGCGGGCAACAGCTGAAAGGCATGTTTGTATAATAGAGAAAATGTGTGTCATATCTGGGCATTCTTTTGCACTATCTGGTTAAGGTCACCCACAAGGTGGTCACCTTTGAATGGGGCTCCAAACGACAGCAGGCTCTTGAGGTCATGCAACATGCAACATGCGACACACACTGCCACTGAGGCCAGTGAAACTTATCACTCCTATGAATCTACAGGTTTTGATGACTCCTACCTACAGAGATGGGAGTCTGTGGCAAGAAAGTGCTATTACAGCATAAAGGCACTTGGATTTTGGTCATGAAAACTATCCAAGATGGAAACTAAATTATCACCTACCCTCTTAGAATCACAGATTTTAGCCTGTTATCGGGCCTTATGGAATCTGAGCATTTAACCACTGATGTACCCTCTGTGACTCTTAAGAACTGCCCATCATCACATGGGTACCCATTAATCCTACTAATCAAGTAGGACAGGTTCAGGAAAGCATCATTAAATGGAAATATTACATACAAGAGCAAGCCTCAGCAGTACCTTGGAATTAGGAAGCTCCATGAACAAAGTTTTACTTTGCTGGATGGGACCAAACAGCCCAGAGAGGATGGTCATCCCTTTCCCTTGGCTAAATGCAGTAGTCCAGAGGATGGTACGGCTTGGTTCACAGACCAAAACACAAAACTCATAGCTGATGAAGTCCACTGGGTCAGTCACCACCTGTTCTAAGGACAACCACCTTTTGACAGAGATTGGATGACGGCAGTCAAATCCCATGTGATGGTGATGGCTGTATAGGATATTTCAACAACTTTCTGCTACATATTATAAATTCATGGGATCTTGCAAACTGATCATCCATATTGTCCAGTAACTGGCAAATAAATGATTAGAGTATAAGAAGCTACTCCATGTGGTCACAGGGTCTACAGCCACAGTTTGTGAGGAAGGAAGTAGATCAAATCGTCCCCACTGCTGACACCCATTGCAAAAGGCCACTTAAAACAGAACAGCAATGGAAATTCCAGGAACAACCACATACTCAACAAGTTGCTATGACAGCCTATGGGATCCATCACTGAAGAGGACAAAGAAACCCAACTCAGATGCAAGAATGGGCCAAATCATGAGGACTCACTCTAGAAGAGGCAAAGGCCAAAGGCACAGCACAGTAATGTGACTCCTGAGAGGGAACTCAGTCCACACATCACAGTATGCTGAGCCATATCAGCTGAAGATTAATTAGGTCCTACATGAGAGCAGCAAGTCAAGCACATTACACCACTTTTCCCTAGTCATCCCAATGGTGTCTCACCACTTTAGCCATACATTCTAGATACGGGACAGCAATTCGCATGCAGCATGTGGATGCTGGGATCACTGCTGCAGGCTTGGAGAAACCTCTAGGCTATGCAATCTGGTATACAAACGGTCCAGTCAGATCAAGGCATCTCATTTACAGCTCACGTGGCCCAGCAATGAGTGTGCTTCTATTGCATAATATTGGCCTTTCATGCTCCCTATGACCTCCAAGCAAATGGAGCAATAGAACATTGGAATGGATGACTCAAGTAATAACTACAAAAAGACCATAAGGAAGAAACTACTGGGTGGTATGCCAGTGTCATTAAAGCTTTTTGGACACTGTACACAGCATTCCAGTAGAAGGGAAACATGACAACAGGTCACAAGGAAAGAAGTCATGCGTTTTTAGACCACAAAGTTCTCAGATGCAAACCAGCACTACTCCTTTGAAAGGCAACTTCTGGTGTGCCTTGGTGGAAATGGAAAGTATTAGCAAGAGTTCTCAGGTCCAACTTAGACTAGAAATCCCTGGGAAATTAGAACACTTATGAGGGTCCCCAGGAAGTGACATGGCTCCATGAGGGGGTGGTAGAAGTGCCCCCAAAACGATGATTCTGTTGCAATGCTAGAAGAAAGTCCTTCCCTCTATGTATTAAAATCCGGAGGATGCTGACTCATGGATGTCACCGAGGCCCAACAATGCTCAGCGATGGTTCACTGATGGATCAACCAAGTTAAAGCTATCTGGTATTCATTGGGCAGAAGCCACTATTTTCCCTGCCTTGTGCAGTTTATACTCCACCTCTGGCAATGAAAAAAGTATCCAATGAGTTGAACTGTGAGTGGCCCTAAATTCTGAAACCATGAAATTGTGGGCCCAGAAATAAGGAGTACCTCTCATTAAGATTCCATTATATAGAAAATTAATTTTATTTTTACTGTGGGTCCTGTGACCCTACTAAATTTACTAACTGTCTCTAATATTTTTGTAAATTTAACGGTGATTTCTATATACCCAATCATGTTATCTACAAATAGTTTTTTTTCCTTTTCCAAGTTTTCTTTTTCCTTAGACTATCTGAATATTATACTAACTGTTTCAGTTTGCTAAAGCTACCAGAATGCAATATACCAGAAATGGGTTGGCTTTTCCAGTGGGAATTTATTAGGTTGCATATTTACACTTTTAAGGCCAAGAAAATGTCCAAATTAAGGCATCAAGTGGTAGTACCTTCTCTGAGGAAAGGCCAATGGCATCCGGGGTTCCACTGTCACATGGCAACATCTACCAGTACTTCTATCCCTAGGTTATGGTTTCAAAATGGCTGTCTCTCTAAAATGCCGCTGGTGTTTCTCTCAGCTTCTCTGAGCTCTCTCCAAAATGTCTCTGCCTTTTATTTCACAGAGGATTTCAGCAAGGGGATTAGGGCCCACCTTGAATGGGCAGGGTCACATCTAGAAACAACTTAATCAAAAGGTCCCATCCACAACATGTCAGCACCAACAAGAATGGATTAAAACAACATGGCATTTTCTGGGATACATAACAGTTCCAATCCAGCACACTCCACCCTCTGGACCCTAAAAAGACATGTTCTCTCCATATGCAAGATACATTCATTTCATCACAACATCAGAAAAGCCTTAAACCATTTCAGTAACAATAAAAAGTACAGATGCTTATCAAAATCAGTTACAGGCATGGATTGTCCTAAGGCAAAATTCTCCTCTTGCTGTGGACCTGTGAAACTTAGAACAAGTTATCTGTTTCCAATATACAAAGGAGGAATAGTTATAGGAAAAATGTTTCCATTGTCATAGAGAGAAACAGGAAGGAAAACAGGTCAAAGGTCTCAAACAGATCTGAAAACCTGCAGGACAAATTCCATTCGATTTCAAAGTCTGAGAGTCATCTACAGAAAGACGCTTTATCCTCCGGCTTGAGAAAGTATCAGCTGCACCATTTCCAGGGCCTGCACAGTGGCCCTGTTCTTTCCAACCTTTGGGGTGATTGCTCCAATATAGTCAAGCACTGGGAAGATCACCTTGTTCTCAGACCCATGCTCCTCAAGCAATGCGGTGGCACCTTGACTCTACCACCTGCAGGGAACAGGCTCTCCCCAATCGCCAGGGAATGTGCTCCATCCTCTTTGAGGCCTGGGGCAGCAATACTTTTCCTGAAAAAAGAAGTGGAAGGCCTGGCCCTTAGGATCACTGAGGCAAACTCATCCTCTCCACGTACATGGGTTCATCCACTGTCCTGGTCTGAAGTGTCTTAACTCCAGACTTAGCTTCCATGATTCTGCCTTTGAAGTCATTTTTCCTTTAATCTATCCGTTTTTTTGTCTCTTTATTTCAGACCGGCAATGGTTCTGTTATTCAGATGCTGTAAAAAAAAAACCTGTTGGTTTCATATACAGCATACAGGGGTCCATGCCATCAGACAACAAACCTTCCACAAATCCTTTCCGGATAGCTGCATTTCCAATACCAATTTCCACTGACATAGCTAAGTGGCTATTCCAGATTTGGTTAAATCCACACATGGGGCACTAGCCTCTGGGGTCTCACATTACGAAAGACCAGAATTTTCCAAACCATTAGTTTCTGGTTTCCTTGTACTCAAGAGTTTGGTTATCAGCTTACCTCTTTCCTCTTGCATTTTACTGTGAGCTGCAAGGAAAAGCCAGGCTGTTATTTTCCACGTTTAGTCTGGAAATCTCTTCAGCTAAATATCCCAGCTTGTCGCTTTCAAATCCTTCCTTCCGTCTAACAGCAGGACTCAATTTTGCCAAATGCTCTGCCACTTTAAAACAAGTCACCTTCATTTCAGTTTATGATGACAGATTCATGATTTTGGTCTAATGCCCCACTGGAAGTATCTTTCGAGTCCATATTTCTATCAACAGTCCCTTCAAAGCAATTTAAGCCTTTCCGATCAAGCTCCTGACAATTCTCCCAGAATAGTCCCCATATGCATATATAAAGCTGCTTTCAGCATTCTTGGTTCTTGCAAATTGCAGCACCCCTCTTCTCTGATACCAAAATCTGTTTCAGTTTGGTTCTCTTATAGAGGACTCCAGCAAAGGGATTAAGACCCACCTTGAATTGGTGGGCTCTCATTTCCATGGAAACAACCAAATCAAAATGTCCCACCAACACTGGTCCAGAGCCAAAAGAATGGCTAAAAAGAACATGGCATTTTCTAGGGTACTTAACAATTCAAAACCAGCACAATTACCTAAGTACACCATTGTATCTCTGCATAATGGAAGTGATGAGAAAAGACAACCTTTTCTTGGCCTATATTTAGTGTTTCAATTCCTATGGACATCACTGATTTTATATAATGGATAAATTATGAACTAAGGCACTCCCACGTTGATTACAAACATAGAATTTGTCATATGTGATTTCCCCAGTTTGCTTATCAGTTAGGGTGGTAGATGAGGACTCTACACTTCCATTAGATTCATATTGTGAGCTCCCTCATATGGCACATCACCAGACAATGTACTAAGGAATTTGCAACATAGATGACATTCATATGGATTCTGTCCTGTATGAATTTCCTTAGGTTAACTGAAGTAGTACGGATGACTAAAGGCACTACAATATTGATTTAAAATAGTGTTTCTCCAATATGTGAATTATCTGGTGTGTTTAAAGATTAAATCTATGGCTGAAATGTCATTCACATTTCAAATATTTGGGTTCTCTCATTCCATTCAAGGTCAGAATATTCACTGAAGGCTTTCCTACATTCATGATATTCATAGGGTTTCTCTCAAGTTTGAAAAATTTCATGTTGTCTAAGGTGAGAAAAATTTAGATTTTCCATATAGATGGCATTCTTATGGCTTCTGTCCACTGTGAGTCCTCTCATGTTTCCTGAGGGCAGAACTATGAGTGAAAGGTTTCCCACAGAGGTGACATTCATAGATTCTCTCTCCAGTGTGAGTTTTCTCATGTTGTTGAAGATAAGAATACCGACTGAAGGCTCTCCCACATAGATGACATTCATGGGGTTTCTCTCCCGTGTGAGTTTTTTCATGTCGTTTAAGGTTAGAGGGATGAACGAAGGCTTTCCCACATAGATGGCATTCATAGCGTTTCTCTCCAGTGTGAATCTTCTCATGCTGTTTAAGATAAGAATAGCGAGTGAAGGTTTTCCCACATTGGTGACATTCAGGGGTTTTCTCTTCAGTATGAATTCTCTCATGTCGTCTGAAGGCATAGCAGCGAATAAAGACTCTCCCACAAACACGGCATTCATAGGACTTCTCTCCAGTGTGCGTTCTCTCATGTTTTTTGAGGGTAGAGCACTGACTGAAGGCTTTGCCACATAGACTGCATTCAAACGGTTTCTCCCCAGTATGAGTTCTTTCATGTTGTTTAAGGTAAGAATATCGACTGAAGACTTTCCGACATACATGACATTTATGGGGTTTCCTTCCAGCATGAGATCTCTCATGTTGTCTAAGCTGAGAACATCGACTGAAAGATTTTCCACATACAAGACATTTGTACGGTTTCTTACCAATGTGAGATCGCTCATGCTGTCTAAGCCGAGAATATCGACTGAATGCTTTCCCACACAGAGGACATTCATAGGGTTTCTCTCCAGTGTGAGTTCTCACGTGTTGTCTAAGGTGAGAATATCGAACGAAGGCTTTCCCACATAGATGACATTCATAGGACTTTTCTCCAGTGTGAGTTTTCTCATGTTGTCGAAGATTAGAAGACTGACTAAAGGTTTTCCCACATAGATGACATTCATAGGGTTTCTCTCCAGTGTGAGTTCTTCCATGTTTTATAAGATTACAAGATTGACTAAAGGCTTTTCCACACAGGTGACACTCATAGGGTTTCTCTCCAGTATGAATTCGCTCATGCTGTCTAAGCTGAGAAATTTTAAAGAAAGTTTTCACACATAGAAGGCAACCAAATGGTTTATCTTCAACATCAGTTCCACTGTATTGTTCATGGATAGAGCTTTTAATAAAAGCTTTAGCACTTTGATGACATTCACCTGATGTACTTTCAGTGAAAATCTGCTGATGTTCATTAACAGATGAGTGGTCACTGAGGACTTTTCCAAGTTGTTTGCTGAAATATGGATTCTTTCTTGTGTGAATTAATGCACGTTGAGTCACTGTGGATTTCTGAGCGGAATCTTCTTGCAAATAATTGCATTTAAATGAATTCTTTTGAGTGTGAGATGACTGCTGTGGGGAGTTAGATGGGAGAGACTGTAAAACATTTGTCCACATACATAAATATATTTTCATTTCCCTACCTATGAATTCTAAACTAATCCTTCAGTGACACTCTCCAATATCTTTCTTATGTTAGCTTCATATAAACATTATTCACCCTAAGGTACAGAGATTTACATTATTATGGCACCCCATCTCTAGAGCTATCTATCAATTTTGGACTTCAAGATGTTTCCAACTTTACATATGTGAACCATGTTTACACAATTGTCTTTTTGTAAGAACACAGGTTAGAGTTCTGTGTTCAGTTTAATTTTCCATGAAATTCAAACTATCACAGATTAAGGCTGGATTAGCGTTGAATTCCAAGATTAATTACAGCAAGGTGATTGTACTCAATTCCCCATTTATTCCATCCACAGGTTATCTATTTGGAACACTAGGATTCAACACCAGTGAAGCTTACCAATGAAGTGATGTTAGACATGTCTTTCCTGCAGGTAGGTTGCATGAATATCATTTCTTGTTTTTTAAAAGCACTTTTTCTGCCTGTAATTATTGGGGAAAATATACAATTAATTGTTAAGAATAGCAATAGGGGAAGAAAATGTTGGAAGGTCCCAAATATCACTGTTAGTACATAGGCAACATTGACACTTATTAGGGAAAGAATACCAAATTAAGGAATAGGCTAGGCAGAAGAAAATATTATAGGATATTAACAATCAGAATAGATTTTCAAAATTGAATTATGAGAAAAAAGTTGGGATATCAGGGAGGTAAAAAGTGGGAATATCTTCCAAGAGTAGGACCAGGACAAGGCTCGTTATGTGAAAGCTGAATTCTAACAGTACATGAATATCTCTTTCCCAAAGCCAAAGACATCTGAATAGAGCTTAGTAAGTACATGGAATAATAACCATATATGAAGAAAAATTTCCCAATATCCTTGCCTATATTTCAGCAATCATCAGTCACTTAAGGAAACCTGAAGTTGATATTTTTAAAGACCAAACCACTTACTGATGAGGCCTCTTCTTTACTGTTGCACACATTCCTACAGCTCACCTGGACACTGGTTTTGGAGAAATCCAATTCCTTTTCTCCACACTTGCTCTCCTTGTACCAACTGGGAAAGCACATCTGATTTGCAGACCTGACATCCTGTTTATAGGAAAAAAGATACCTCGATTTCAATTTAAGTGTAACAGTGAATTATGAAGTCTGTGGCAGGCTACCAAAGACAAAGATCAGCATTGAAGGTCAACAGGACAAAAGTATTTTTAACACTGAACATTGACAATGTTTCACCAGCAAAGAGGACCTCTTGACCTTGTTCTTACGGTGGGGACCTCTGCTTGTTGCTACCCAGACAGAAGTTCAAAGAGGAACTCCAAAATCATCCATACTTCTATATGGGGAGAAATTCTGTTTCCACTGTGGTTGATTATTATTTTTTAAAAAATACAATAAACATAAACTCCACCAAAACAATCTAAATTCTATATGGAAAAGGACATATGGGGCGTTTTTACTACTGTGTTCTGAAGCCTCAGCATAGCCCTTAGAGCAGAATAATTATTTCAAAATATTTTAAGTCACTTATTTATCTCTCCAAAAACTATTCATTGGGGCAAGATGGTGGAGTGGTAAGGAGCAGAATTTCGTCTCTTCCCTAGAGAAGCTGGCAATTACCCAAGAACTATATGAAACAGTGTTTTCAGGGTCTCCAGTATCCAGTCACACATCGGACGCAAGTTTGGAATTGGAGGAAAAGCTGAGATTGCAGCGAACATTGTAAATTCCCCGGACCAGGGGTCAGGCGCCCCTCCCCACCCAGACCTCACAGACTCTCTTGCTGCCGGCTCCCTGAAAGGGGGAAAAAAAAAAACCAAAAAACAGCAATCTGCTGAGGGCAAGGAGGGAGGCTCAACCCAGCCTCAACTGCAGAATTAATTAACAAATTAATTAACTAATTTTGGGAGCTGGCATGCTAAAGAAGGGCTGGGCTCCGAGAAGTGGGGGCACATAAAAGCAGGCACCCATTCCCAGACTCCAAAAAAGCCATTTTTTTTTTTCCCTACATTTTGTCCCTTCTGGCTTCTCACTGATCCCTTATCCTTTTGCATTTCAATAGCCCCTGGCAGGGGTGGAACTGAAGCTGTTGGAGAGTAATTATCAGACAATAGCCCAAGGCATATCTTTAAATGCTCTATTCTGACACTGACAAAACTTCCAGGCTGGGGACAGACTTTGAAAAGAGACTTTTTTTTTTTTTTTCCTTTTTTCTTTTTCTTGTTTTTCGAAAAGTAATATATGTGGTTATTTTCTATCCAAAAGCCCAGGATGAGGGACTAGGCTGGGCTTGGGGGGAGAAAGAGTACCCACAGTGTCTCTGAGTTCCGTATTCACTACTGAAGGTCTACAACCCTGTCTTTAATTGGCAACTCAGGCTGACCAAGGAATCTACCTGGAGAGGCCCCAAAGAGGAGAGGGGAGAAGGGAATAGTGCTCCTGAGAGACAACTGGAGTTCTGAGGATTGGGAGAGTGGGGGGAGGTCCAGCTCAACTGGCAGTCCTCCTTTTGGGAACTCAGACCCCAGAGGCTGGAATTCAGATTCCTGCTTCAGTCAGCCATGCCCCCAACAGGATCAGAGTCACCAGGAGAACTAAAGTCTACATACCTCCTTACACTGGTGGGGGAGCTGCAGGCTGACAAGTGCCACCTGCTGGACAGGAGAGGAAAAGCACCAATTCTAAAGGCCTCATAGGAGGGTCTCATTCTCAGGAAAACTCCATACCCTCCCAATGAGACCTGGGCCTCACTAGACTGGGAAAATCTGACTAGAGTCGACCATATCTGAGGAGACCCACTCACTAAAAGGTTACATAGAGGCAGAGCAAGAAACAGAAAAAACAAGAGGGGAAAAATTCTGATCAACTAAATAGAACCTAAGTTAGAGGTCTAGAATAAGTTGAACTGAATAACAGAGGCCAGAGAACAAAGCCAACCAACAAGAAAACCACTAAGTAAAAGATAGAAAACAAGCTCCAAAATAAACTAATCAAGAAAATCAGATGCCTAGACAACTTAAGATAACAAGCCATATCTGGAAACATGAAAACATGGACCAGCCAAAGGAACAAACTAATAGCTCAGCTGAGATACAGGAGTGGAGGAAACTAATGCTAAATAAATTCGATGAAATGAAAGAAGATATACCAAAAGAGCTGAAGGATGTAAAGAAGACACTGGATGACCACAAAGAAGAATTCATAAACTTAAAAAAACAAATGGCAGAACTCATGGGAATGAAGGCCACAATGGAGGAGATGAAAAACACAATGGAGGGACGCAACAGTAGATTTGAACAGGCAGAAGAAAGGATCAGTGAACTGGAAGACAGGTCATTCGAATTCATACACACAAAAGAACAGTTGGTGAAAAAAATGGAAAAATATGAGCAGGGTCTTAGGGAGCTGAATGACAACATGAAACGCACAAATAAACGTGTTATGGGTATCCCAGAAGGAGAAGAGAGGGGAAAAGGGGCAGAAAGAGTAATAGAAGACATATTCACTGAAAATTTCCCAACTCTTATAAAAGACAGAAAATTAGAGATTCAAGAAGTACAACATACCCCAAATAGAATAGATCCCAATATACCTACTCCAAGACACTTACTGGTCAGACTGTCTAATGTCAAAGACAAAGAGAGGATTCTGAAAGTAGCAAGAGAAAAGCGATCCATCACATACAAGGGAAGGTCAATAAGACTATGTACAGATTTCTCTGCAGAAACCATGGAGGCAAGAAGGCCGTGACACGATATATTTAAGATACTGAAAGAGAAAAACTGCCAACTAAGAATTCTATATCCAGCGAAACTTTCCTTCAAAGATGAGGGAGAGATTAAAACATTTTCAGACAAACAGACACTGAGAGAGTTTGTGAATAAGAGACCAGCACTATAAGAAATACTAAAGGGAGTGCTACAGGCTGATAGGAAAAGACAGGAGAGACAGAGTTGGAGAAGAGTGCAGAAATGAAGATTATCAGGAAAGGTAAAAGGAGAGCAAAAAATAAGATATGGCAAACAAATTCCAAAAAACAAAATGGTAGTAGAAAGTACTTCCCTTACAGTAATAACACTAAACGTAAATGGATTAAATTCCCCAATAGAAAGACACAGACTGGCAGAATGGATTAAAAAACAGGACCCATCTACATGCTGTCTACAAGAAACTCACTTTAGACACAAGGACAAACATAGACTGAAAGTGAAAGGTTGGAAAAAGATATTTCATGCAAACAACAACCAGAAAAAAGCAGGAGTAGCTAGCTATATTAATATCAGACAAGTTAGACTTCAAAAGCAAAACAATTAAAAGAGTCAAAGAAGGACACTATATATTAATAAAAGGGTCAATTCATCAAGAAAACATAACAATCATAAATATTTATGCAGCAAGCCAGAATGCCCCAAAATTTATGAGGCAAACACTGCGATCACTGAAAGGAGAAATAGATACCTCTACAATAATAGTTGGAGACTTCAATACACAACTCTCATCAATGGACAGAACATCTAGACAGAGGATCACTAAAGAAACAGAGATGTTGAATTGTATGAGAAATGAACTAGACTTGACAGACATTTATAGAACACTACACCCAACAACAGCAGGATACACTTTTCTCAAGTGCTCATGGAACATTCTCTAGGATAGACCACCTGTTGGGTCACAAAGCAAGTCTCAACAAATTTAGAAATATTGATATTATACAAAACACTTTCTCAGACCACAAGGGAATGAAGCTGGAAATAAAGAAAAGGCAGAAGGTCATAAAATTCACAAACATATGGAGGCTAAACAACACCCTCTTAGAAAACCAGTGGTTAAAGGAAGAAATTACAAGAGAAATTAGTAAATACCTCGAGGCAAATGACAATGAAAACACAACTTATCAAAACTTATGGGATGCAGCAAAGGCGGTGCTGAGACGGAAATTTATTGCCCTAAATGCCTATATTAAAAGAGATGAGAGAGCAAAAATTGAAGAGTTAACTGCTCACCTGAAGGAATTAGAGAAAGAACAGCAAACTAACCCCAAAGCAAGCAGAAGGGAAGAAATAACAAGATTAGAGCAGAAACAAATGCAACTGAGAACAGGAAAACAATAGAGAGAATCAATAAAATCGATGGACCCCTGGCTAGGCTAACAAAGAAAAAGAGAGAGCAGATGCAAATAAACACAATCAGAAATGAGAAAGGAAATATAACTACTGACCCTACAGAAATTAAGGAGATAATGAGAAGATACTATGAGCAACTACATGCTAATAAACTAGACAACTTAGATGAAATGGACAACTTCCTAGAAAAGCATAAACAACCAACATTAACTCAAGAAGAAACAGATGACCTCTACCAATCACAAGTAAAAGAGATTGAGTCAGTCATCAAAAAGCTCCCAAAAAGGAAAAGCCCAGGACCAGATGGTTTCACATCTGAATTCTACCAAGCATTCAAGAATGAATTAGTACCAATCCTGCTGAAACTCTTCAAAAAAAACTGAAGAAGAGGGAAAGCTACCTAACTCTTTCTATGAAGTCAACATCACCCTAATACCAAAACCAGACAAAGATACTACAAAAAAAGAAAATTATAGACCAATTTCTTTAATGAATATAGACGCAAAAATCCTCAACAAAATACTCGCAAATCAAATCCAGCAGCACATTAAAAGAATTATACACCACGACCAGGTGGGATTTATTCCAGGTATGCAAGGCTGGTTCAACACAAGAAAATCAATTAATGTAATACACCACGTCAATAAATCAAAGCAGAAGAACCACATGATCATCTCGATTGATGCAGTAAAGGCATTTGACAAAATTCAACATCCTTTCCTGATGAAAACACTTCAAAGGATAGGAATAGAAGGGAACTTTTTCAATATGATAAAGGCAATATATGAAAAACCCACAGCTAACATCACACTCAATGGGGAGAGACTGAAAGCTTTTCCTCTAAGATCAGGAACAAGACAGGGATGCCCACTATCACCACTGCTATTCAACATTGTGCTGGAAGTTCTAGCTAGAGCAATTAGGCAAGAAAAAGAAATAAAAGGCATCCAAATTGGAGAGAAAGAAGTAAAACTTTCACTATTTGCAGATGACATGATTCTATATGTAGGAAATCCAGAAAAATCTACAGCAAAGCTACTAGAACTAGTCAATGAATACAGCAAAGTAGCAGGCTACAAGATCAACATGCAAAAATCTGTAGTGTTCCTATACACAAGTAATGTGCAACAAGAGGAGGAAATCAAGAAAAAAATCCCATTTACAATAGCAACCAAAAGAATCAAGTATTCAGGAATAAACTTAACCAAGGACACCAAAGACCTTTACATAGAAAAGTATAAGAAACTGCTAAAAGAAATTGAACAAGACCTAAAAAACTGGAAGAACATACCATGTTCATGGATTGGAAGACTAAATATAGTTAAGATGGCAATTTCACCTAAACTGATTTACAGATTCAATGCAATACCAATTCAAATCCCAACAACTTACTTTACAGAAATAGAAAAACCAATAACTAAATTTATTTGGAAGGGTAAGGTGCCCCGAATAGCCAAAAATATCTTGAGAAAGAGGAATGAAGTGGGAGGTCTCACACTACCTGACTTTGAAGCATATTACAAAGCTACAGTGCTCAAAACAGCATGGTACTGGCATAAGGACAGATATACTGATCAATGGAATCAAATTGAGTGTTCAGAAGTAGACCCTTGCATCTACAGACAACTGATCTTTGATAAGGCAGTGAAGCCGAAGCAACTGGGAAAGAGCAGCCTGTTCAATAAATGGTGTTTGGAGAACTGGATATCCATTTCCAAAAGAATGAAAGAGGATGTCCATCTCACATCTTATACCAAAATTAACTCAAAGTGAATCAAAGACCTAAACATTAGCACTAAGACCATAAAACTCTCAGAAGAAAATGTAGGGCAATATCTTAAAGATCTTGTGATAGGAGGTGGTTTCTTAGACCTCACACCCAAGGCGCGAGCAACCAAAGAACAAATAGACAAATGGGATCTCCTCAAAATTAAACACTTTTGTACATCAAAGGACTTTGTCAGAAAAGTAAAAAGGCAACCTACACAATGGGAAATGATATTTGGAAACCACATACCAGATAAGGGTTTAATATCCCGAATATATAAAGGAATCCTGCATCTCAATAACAGAAAGACAAACAATCCAATTAAAAAATGGGCAAAAGACATGAACAGACATTTTTCTGAAGAGGAAATACAAATGGCTCAAAAGCATATGAAAAACATGCTCAACTTCACTGGCTATTAGGGAAATGCAAATCAAAACCACAATGAGATATCATCTCACACCTACCAGAATGGCCATTATCCAAAAAACAGAAAATGACAAGTGCTGGAGAGGATGTGGAGAAAGAGGCACACTTATTCATTGTTGGTGGGAATGTAGAATGGTGCAACCACTCTGGAAGACAGTGTGGAGGTTCCTCAGGAAGCTAAATATAGATTTGCCATATGACCCAGCTATTCCATTGCTGGGTATATACTCAGAGGAATTGAAACTTAAGACACAAACAGACATTTGTAAACCAATGTTTACTGCAGCATTATTCACAATTGCCAAAAGATGGAAACAGCCCAAATGTCCATCAAAGGATGAGTGGATAAACAAACTGTGGTATATACACATGATGGAATATTATGCAGCTGTAAGACAGAACAAAGACATGGATCATGTAATAATGTGGATGAACCTTGAGGACATGATGTTGAGTGAAGTTAGCCAGAAACAAAAGGACAGATTCTGTATGGTCTCACTAATATGAACAGACATTAATGAACAAACTTTGGGAGTTAAAAGCTGACAACAGAGGTGACCAGGAGATAGAAAGAGCCATTTGATGCTGAAGGACTACAGAATGTTTAGGATTGATTGCATAGATCCAGAAATAGATAGCATAATACTGTGTGATGGTAGCACGGTATTGTAAGTACAATGAACAAAGATGTCTGTGAGTAAAGCTGAAAGAGGTGGGATAGGAGAATGTATGACACCAGAGATAAAGATAGACGATAAAGAATGGGACTGTATCACATGGCAAAAACTGGAGTGGCCAATGACTGTTACTAAATATACAAATATAAAAATGTTTTTGCATGTGGGAAAGCAAATGAATGTCAACCATGTAGAGAGCTGAAAAGGGGATGGTATTCAGGAAAAAACATAATCAATGCAAACTGGAGTCTATGGTCAACAGTAACATTGTAATTTACCTCCATTAAATGTAACAAAGGCAATATGCCAATGCTAAATGTATATGAGAGGGGGATATAGGGGAGGAATATGGGATTCTTGGTAGTGGTGTTATTTGCCGTCCTTACTAGTATATTGCATTGTATGATGTTATTTTTCTTTTTATCATTTTTTTCTTATTGCTAAAAAAAAAAAAAAATTTCTCTTGTAGTAATCAATATGTTCAAGTGCTGATTGTGGTGATAAATGTACAACTTTATGACGATACCATGAACAACTGACTGTACACTGTAGATATAAATGTATGGTATGTGAATATAACTCCATAGAATTGTAGGAAAATATATATACAGGATTAAAAGTGTTGGAGAAAACATGGTGAGAGGGATGATGCCTCACCAATATGGACTAACTATAATGTGTAAACTCAGAATTGAATCTTAGAACATAGCCTAATGTGGAAATAATTACTGTAATAGTCCCTAGATTGTAAGCTCTTACAGCAGTTAACTCCATCCCTGAATTGTAATGCCTATCTGTAAACTTTGAGATGCTGATCCCCTAGCGTAGAACCTGATTGGTCTCTGGAACAATGCATATCTCTGAGACACCTGAAATTCAGAGCTAGAGCTCAGCAGATATGAATGTCAGTATTAGTGCATACAGCCACTGTCAAAAAAAAAAAAAAAAAAAAAAGCTGAAAAAGAGCCCAGACTTCAATTAGTGATATGAATGAAGCAGGTCTGGTTAAGACCAGGGCAAGCCAGGCCAAAGGGTAAAGGTTGAAACTGATTGTGTTTTAAAACTTCAACTTCCATATGAGACCAAGGGAAGAGATATGTATTTGGTACAGGATCTAAATTTTCTAAACGGTACAACTCTACAGTCGATTTGTTCAAACACCACAATTTCATGGAACTCTGAATAGGAAGTGAGATACAGTAGGTTAGTATAGGCTGGAGTGAAATAGTGACACATCCCAGAGTAATTTGGGCAGATAATAAAAAATACATTTACAGCCTCCCCCTCCCCAGCCCCAAGGATCTGGGGTAAGGTGCGGATGTGTTGGACATCCTCACCTGGACTGGTGTTGATGTTGTCACAAACACTGGGACTGGCGGCTTGATGTGCTGAGCCCTCGATCATGGGACTTGCCCTTATGAAGCTCATTACCGCACAGGAGAGTCTAAACTTGCATGTAATTGTGCCTAGGAGTCTCCCCGAGTACCTCTTTGTTGCTCAGATGTGGCCCTCTCTCTCTAACTGAGCCATCTCAACAGGTGAACTTGCTGCCCTCCCCCCTACGTGGGACCCGACTCCCAGGGTTGTAAATCTCCCTGGCAATGCAGAATATGACTCCCGGGGATGAATGTGGACCTGGCATCATGGGTCTGAGAGCATCTTCTTGACCAAAAGGGGGATACAAAATGAGACGAAATAGTTTCAGTGGCTGAGAGATTTCAAATGGAGTCGAGAGGTCACTCTGGTGGACATTCTTATGCACTATATAGATAACACCTCTTAGGTTTTAATGTATTGGAATAGCTAGAAGAAAATACCTGAAACTACCAAACTCCAACCCAGCAGCCTGGACTCCTGAAGACAATTATATAATAATGTAGATTACAAGGGTGACAGTGTGATTGTGAAGACCTTGTGGATCATACCCCCTTTATCTAGTGTATGGATGAGTAGAAAAATGGGGATAAAAAACTAAAGGACAAATGAGGTGGGACGGGGGGATGATTTGGGTGTTCTCTTTTCACTTTTATTTTTTATTCTTGTTCTGGTTCTTTCTGATTTAAGGAAAATGTTCAGAGATAGATTGTGGTGATGAACGCATAACTATGTTATCATACTGTGGACAGTGGATTGTATACCATGGATGATTGTATGGTGTGTGAATGTATTTCAATAAAACTACATTTAATTAAAAAAAAAAATATTCATTGACTTCCCAGCACTGCTCTCAGTGTTGGACATTGAGATTCAAGAAACATTACCTTGTGGTCAAGAAGATTAACTTCTATCGAGATAAGTACATATATACAAAAAAAGAAAGGAAACATTTCTTTTAGGCAGTGGTATGTGTTATAAAAGAAAATGACAGAAGTGTGTCAATAAAAATATAATATAAAGAATATAAGAAGGTTATACATCAGTATGGCGAAGCTGATCTGGATACCAGAATAAGAGAATCTATATATGATAGACACATAGGTAAATAGTAGATAGATTAAATGATAGATAAGTAGATAGATATCAATGAGAAGATAAATTTTGAGATGATACTCACCTACTGAGACCAGAAGCTTGATATTCTCCAGCATCACTTCTCTGAACAGTTTTCTCTGGGATTTGCCCAGCAGGGCCCATTCTTCCTGGGTGAAGTCAACAGCTACATCCTTGAAGGTTATTAACTCCTAAAATATCACAGAAATTTGAGTTCACACAGGGCCATCCTTAATATCCTGAGTGTGATGCTCAAAATGACAGCAATGAGGAAGACAAGGCTCTGTTTATGCAGCTCAAAATATATCTACAGTTCCATAAGATCACTCTCAATGCTGAACTGCCATCTGCCTTTCAGATACACTCACAGACACAAAGAGTGTGTGAACACAGACAATTCCATTGTAAAGGAATACCACATGACACATGGTGTAATATACACCTGGAAATTTCCCAATAGACTTGTAATTATAATTCCTGATGCCAATTATACTTGCTCTAGAGCATTCATAACTAAAACACTCTTTTCCACCAATTTCAATTAAATCTACAGACTTATGAAGCAAGGAATATCCATGATATATCACTTTAAAAAATGACTATAGTTAGATTATCCCTGTATCTGGATGACCTCATTTTCCTCTGATTTATAAAATTGTTAATATTATGTTGTTAGATTGGACAGACTGAATTAGCTAATGTGTGAAGTGCTTTCTATCTAAATTCAATTCACTGGTCTATTATTCATTAAAATGGCAGGAAATTTTGAAGAAATGCCTAGAATTCTGCATAACTGAACAGCTTTCATACAGAATTCTGTATCAGTAAGTGCTGCTTCCCACAATTATACGTAAGTCAGCTGTTCATGGAAATTTGTACATACAGATAGTTCCAATATCTTCATCTCGTCTGCCTTTTTAAGATTAAAGGAAGCCCCATCACTGCTTCTGGTCGCTTCAAATCTTCACACATTTTCACAGGGCCACAAATTATATTCTACCTAAGGAAACAGTACTGCCTGTACATTGCATCTTTTTATAAAATTTGAATAATTTATTCCCTGGTGCTCCTCTCAACAATGCACATCCCTAATGAATGCACCTGCAGAAACGTCAGCCTCCTTACCGACTGTTAACGTATGTTGTTATTAGTCTCTATCAACTTTGTTCTCTGCATGCCTAAGCCAGTATCAGGCACTAACGTGATTCATGAGTGCATGATATCTCCAATGAGGCCATGAGTTGGGTGAGAAAAAAAAAAACCTCTCTCATGTCTTCAGAGTATACACAGGCTTAAGGGTGCCTGGAACAACATATTGTTTGTTGGGAAGATAAGTACTTATTGATGAGTCCCAAACTTACCATAGCTATTCTAGAGTCCTAACAAACTTAAGTGAAGCTCAGATCCTTGAATAGCTCACAAATGGACTTGGAATGTTTCCCACACCCTCCCCATGTACAGGCAACAAAGGTGTAATTTTAGTTAATGAAGAATCTCCAACTCACCTGTGGTTGCATTGTGAATACCTCACCTGACAACTGTATTCCTCTGGATTTTAACTCAAAACCAAACAAGCAGCAGGCGACGAAAGCTGAGAAAGGAGAAAGAAGCCTTCAGACTCAAATCTTGCCCACAACTTCCAGACCCATCTGTCATGAATCCCAAATCTTTCAATGGGAGTAAACTCAGTCTAATCAACAGGGACATGAAGTGTGTATCAAAAGATATAAGAGGAGGTCGCTCCTCTACCTGAGTAAAGAAGTAGGAGGTGTTGCCTTCTCTGGCTTTATTTTACAAATAAGAACATGAAAATCACTGAACTGTATGTACTAATTATCCCATGGTGTTCAGAGACTTTTAATTCCCTCCCTGATTCCAAAAGAGAGGAATCCCTGGGCAATGTCACATCTGGAATTAGGTCTCCCCTACCAGAAAAAGCAGAGTGGAATTTCTTTGGTATAATTATGCTTAGGTATAATTCTTATGTATAATTCATGCACCACCATTGGTTCTCCAATGTCCATCACTGTCCTCAGGACTCTCACTGCCTTGTGCTCTAACCTGCACCTGCCCTTCTGGGTACACTTGTCCTAAATCTTGGTTCTTCCACTTCTTCCACATGTGATGTTTAACAGTATGACTCCCTCAGGATTGAGCTCTAGATCTCACACCAATGGATTTGGATATCAATCAAGAAACTAATGTATTTTATTATGAGGTTCATACATTCAAGGTCTTGATGAATCTGGAGGGATCAATGGCTCCCATCATGCAAATTTAACCATGAAAATCCCTTGCATCCCAAAATAGCAGAAGTATATGGGCCATAATGTCATTATCGTGTCTTACTACCCTCATAGTATTAGGAGACTCAGAAGATACAGAATGAAGGGATTTGTGAGAAAATCTATTTGCTCAGTCTGATATTTTAGTGAAATGGTACCCAAAATCTTGTCCTATATTAATCATCAGCTGCAGCATCGCTACATTTCATTATCTATATATGTAAACAGATGTGTATACTGTAAATTTTCCTCTAAAACATAATTAGTCATTACAAGCATTTCATGGACAAATAATGCTAAGATATCATAAACAGAGCTAGGATTAACTTACCCATTTGCACTTGAAGTCAAATTAAAAAAAATGGTTGTATTAAATATGTTTGGAGAATTACACATCTTAAAAAATTTAATCCTCAAACTAACCTTGCTGATAAAGATTAATTTACACATTTAACAAATGACATAGAGAGGTCCAGAAAGTTTTGTTAATATGAGACTATTACATAACCAGAAAAACACACAGCTCTAGTTTGCATTTTTTCTTCCTGTATCAGAATCTCAAATTCCCTGAGGTTTACATGCCACACCTAAGTTTTACATGAAAGGTCAGCACTCATTTCAATAATCAGAAGCCTAACCAAGTGGTCAAAACCTCTCCTTTTATACATTGTTTACACAATTGTACACCACATCCAGGTTCTCCTGACTCAAGAAAACCTGCATTGCACTGAATCCTCTTCTCAAACATCAGTTTCAAGCTACATTTACTAATTTCAGCATGCACTTCCTGAGAACAATATTTCTGATGTCCCTGTGAGTATTTACCCTAGCTGTCAATAAACATCTGAGTATTTTACCAGATCTGCCCCCACGGCAGATGACTCTAATTGCCTATATTGTCCATTATTGAATCTGAAGTGGCACATTACTAAGCTACTGCTTTAGGTATGAATGTAGAGGCATGATTCCTACTGCTTTCAGACATATCTGGGAAACCTACTACTTCTTGATAATTGAATCATTCTTCCAAATTCTATAATCATTTCAGTCCCATACTTTTTTGAATCTCACATATTTTCCATTTCACATTTTTTCAGCAGATAGGATTGCCTCACAATAATCAGATGAATGATGTAATTTGAGAAATCAACTCAGGTTAGCACAAAAATCTCTACAATTATTCCTACATTCATACCCATTCATTTTTCCTTCTTTATCACTGAAGGGGAAAGGTACCCCTTAAATTGGAGTTGAATGTCTCCAACTGAATTCCTCTCTTTCGTGGTTCTTCAGAAACCATATTACTGATGAAAATTGAAATCTTTACCAGCAACCCTCTCCCTATCACCACAATCAATAGCCTCATCATTTAATCTCATTCTCTTCTATTTTCAAACAAAATACCCTCTGTACTCTCTCTTATGCAGACATCCTTTTCCTCCTTTCACAAATTACGTGATCACTTTTACCTTTTCCACAGACTGCTTTAAATAATGACTTATTAATGTTGCTGATTCCTCTTAAATAATCATGCTACCATCTCCAATGAGCTCCCCACAAATAATTCTACTGTCTATGCCTCAGTATATAACTTAGAACTAGAGAAGAATTGGAACACGACCTTCCTTTGGTAACTTTCTTTTTCCTAGACTTTTCTCTGACATCTCAGTTCCCTGAGTGTATTCAAGTATTCAAGCCATTCTAGTCATTCCTTCCTTTTGTGTTCTTCAGGGTACTCCTCAAACAATAGTAGAACATCTAGGGACTCAATACTGTCCACTCTTCATTGCTGCTTATATACACTGTCATGACTATCTCAGACATTTATATTCATCTGCTTTCATATATTCCACTATCATCTCTAAAATGAAAGTGCAGCTCTCTACTTTCCTAAGTGGAGGCACAAAAAATCAAATATAACTTGACATTACCTAACCCCCAGAAATCTAAAAATTTCTCTTTTCTAGAGATTGCTCTCTAGTTCACCTGAATGTCAAATATAATCAAGGTATGCCACTTTTACAAACTATTCTCCTTCAATTTCAGTCAATTTTAATCACCTGGCAAGCCATCCAAGGATTGAACTTGAAATCAATGCTCAGAACCACATAAACACATTTAAGTCTAGACATAATTTCAGCAATGGCCAGTATAATCATCCTTCAGTCTACCACAATCCCCTCAAATACTTTGCCATATCTTACACATGTTCCTTCACCCTGTTTTGTCATTTCATCAAAGACCATTTCACTGAACTACAATCTAAGCTGGACCTCCTCCTACACTTCCTCAAGCTTTTATTCCTTCAGGTCACTCATATTATTTTTCACTATACATTAATGTGTGTGTTTGTTCATGTGTCTGTCTCTTTCTAACAATTCCCTGAATAATATTAGGTGTTTCCTTTGGAAAATTACTAAAGAAATATAAATTCACAGAAACTGTATTTTCCCAGTAACTTAACCTGACCTCAAGAGGCCTGGGTCCAACTGCCTGCACTCAAACAATACTTTCTGATTTCAATAAAATCATTTACAATATAAATGAAGATTCTCCCACCTGGTTAAAATTCTTCCCCTTACTTGCTCAAATGCAAACAGACTGGAAAGGCAAGGATCCAAGTTTAGATGAGGTTGCTCTCACCACACTTGGGAGTTCAGGGCTCTTTCTCTCTTGAAAAAGCACCACTCTAACAGTGGACTCTCTTAATGCAGCTGACAATGTCATCAGTCCTATGATTCAAATGACAAACCTTGACTAAGTCAGATGGCAGTCAACTCTGAGATCTTCAAAATATTATGGTTCTCAGTATAAATGATTTAGTGTCATTACTGATTTTCCTATGAACAAGATTTCAACTAATTTTTAATACAGTTTGAGATATATTCACACACCCTACAATAATCCAGTGTAAAACCAACTGTCCATATAGTTGTGCATTCCTCACCCAAATCAATTTTTAGACATTTTCCCTACTCCAAAATAAAAATAAAAGTAAAAAGACCACCTAAAACATTCCATCCCCCCAATCCCACTCTATTTTTCATCTAATTTTTGTTCTCATTTTTCTACTTATCTGTCCATACACTGGATAAAAGGAGTGGGAGCCACCAGGTTTTCACAATCACAGTTACACCATGTGAGCTACATAGTTACACAGTTACACAATCATCTTCAAGAATCAAGGCTACTGGGTTGCAGTTTGACAGCTTCAGGTATTTCCCTCTAGTTATTCCAACACATAAAAGCTAAAAAGGGATATCTATATAGCACATAAGAATACCCTCCAGAGTGACCTCTTGACTGCATTTGAAATCTCTCAGCCACTGAAACTTTATTTTCATAAAGTTTATTCCCCATTTGGATCAAGAAGATTTTCTCAATCCCATGATACCAGGTCCAGGCTCATCCCCGGGAGTCATGTCCCACATAGGGTGGGGAGAACAGTAAGTCTACTGGCCAAGTGGGCTTACAGAGAGGGAGGTGACATCTGAGCAACAAAGAGGTTCTCTGGGAGACACTCATAGGCAAAATTATAAATAGGCTTAGCCTCTCCTTTGCAGTTACAAGCTTCATAAGGGAAAGCCGCCAGATCAACAATTCATCTTGCTAAACTGGTAATCCTCAAGATTTGTGAGAATTAACAGGAATAACCCAGGTGGGGACAGCCAACACTTCAGTATTTTCCCCAATTCCTCAAGGGTGCCCTGCAAATACATTTTTTTGCTCTGCCCAAATTACGTTGGGAGGTATCAGGATTTCACCCTAACCTGTATAAACCTACCAAATCTCACTTCCTAGTTCAAGTTCCATGTGGTGTTTAAATAAACCGACAATAACAACTTAAATTTGGTATGCTACAGAGAATACAGATCCTGCACCAAATAAACATCTCTTCCTTTGGTCTCACGTAGAATTTGAAGTTTTAAAACAGTCAGTATCACCCTTTACACTTTGGCCTGATTTGCTTTGTCCTACCTAGATCTGCTTCATTCATATCTCTAATTGAAGTCTGAACTCTTTTTCAGCTTTTTTAACAGTTGCCCTATGAGGTAATACTGACATTTGTATCATACAGATACCCAAAGTTCCACAGAAGTGAATGAATCTAGTACTTCTTTCAGGTTGCAAACTTCCTATAATTATGCCTAACCAGCACCTCCAGGGAACCTCTTTTGGGCTTAAATGTGGCTTGCCTTTCTCTAAGCCAACTTTGCAAATAAATTCATTAATGTCTCCCCCACAAGGGACATGACTCCCAGGGGAATGAATCTCCCTGGCAACATGAGATATGACTTCCAATAATGAGCCTGGCCCTGGCAGTGAGGGATTGAAAATGACTACTTGACTAAACAGGGGGAAAAAAAAGGTAGCAAGCTGAGGTTACGGTGGCTGAGAGATACCAAATATAGTCGAGAGGCTATCCTCAAGGTTTCTCTTATGCAAATTCCAGCTAGACATCCCAAATGGCCACAGTATGCCATGTCCTTACCAAAAGTTGTCCCCAAATGCCTAGGTCACTACCTGAGATTCCATAAAAGATTCACTCACTGTTTTGTCTCTCAGAAACTTAAATCCAGCAGTGTTCCTATGTGAGACAAGTCCTAAAACCCAGAGACAATAGCCTCTTTAAAACCAACAATCCTATGCAGCCCCCTTTCCCATACTGTTGACACCCCATTCAATATGAACAAGTTGGGATGGTCACTGCCTGGACACCACTGAAGATGAATAAAGTGATTAAATGAGAGAAAGTGGTAGCAACAAAGAAGATCAGATTTAACAAAGGTTTAAGAATACTGAAATTTTATATAAATATATATATTTATTTAGATGCTGGGGTGTTGGCAGGGCTGGAAGGAGGTAAATGACACAATGAAACTGTAACCTATAACATTCTTTGAAATTTGCTGTATAGTTGCTCGTCAAAACGTGCTTTGAAAGTCTTCACCTTTCTGTATCTATCCTGTATTTTATAATAAGGAAAGAACTGAAACTGTGAAACTGTTTAACTAATTTTTAAAATTAAATCATAACAGTCTGCAGAGATACCTTGAGACGTAGAAGCATAAATTATTTCTGAAGCAAAATAAAGCAATGTATGTTCAATTAGATACAGGCATTTGTATCCTAATAAGTATTTTGTCTTTTCCTTATTCTTCTGAAATTCACTCTTTTGAAATGAAAAAAAAAAAAAAATGTTTTGGTCTTTATTATTTTAGTAGCATGCATTCTAGGCAAACAATTACTCCATGTTAATGTTTTTCTTATGCATTCCTGTTTTTTTCTACCTAGTTACCCTACAATATTCTTGATGCAAGTGATAATATCCTTCTTTCATAAATGTGTACATGTTGGAGATCAACTCTGAGCTATTCCTGTCCGAGTGAACTAGCAACTGAAACACAGTCTGACCCTATGAGATTTAAGAGCTATCTTAGAAGAGACAATTTAAAGGGAAAAAAAATGCAAGGATACTTTGTGTACTTAATCCAGATATATTTCATTATTAGAGATGGGAAATCTGTCTTAGAAATACCAATATTTTGCATGAAGAATTGCTCCACAAGCATCTTTACTGAGCCATTGGGTGGCAGGCAAATTCATTCAATCAGGTTTGGATTATGAAAGACAAGCAAGATGAGACCACAATGGAGATGGATTCTAGAAGGAGGAAATCCAGGATTTTTTTTTTTGAAGACTCTTGTAGGATGAAGAGACATTCAGTGGACTCACTGAGGTGGAAGTAACCAGTCCCTCAAGAGTGGTGGATATAAATGAAGATGGTGCAAACTATATCAGAGTGCACAGCTGAGTGAGCAGGTGAAAAGAAACCCATCAACTGCTTTTCATTGAAAAAGGCTGGCCTCAATTTGCAGAGTTGATGTAATCGGGGAAGTAAAAAAATCACATAGCAATTTAAATATTTTAAGACACTACTTAGACAGAAATAATATATGGACATATGTAACATTTACAAAATGGTAACAGGACCCTTCCAGCTCACATCTCATTGTTTGGAAAACTTTCCAGAATCCAAAAATAAGAGGAGACATTGAGATCAACTCAATTCTGTGGCAAGTTCCACAAAACAGTAACACTTTCCTCTCCTCCCAGAGTTCTGCACTATTTAGCTTCTTTTTCTATAGGAAAATTCAACCTCTATTTCTATTCCCTTTGAATAAGAAGAAACATTTCATAAATCTAATGAGTGTTACATTCCAGAGAACTCACTTTGATTGGATTTACAAGATAGAAAAAAATTAATCCTCATACAATGTTGGAAAACAAAGAGAAAAAGCCAAAGAGCAGGATGATTTGAAAGGCTAATGAATTAATTAAATACTTTGCAGTTCATTCTTTGTAACAGGAAATATACAAAATCCTGTAGCTTCAACAGAGAATTAGATATGTTGGTCTATATGGACAAAGAGCTAGAATTCCCTGAAGGAAGGCAGGGATTAAAAATACAGGGTACTCTCTCTAGCTAAGCCAACCTGAAAGGTGAAATCACTGCCCTCCCCCCTACGTGGGATCAGACACTCAGGGGAGTGAATCTCCCTGGCAACATGGAATATGACTCCCAGGGAGGAATGTAGATCCGGCATCGTGGGATGGAGAACATCTTCTTGACCAAAAGGGGGATGTGAAAGGAAATGAAATAAGCTTCAGTGGCAGAGAGATTCCAAAAGGAGCCAAGAGGTCACTCTGATGGGCACTCTTATGCACAATATAGACAACCCTTTTTAGGTTCTAATGAATTGGGGTAGCTGGTGGTGGATACCTGAAACTATCAAACTACAACCCAGAATCCATGAATCTTGAAGACAATTGTATAAAAATGTGGCTTATGAGGGGGGACAGTGGGATTGGGGGGGCCATAGGGATCACAGTCCCATTTGTCTAGTGTGTGGATGGATGAGTGGAAAGGTGGGGGAAGGAAACAAACAAACAGACAAAGGTACCCAGTGTTCTTTTTTACTTCAATTGCTCTTTTTCACTTTAATTACTATTCTTGTTATTTTTGTGTGTGTGCTAATGAAGGTGTCAGGGATTGATTTAGGTGATGAATGTACAACTATGTAATGGTACTGTGAACAATCGAATGTACGATTTGTGTTGTATGACTGCATGGTATGTGAATATATTTCAATAAAATGAATATTAAAAAAAAATACAGGGTAAATGAAGAAAAATGAAAATTTGTGATGGACCTAAATGTTGTGACAAAAATGAAACAGATTAATGAGACGGAAGATTATAGAACTTGCTAAGATATGTTAAAGGTGTTTACTAATTCTCCTAAGATTAAGAAGGAAGTCCATTTCATAAGTCTGTTTATATGGGAATAAAAATTAAAATTTAAGTATCTACCACACTGTACTATGTATCTTTATTGTTTTCTTACTAAGAATTTGAATTTATATTTGCGTAGGATTCAAACGTAGGTGAATTTGATTGAAAGGTGTTTAGAGTGTATGTATGTCACCAGAAGGAAAGCTAGAGCTTAAAATATGGGATTGTATAGGCAGTGAACCTTGAAGCAGACAGTTTAATTTTAACACTACAGACACAAGTTCATGAACTGATACAAATGTATGACATGTACACACAGTTAATTATAATAGAGTGGAGCGGTATATGGGGGAAAAGTACCTATTGCAAGCTGGACTACAGTTGACAGTAATATCTTAATAGTCTTTCATCAACAGTAATAAGTGTACTACACTAACATTAGGGGTCAATGATGGGAGGAATATCGGGTACAGGGTGTTCCAAGTTTTCTTTTTTGAGATCTCATTTTTCCTTTTGGAGCAATGATAATGGTCTAAAATTGGGAGTGATAATGATTGCAGAACTAGATGATGATACTGTGAGGCACTGTATACTTTGGATGGATTATACGATATGTGAATATATCTCAATAAAATATGCAATTGAAAAAGTAAAGGGAAGATGAAAAAATATGAGAATCTGTGATGGACATAAATGTGAGAAAAATGAAACAGGTTAATGAGATGGAAGATGAGGGAAAGAAGTGGTAGGGAGAGGACATATAGAACTTGCTAGGACATGTTAAAGATATTTACTAACTCTCCTAAAATAAAGTAGGAAGTCCATATCATAAGTCTGTTTTTGCAGGGGTAAATAAAAAATTTAAGTACCTACCACAGTGTACTACATATTTTTATTGTTTTCTTACTAAGGATTTGAATTCATGTCTGAGTGGAATTCAAGGGTTTCACTTTTATTAATTTCCTAATTTTAGTAGATTGTTAAATCTGAATATGGTTGCAAACATCACCAGGGAAATATTATGAGACATAAAAGCCCATGCTGATATTTATATGAAAAGAATTTTCCTTTTATCAAAAAATAGGCAATTGTGGTTCTTATGATTATATGCATATTTAATGTAGAAGTTTCCATATTGCATCACATACTGTAAGGGTAAATGGACCTCAAAGGCAACCCACACGCTGAAATCTCCTGGGAGCTTCATTAAATTCCAGTACTTGGGTCCTATCATCCAAGATTCTGATGTAATCATTCCTGGGTGTGACTTGGGTTTTCAGAGTTTGAACAGTCCAGATGTGATTGCAATAGGCATCAAAGTTTGAGAACAACTTTGCTAAGGAACCTAAGACCCCAAACAGGCTTTGGTACACATAGTGTGTAGTAAATGGATCTGCAGCATTAGCATATCTGGGAGTTTGATAGAAAAGCAGAACCAAAGACCCCACACCAGACCTATGGAATCAGGATCCGTGGAGTGATACAAACATTGAAGAATGGCCAGCAATGTTTCACGATTCATTTCTGTCCCAGAGGTGTATGGGAATCCTATATTTTATGCATGATTGCTCTCTAAACCTACAAGTTCTCTAATAAGAATTCAATAAAATAAACTTTAAAACATTTTAATATGGGCCAAAAAAAAGGTGGGGGGGGTAGATTAAGACATTCTCAAGAAAATAAAGCTGGTACCATAAGAAATGGTAAAGTAAATTCTTCAGGTTAAAAAGAATGGACAGTAGACAATAGATTGAACTTGCTTGAGTAAATAAAGATCGTCAGTAAAGGAAACATCATGGGGAAAAAATATCATTATTATTGTTTTGGGGTGTGTGTTATAATTCCACTTTTTTATGTACTACAGAATCTAAACTACAAATGCCTGAAAATCATTGATGAATCAATGGTTTGGAATTACATAAATAGGTAATTTGTTACAACTCCATAATGGTGGAGTGACAAGAAGTTTACAGAAATATAATATGTGTATGATTCCGAAATAAAGTTGATAAAAAAACAAAGTTGATATAAAAACAAAGTTGATATAAAAACAAGATGAACAAGTGAGTGCCCTACAGAAAGAAGCATTGACTACATTTATTATCTGTGTAATCAGGGTGTGACCCCTGGAATATAGCCCTAACTGGGTTTATTGAAAGTTTTAAAAAAGGAATACAAAGCAGAGGTTATATTCACCCTGAGGAGTAGAAACTAGAACAGGCAGAACTTTGGGAGAAGAGCAAAGTGCTGCTTTGCTTTGAAAATTGTCTCAGAACCTAGGTGACCTCACCAAGTCTTCCAGTTTTTGAGATGTGGTGAGTTCTCCAAACAAGAGATGTGAGCAGGTCTCATTTACTTACACTTGTATAAGTCCTGACTATATTCAGAATTTTTAAAATATCAAACCAACATCTACATTTTATTGTGTCAACTTTTACCTCGCCATACTCATTTCCTGTTTTGACTATTTGTGTCCTTTTCACATTTTGTTCTCAATCTATTTCACTATTTTTAATTGCCTCCTCCAAGATTCTACACCTCTGCAGTTCAACACTGTAAACACTGAACACTTCTAAGCCACATGTGGCTGCTGAATTTAAATTAAATTTAATTAAAACTAAAAAAAATCATGTCTTCAGTAGCACTAGCTAAATTTCAAATTCCCACTAGCCACATGTGGCTTCTGTAATGGACTGTGCAGATAAAGAACATTATACTCATTGCAGAAAGTACTAGTAGGCATGTTAATCTGGAGCTTAGATATTTCTTCCATTTTTTCTATTTATAAATGCTTTATTTTTTGCTTCCCTTTATTAATTCCCTCCTTTCTTTCCTCAAATGATGTTTTACTATATTTCTTTTAACTTCTTAAGGTTGGGGTTAATAGCATTTAATTATTTATTTTAATTAATGTATTTTTCACCATATAAGGCCAATATGGTTCCTAGGAATATTGGTTTAGCTTCTTGACTTTAGCAATTTTATGTAACATACTCAACTATTATTTTTTTCATAATGTACATTTTTAAAATTGGTGCCAAGTTTATTTAGAAAGAGTTTTCCCCATTAATTTTAAGTTCATAGATTATATTTTCTATTTGTCATTATTTTCTGGTTTTATTTCCTTTGGAATAAAGAACTATTTCTCTGCCACAAACTCTTTAAAGGCAGATTTTCTATTTTAGGATGTAATACTTTCATATATAAATTTGTTGAATAACTGTGGAATTCTACTTTTTTTTTTTTTTTTAGAAAATAGGAAGGGGGAGGCGGGGCAAGATGGCAGACTGGTGAGCTGTATGTTTTAGTTACTCCTCCAGGAAAGTAGGTAAAAAGCCAGGAACTGCGTGGACTGGACACCACAGAGCAATCTGTCTTTGGGCATACTTCATACAACACTCATGAAAACGTGGAACTGCTGAGATCACCGAAATCTGTAAGTTTTTGCGGCCAGGGGACCCGCGCCCCTCCCTGCCAGGCTCAGTCCCGGGGGAGGAGGGGCTGTCAGCTCCAGGAAGGAGAAGGGAGAATTGCAGTGGCTGCTCTCATCGGAAACTCATTCTACTGATTCAAACTCCAACCATAGATAGACTGAGGCCAGACACCAGAGACTCTGAGAGCAGCCAGCCCAGCAGAGAGGAGACGGGCATAGAAGGAAAACAACACGAGAAGCTCCAAAGTAAAAGCAGAGGATTTTTGGAGTTCTGGTGAACACAGAAAGGGGAAGGGCGGAGATCAGGCCTTGAGGCGCATATGCAAATCCCGAAGCAAGGCTGATCTCTCTGCCCAGGGCACCTTTCCTTAATGGCCCTGGTTGATTTGTCTATTAGCATTTCAATAACCCATTAGATCTCTGAGGAGGGCCGTTTTTTTTTTTTTTGTTTTTGTTTTTTTTTTTTTTAAATCCTTTTTGCTTTTTCTAAAACAATTACTCTAAGAAGCTCAATACAGAAAGCTTCAAAGAATTGAAATTTGGGCACGTCAAGTCAAGAGCAGAAATAAGAGAGCTCTGAGACAAAAGGCAATAATCCAGTGGCTGAGAAAATTCACTAAACAACACAACTTCCCAAGAAAAGGGGGGTGTCCGCTCACAGCCACCATCCTGGTGAACAGGAAACACTCCTGCCCATCGCCAGCCCCATAGCCCAGAGCTGCCCCAGACAACCCAGTGTGACGGAAGTGCTTCAAATAACAGGCACACACCACAAAACTGGGCGTGGACATTAGCCTTCCCTGCAACCTCAGCTGAATGTCCCAGAGCTGGGAAGGGGGAGCAGTGTGAATTAACAGAGCCCCATTCAGCCATCATTTGAGCAGACTGGGAGCCTCCCAACACAGCCCAGCAGCCCAGAACTGCCCTGGGGGGACGGCACTCACCTGTGACATAGCACAGTCATCCCTCAACAGAGGACCCGGGGTGCACAGCCTGGAAGAGGGGCCCACTTGCAAGTCTCAGGAGCCATACGCCAATACCAAAGACTTGTGGGTCAGTGGCAGAGACAAAATGTGGCAGGACTGAACTGAAGGATTAGACTATTGCAGTAGCTTTAAAACTCTAGGATCATCAGGGAGATTTGATTGTTAGGGCCACCCCCCCTCCCCGACTGCCCAGAAACACGCCCCACATACAGGGCAGGCAACACCAACTACACACGCAAGCTTGGGACACCAATTGGGCCCCACAAGACTCACTCCCCCACTCACCAAAAAGGCTAAGCAGGGGAGATCTGGCTTGTGGAGAACAGGTGGCTCGTGGACGCCACCTGCTGGTTAGTTAGAGAAAGTGTACTCCACGAAGCTGTAGATCTGATAAATTAGAGATAAGGACTTCAACTGGTCTACAAACCCTAAAAGAACCCTATCAAGGACAGCAAATGCCACGAGGCCAAAAACAACAGAAAATTATAAAGCATATGAAAAAACCAGACGATATGGATAACCCAAGCCCAAGCACCCAAATCAAAAGACCAGAAGAGACACACCTAGAGCAGCTACTCAAAGAACTAAAGATGAACAATGAGACCCTAGTACGGGATATGAAGGAAATCAAGAAGACCCTAGAAGAGCATAAAGAAGACATTGCAAGACTAAATAAAAAAATGGATGACCTTATGGAAATTAAAGAAACTGTTGACCAAATTAAAAAGATTCTGGACACTCATAGTACAAGACTAGAGGAAGTTGAACAACGAATCAGTGACCTGGAAGATGACAGAATGGAAAATGAAAGCATAAAAGAAAGAATGGGGAAAAAAATTGAAAAACTCGAAATGGACCTCAGGGATATGATAGATAATATGAAGCGTCCGAATATAAGACTCATTGGTGTCCCAGAAGGGGAAGAAAAGGGTAAAGGTCTAGGAAGAGTATTCAAAGAAATTGTTGGGGAAAACTTCCCAAATCTTCTAAACAACATAAATACACAAATCATAAATGCTCAGCGAACTCCAAATAGAATAAATCCAAAAAAACCCACTCCGAGACATATACTGATCACACTGTCAAACATAGAAGAGAAGGAGCAAGTTCTGAAAGCAGCAAGAGAAAAGCAATTCACCACATACAAAGGAAACAGCATAAGACTAAGTAGTGACTACTCAGCAGCCACCATGGAGGCGAGAAGGCAATGGCACGATATATTTAAAATTCTGAGAGAGAGGAATTTCCAGCCAAGAATACTTTATCCAGCAAAGCTCTCCTTCAAATTTGAGGGAGAGCTTAAATTTTTCACAGACAAAGAAATGCTGAGAGAATTTGCTAACAAGAGACCTGCCCTACTGGAGATACTAAAGGGAGCCCTACAGACAGAGAAACAAAGACAGGACAGAGAGACTTGGAGAAAGGTTCAGTACTAAAGAGATTCGGTATGGGTACAATAAAGGATATTAATAGAGAGAGGGAAAAATATGGCAAACATAATCCAAAGGATAAGATGGCCGATTCAAGAAATGCCTTCACGGTTTTAACGTTGAATGTAAATGGATTAAACTCCCCAATTAAAAGATATAGATTCGCAGAATGGATCAAAAAAAATGAACCATCAATATGTTGCATACAAGAGACTCATCTTAGACACAGGGACACAAAGAAATTGAAAGTGAAAGGATGGAAAAAAATATTTCATGCAAGCTACAGCCAAAAGAAAGCAGGTGTAGCAATATTAATCTCAGATAAAATAGACTTCAAATGCAGGGATGTTTTGAGAGACAAAGAAGGCCACTACATACTAATAAAAGGGGCAATTCAGCAAGAAGAAATAACAATCGTAAATGTCTATGCACCCAATCAAGGTGCCACAAAATACATGAGAGAAACATTGGCAAAACTAAAGGAAGCAATTGATGTTTCCACAATAATTGTCGGAGACTTCAACACATCACTCTCTCCTATAGATAGATCAACCAGACAGAAGACCAATAAGGAAATTGAAAACCTAAACAATCTGATAAATGAATTAGATTTAACAGACATCTACAGGACATTACATCCCAAATCACCAGGATACACATACTTTTCTAGTGCTCACGGAACTTTCTCCAGAATAGATCATATGCTGGGACATAAAACAAGCCTCAATAAATTTAAAAAGATTGAAATTATTCAAAGCACATTCTCTGACCACAATGGAATACAATTAGAAGTCAATAACCATCAGAGACTTAGAAAATTCACAAATACCTGGAGGTTAAACAACACACTCCTAAACAATCAGTGGGTTAAAGAAGAAATAGCAAGAGAAATTGCTAAATATATAGAGACGAATGAAAATGAGAACACAACATACCAAAACCTATGGGATGCAGCAAAAGCAGTGCTAAGGGGGAAATTTATAGCACTAAACGCATATATTAAAAAGGAAGAAAGAGCCAAAATCAAAGAACTAATGGATCAACTGAAGAAGCTAGAAAATGAACAGCAAACCAATCCTAAACCAAGTAGAAGAAAAGAAATAACAAGGATTAAAGCAGAAATAAATGACATAGAGAACAAAAAAACAATAGAAAGGATAAATATCACCAAAAGTTGGTTCTTTGAGAAGATCAACAAGATTGACAAGCCCCTAGCTAGACTGACAAAATCAAAAAGAGAGAAGACCCATATAAACAAAATAATGAATGAAAAAGGTGACATAACTGCAGATCCTGAAGAAATTAAAAAAATTATAAGAGGATATTATGAACAACTGTATGGCAACAAACTGGATAATGTAGAAGAAATGGACAATTTCCTGGAAACATATGAACAACCTAGACTGACCAGAGAAGAAATAGAAGACCTCAACCAACCCATCACAAGCAAAGAGATCCAATCAGTCATCAAAAATCTTCCCACAAATAAATGCCCAGGGCCAGATGGCTTCACAGGGGAATTCTACCAAACTTTCCAGAAAGAACTGACACCAATCTTACTCAAACTCTTTCAAAACATTGAAAAAAATGGAACACTACCTAACTCATTTTATGAAGCTAACATCAATCTAATACCAAAACCAGGCAAAGATGCTACAAAAAAGGAAAACTACCGGCCAATCTCCCTAATGAATATAGATGCAAAAATCCTCAACAAAATACTTGCAAATCGAATCCAAAGACACATTAAAAAAATCATACACCATGACCAAGTGGGGTTCATTCCAGGCATGCAAGGATGGTTCAACATCAGAAAAACAATCAATGTATTACAACACATTAAAAACTCGAAAGGGAAAAATCAATTGATCATCTCAATAGATGCTGAAAAAGCATTTGACAAAATCCAACATCCCTTTTTGATAAAAACACTTCAAAAGGTAGGAATTGAAGGAAACTTCCTCAACATGATAAAGAGCATATATGAAAAAACCCACAGCCAGCATAGTACTCAATGGTGAGAGACTGAAAGCCTTCCCTCTAAGATCAGGAACAAGACAAGGATGCCCGCTGTCACCACTGTTATTCAACATTGTGCTGGAAGTGCTAGCCAGGGCAATCCGGCAAGACAAAGAAATAAAAGGCATCCAAATTGGAAAAGAAGAAGTAAAACTGTCATTGTTTGCAGATGATATGATCTTATATCTAGAAAACCCTGAGAAATCAACGATACACCTACTAGAGCTAATAAACAAATTTAGCAAAGTAGCGGGATACAAGATTAATGCACATAAGTCAGTAATGTTTCTATATGCTAGAAATGAACAAACTGAAGAGACACTCAAGAAAAAGATACCATTTTCAATAGCAACTAAAAAAATCAAGTACCTAGGAATCAACTTAACCAAAGATGTAAAAGACCTATACAAAGAAAACTACATTACTCTACTAAAAGAAATAGAAGGGGACCTTAAAAGATGGAAAAATATTCCATGTTCATGGATAGGAAGGCTAAATGTCATTAAGATGTCAATTCTACCCAAACTCATCTACAGATTCAATGCAATCCCAATCAAAATTCCAACAACCTACTTTGCAGACTTGGAAAAGCTAGTTATCAAATTTATCTGGAAAGGGAAGATGCCTCGAATTGCTAAAGACACTCTAAAAAAGAAAAACGAAGTGGGAGGACTTACACTCCCTGACTTTGAAGCTTATTATAAAGCCACAGTTGCGAAGACAGCATGGTACTGGCACAAAGATAGACATATAGATCAATGGAATCGAATTGAGAATTCAGAGATAGACCCTCAGATCTATGGCCGACTGATCTTTGATAAGGCCCCCAAAGTCACCGAACTGAGCCATAATGGTCTTTTCAACAAATGGGGCTGGGAGAGTTGGATATCCATATCCAAAAGAATGAAAGAGGACCCCTACCTCACCCCCTACACAAAAATTAACTCAAAATGGACCAAAGATCTCAATATAAAAGAAAGTACCATAAAACTCCTAGAAGATAATGTAGGAAAACATCTTCAAGACCTTGTATTAGGAGGCCACTTCCTAGACTTTACACCCAAAGCACAAGCAACAAAAGAGAAAATAGATAAATGGGAACTCCTCAAGCTTAGAAGTTTCTGCACCTCAAAGGAATTTCTCAAAAAGGTAAAGAGGCAGCCAACTCAATGGGAAAAAATTTTTGGAAACCATGTATCTGACAAAAGACTGATATCTTGCATATACAAAGAAATCCTACAACTCAATGACAATAGTACAGACAGCCCAATTATAAAATGGGCAAAAGATATGAAAAGACAGTTCTCTGAAGAGGAAATACAAATGACCAAGAAACACATGAAAAAATGTTCAGCTTCACTAGCTATTAGAGAGATGCAAATTAAGACCACAATGAGATACCATCTAACACCGGTTAGAATGGCTGCCATTAAACAAACAGGAAACTACAAATGCTGGAGGGGATGTGGAGAAATTGGAACTCTTATTCATTGTTGGTGGGACTGTATAATGGTTCAGCCACTCTGGAAGTCAGTCTGGCACTTCCTTAGAAAACTAGATATAGAGCTACCATTCGATCCAGCGATTGCACTCCTCGGTATATACCCGGAAGATCGGAAAGCAGTGACACGAACAGATATCTGCACGCCAATGTTCATAGCAGCATTATTCACAATTGCCAAGAGATGGAAACAACCCAAATGTCCTTCAACAGATGAGTGGATAAATAAAATGTGGTATATACACACATGGAATACTACGCGGCAGTAAGAAGGAACGATCTGGTGAAACATATGACAACATGGATGAACCTTGAAGACATAATGCTGAGCGAAATAAGCCAGGCACAAAAAGAGAAATATTATATGCTACCACTAATGTGAACTTTGAAAAATGTAAAACAAATGGTTTATAATGTAGAATGTAGGGGAACTAGCAGTAGAGAGCAATTAAGGAAGGGGGAACAATAATCCAGGAAGAACAGATAAGCTATTTAACGTTCTGGGGATGCCCAGAAATGACTATGGTCTGTTAATTTCTGATGGTTGTAGTAGGAACAAGTTCACTGAAATGTTGCTATATTATGTAACTTTCTTGGGGTAAAGTAGGAACATGTTGGAAGTTAAGCAGTTATCTTAGGTTAGTTGTCTTTTTCTTACTCCCTTGCTATGGTCTCTTTGAAATGCTCTTTTATTGTATGTTTGTTTTCTTTTTAACTTTTTTTTTCATACAGGTGATTTGAAAAAAGAAGGGAAAGTTAAAAAAAAAAAAAAAAAAAAAAAAAATGAAAAAAGACAAACAAGGGGAAAAAAAAAAAAAAAAAAAAGATGTAGTGCCCCCTTGAGGAGCCTGTGGAGAATGCAGGGGTATTCGCCTACCCCACCTCCATGGTTGCTAACATGACCACAGACATAGGGGACTGGTGGTTTGATGGGTTGAGCCCTCTACCATAAGTTTTACCCTTGGGAAGACGGTTGCTACAAAGGAGAGGCTAGGCCTCCCTGTATTTGTGCCTAAGAGTCTCCTCCTGAATGCCTCTTTGTTGCTCAGATGTGGCCCTCTCTCTCTGGCTAAGCCAACTTGAAAGGTGAAATCACTGCCCTCCCCCCTACGTGGGATCAGACACCCAGGGAAGTGAATCTCCCTGGCAACGTGGAATATGACTCCCAGGGAGGAATGTAGACCTGGCACCGTGGGACGGAGAACATCTTCTTGACCAAAAGGGGGATGTGAAAGGAAATGAAATAAGCTTCAGTGGCAGAGAGATTCCAAAAGGAGCCGAGAGGTCACTCTGGTGGGCACTCTTATGCACACTTTAGACAACCCTTTTTAGGTTCTAAAGAATTGGGGTAGCTGGTGGTGGATACCTGAAACTATCAAACTACAACCCAGAACCCATGAATCTCGAAGACAGTTGTATAAAAATGTAGCTTATGAGGGGTGACAATGGGATTGGGAAAGCCATAAGGACCAAACACCACTTTGTCTAGTTTATGGATGGATGTGTAGAAAAGTAGGGGAAGGAAACAAACAGACAAAGGTACCCAGTGTTCTTTTTTACTTCAATTGCTCTTTTTCACTCTAATTATTATTCTTGTTATTTTTGTGTGTGTGCTAATGAAGGTGTCAGGGATTGATTTAGGTGATGAATGTACAACTATGTAATGGTACTGTAAACAATCGAAAGTACAATTTGTTTTGTATGACTGCGTGGTATGTGAATATATCTCAATAAAATGATGATTTAAAAAAAAAAAAAAAAAATAATGCCTGTTAATGGCTTATCTGTGGAGAAAAGGATATATAATAAAATTCATAGAAAAAATAAAAAAAATAAAAAAAAAAAAAAAAAAAGAAAATAGGAAGGATTTTTATTGTCAAAACAAATAAGAGACACAGCATAACAGATGACAAATAAGTAGGCCTTAACTTACTTAGCATGGAGTCCCTCGTGCTAAGACCATGCCAGCAAACCAAAGCTTAACTAAGTTCCTGTCTCATGTAAGTGCTCCTTCTCCCAGAAGCTGGAATCTGACAACAACCAATCATAACAGGCCAGCTCCTTTTTTCTTCTGTTGCTTAGTTCTTCTACATCAAGGTTAAGCAAAATAAGGAAAACTATCCTGTACCGATCAGTAAGGTTACTTTATTTAAGACTACCTTGTTCTGCCTATACAAGCCTTGTTCTTGCGATCACTGTTCAGAGCTGCCCTCCATTTTATGGATTGGATATTGCCTAATTCATTAATAAAGGTGTGAGATCCAAAAAACTAATTTCCTCTGGTTGTTTTCTTTTTCTTTTTTTTTTTTTTTTGACAGTTTGGTGATGACAACAGGATCTGAAGGCAACTGTTAAGGACTCTGGAGACAAGACAGAAGAAGGCAACGTGAACCCTTTGAGTTCTCTGTTCACCCCACCCTCTCCAAGGTTCGTGGGTGAGTTACTCTCAGATTTGAGTTTCACTCTTTGTATCTGAGCTCTCTGATCTCACTACCTCTCAGCCCAAAGGTTAGTGGGTCAATCATATTGATGAGAAAGATCAAATTCTGAGCCTCATTCCCTAACCTTTTGGTACAGTCCACAGTTTCACTGTTGCTACTGCTCATTTCTTTGCCAGTGAACAGGTAAGAAACAAAATAATAAAGACGGGGCCCGAAACTCTTAAAATTTTGATTCTCTACCTTATGGCACTGTGTCATTTATGTGTTCAAAAATTGGGGATGTTAAAAAACAAAATGGAAACTCTCACCAAAGACAACCTAGAATTTCAGTATCTTTTATGAGAAACATTCCAAATAGTTAAAATTGCTCATCTCAAAAATGCACTCCAGAAAAGGAGCCCTCAAACCAAACAGAACGCCTGTTTTGCTTTAACTGGTGCTCAGTGTATAAGACGAAATTGCAATATCTTAATATGTTTTATTAAAGTATCCTTTGCAAATGACAAGAAATTAAAAACTCATAGAGATTATGTTTTCATGTCTAACAGCAAAAATTTTTAAATTGAAGCTCTATTTTCCTAGCAAATGGCATAGCCAAATATTAACTTATAAAACTCCTTAGATGAGTTTTATTCAAAAATGTTTAAACTGAAGCTACCTAATGGCATAGCCAAATTAACTTATAAATTAACTTATAAAACTCCTTAGACAAGTTTTATTCAAACTGAATTAAAGATAAATAAGCACTTATATAAGCATTTATATATAAAAATTTATATATGCACTTACATAAAAATTAATATTCCTAAAGTTCTAGAAATTAAGAAAACCAAACTTTAAATATTTCCAATGAAAAAATATTCATAGAAATATTTTGAAGAAACATCATTTTATTTGACATGGTTAAGGTTATCTAAGATTTGATACTTATGTAAGATTTTGAAGTCTTCTTATCAGACAGTATCTACACGCAAAAACAGAATTTGGTTTTCTGTTAAAATGACAGTTTTCTTGGATTACTGGCCTGCTCTTAATAAGAGGTTATAAAAGTTTTTTCTTAACCATCCTAGTAACCTGCTTTGAAGGCAAACATTCTGTATCTTATCAGGATTACCTCCTGTGCTCAATACAGACCTCATCATTCTTTGTTTTAAAGAACAAGTCTTCACATTTAGAAATAATTGTGAATTTTACAGTTATGCTCCCTCCTTCATTTCAAAATCTTTTATTGTCACTTTAACTAGAGAACTAAATATTTTTTTCACAATGACCCATGATCCTATTTAACAATTAAAGCCCTTTTTGACATACTGCCTTCCCTAAGTTAACCCTAAATGATACATTGTTGAACTCAAACTGCCTTTGGGATTTTCCAGAAGGCTCCTGGAAAATCACAAAGGATTTTTCTTTCACTTGGTAAACAGAGAGGTGATAAAACTAGATAGGTTTATTTGATATGTTATCAGTTGCATGGGAAGTGTTATCAAATTAAAACTGATTTTCTAACCTTCCTGTTGGTTAAATTTATAGGATACCATGTTATTAATATAAACATTTCAGAAGTTATATAAAGTTCTCAGACATTTATCAATATCCTCACTATCCATGAGATGTTCAAGTACTGATGTGCCTGATACTGGACAATAATATTATTGTTCATACATTCAGTTATTCTTAAACTAATGTTTAATGAACTCTCATCAGATTACTCTCTTTTGTAAAAGAGCAATAAGTAAACCATGGCCATTTTAAGTGTTCTGTCATCTGCACATGGTTTTTATTATGATGCTTCCCTGAAAACACTTGCAATCAGCTACAGGACAGTGTGCTTCATCTTCAAGAGAAAGGATTATCTCAGAGACCTATGAAAAGGACTATGCTAAGTTCTCTAAGGCACCGGCTTCTAATGACATTGCTTAAATACCTTTGAATGCATACCACTAGACTGAGCAAGATTTCCAGAATTCTAGTGAAGAAGCTGATGGGTACATGAGAATGCTAACACAAGGTCAAGTGAAACAAGGATTATTTACCTAGGACTAAATGAACTGATAAAGAATTACAGTTTTGTCTGGATTAAGGGAAATGTTTTCCTGTTCTACTTTCTAGACACAAGGAATCCCTTACTGTTTTCCCTTAAACTACGTATAATTCATGAAACATTCATCTTTATCTCCCTGTCTGACCTCTCCAGAATTTGTTAACTCATATGGAATATTGTTATTTCTTTGTCAATATAATTACTCACATAGGCTTAATCAGAATCTGTCCTCCTTGATAACAAGAAATAATAGGAAGCACTGGTTATTTAACCAAGTCTTAGGAATAGTAACTTAAGAACACAGAGGAAATTAAATACCTGACTCCTGTAGCCTGCAACTTGTTGCACTTACCTGTGCTTACCCAAATTGTGTAAAAGCCATAGCAGAAGCTGCCAAATTAGTTAAAGCCTCAGCAAACTTAACTCTGAGCAGACCCAACATTTCTCATCCAGAAATCGGACTTCTTTTGAGATCCTTCTACTTTCACCTCCTAACCTACCTAACGTGCTGCTATGTTCTTAAATTAACCCTGCTACTCTACTACCTTTATCTGATGAGGCGGAACCCCATGACTGTAAATTGGTAACTTCACAATTAATGACTCCATACATGCTCCATTAACCATACCAGATGTCACTATTTGTTAATGCTTCTTATGATAAAAACTCTGATGGCAAATTCCAAGCAGGCTATTCAGTTACTACTACAGACTGACTGGATGAGTTAGCATTCCCCAACTTTTTTCTGCCCAACAGGATTACCTCTATCCTCTTACTCTAGCCTCCTTTCTAACTGAAGGAAAATCTGTTAATATGTATACAGATATGTTTTTAGTGCAATCCATGATATCAGCATGCAATGAAAACAAAAATGATTCCTAACTTTTTCTGGTACTCCAATTAAAAATGGGCAGGTGGATAATGTCCTTTCTGCCACTTTATTCCCATCTACGGTTCCCATCAAGAAAGAAGCACATACAAAAAGAACTGAGAATATAAAAAAAAACATATGAAGGAGTGACGTCATCAACATGGCAACGTAAACAGCTACTGAAAACTCCTCTCCAGAGAGTCAATTAAAAAAAGGACAATTCTGAATTGTTTGAAACTCTGGAGGAGGACACAGACTGTAGAAGGGCCCTGCAGATGCCAAATAGAAGAAAAGAGAAGAAATATCATGTAGGAATCTTCCATCTCAGACAAGCCAGTCCTCTCCCCCCACCCTTCACTCAGTCTCCATGTGGGAAAGGAACAGAATCAGCAGATGGGAACCCTCCCACCAAAGACACCAATTTTAAAATCTCTCACAGCAGTAAGACATACCCCCACTGTCTGAAGACCCAAGGGACAAAGGAGGACATTTCAAGGCCCAGGTCAGTGAGGGACAAAGGGACTGGGGAAACATAGACAGAGACTGTGTTTCCAGCCCTGGGTCTGAAAACCTTTCCCCCACCCTTGAGGGAAGCAGCAGATGGCATTCCTTTGCCTTGGGGACAGCTGGAGTAACTGAGCCAGTTGAAGGAGTACTCTGCCACAGGTGTAGCCCCACATCGAGCCAGATTGTGGCTGGTAAAGTGAGGACATAGGAATCCCATAGTTTCAACTCACCTGTATGCACCCTATGCTCAGAGGCAAAGCCGCCTCTGAGGACAATTAAGTTACAGAACAGCACCATTTGCCAGAAAGTCTGGAAAGTGCAAGGGAAACATAGCACCACTGGAAGCCAGCAGATCTATTTTACCACACACAGTGAACTTGCTGGCATGTCCAGTGCCTACCTCCCATCCCTGTGGCAGACCACAATGGGTGCCTGATTTTGGGTGAAGAATGGGGAGCAGAGCCACTCTGAGAACTGGCCAGTGAGAGAAACAATGAAATAAAGAGATCAAAAAAAAAACAAAACCAACAAGAAAACCCAAGGGAAAAGATAGAAAACAACCTCCAGAATAAACTAATCAAGAAAATTAGATGCCTAGACAGCAAAAAAAATCATGAGCCACATCAGGAAATACGAACATATGGCCCAGTCAAAGAAACAAAATAACACCTCAACTGATTCAAGAGGTGAAACAACTAATTAAAGACGTTTAAACACATCTTCTAAATCAAATCAACAAGTTGAAAGAAAATGTGACAAAAGAGATGAAGGATATAAAGATGACACTGAATGATCATAAGGAACAATTTGTAAGCTTAAAGAAACAAATGGCAGAACTTATGGGAATGAAATGTGCAACCAAAAAGATGAAAAACACAATGGAGACATACAACAGCAGACTTGGAGAGGCAGAAGAAAGGATTTCTGAACTAGAGGACAGATCATCTGAAATGCTACACACAAAAGAACAAGGGAAAAGAATGCAAAAATATGAGCAGGGGCTCAGGGAACTGAAGGACAATGTGAAGCACACAAATTCATGTATTATAGGTATCCCAGAAGGAGAAAAGAAGGGAAAACGGGCAGAAGCAATAATACAGGGAATAATCAATGAAAATTTCCCATTTATTAAAGACATAATAGATAAAATTACAGAAAGACATAAAATTACAGAACCAAGAAGCGCACTGTACCCCAAACAGAATAGTTCTCAATAGACCTACACCAAGACACTTAATAATCAGATTATAAACCATCAAAGATAGAGAGAGAATTGTGAAAGCAGCAAGAGAAAAGCAATCTATCACATACAAAGGAAGCTTGATAAGACTATGTGCAGATTTCACAGTAGAAACCATGGACACAAGAAGGAAGTGGAGTAATATATTCAAGATACTGAAAGAGAAAAACCTCCAACCAAGAATCCTATATCTGGCAAAACTGTCCTTCAAATATAAGGGTGAGTTTAAAATATTCTCTGACAAACAGACAATGACAGAGTTTGTGAACAAGATACCTGCTCTACAGAAAATACTAAAGGGAGCACTACAGACAGATAGGAAAAGACAGGAGTGAGATGTTTGAAACACAATTTTGGGTGATAGTAGCACAGCAATGCAAGTACACTGAACAAAGATGACTGCGCATACGGTTGAAAGAGGAAGGTTAAGGAGCATGTGGGACACCAGAAGAAGAGAGGAAAGACAAAGACTGGGACTGTATAACTCAGTGAAACCTAGAGTGTTCAACCATTGTGATAAGAGGTACAAATATGTTTTTACATGAGGGAGAACAAATGAATGTAAACATTATGAGCTGTTAAAAATAAGGTGGGAATAGGGGAAAAATACAATCAAGGCAACTAGAGACTATAATTAACAGAAACATTGTATTATGCTTCCTTTAATGCAACAAAGGAAACATACCAAAGCTAAATGCATGTAAAAGGGGGACATAAGGGAGGGGTATGAGACTCTTGGCACTGGTGAAGCTGTCTGACTCTTTATTCTACTTTAGTTTAATGTTATCTTTTCTTTTGTTACTTTCCAGCAATAATGTTGTTTTGTTTTGTTTTGTTTATTTCTCTTTATTTTTTCTTTTTCTTTTGTCTCTACCTTCTTTTACCCTTTCTCCTTCTTTGTGGAAGAAATGGAGATGGCCTTATATAGATAGTGCTGATGATGGTGAATACATAAATATGTGACTATACAGGGAACCAACGATTATTTACTTAGGATGGAATGTATGGTGTGTGAACAAAACCATCTTTAAAAAAAATGAGTTGATGAATAAAGCTTGAGGGCACTATATTGAGTGAAATAAGACACATAAGGACAAACATTGCAGGGTCTCAGTGATATGAACTAATTATAATATATAAACTCATAGACATGAAATATAAGTTATCAGGATATAGAACAAGGCTAAAGAATGAGGAGCAGTTGCTTATTATGAGCAGAATGTTCAACTAGGGTGAACGTAAATGTTTGGAAATGGACAGAGGTGATGATAGTACATTGTGAGAATAACTAACAGTGCTGAATCATGTGTGAAGGTGATGGAACGGGTAAGCTCAGAGTCACGTATGTCACCAGAAGGAAAGTTAGAGGTTAAAAGATGGGATGGTATAAAACAGTGAATCTTGTGGTGGACAATGTCTGTGATTAACTGCACAAATATCAGAAATCTCTTTCATGAAGTAGAACAATGTATGACACTGTAACTAGAAGTAAATAATAGAGGGGCATATAAGAAAAAAATATATACCTATTGCAAACTATATACTACAGTTAGCAGTATTTTAACATTCTTTCATCAACAGTAACAAATGTACTATACCAATACTATGAATCAATAATGGAGGGGGGCTGGTTAGGGGTATGGGAGAATATGAGTTTCCTTTTTTTGTCTTTATTTCTTTTCTGAAGTAATGAAAATGTTCTAAAAATTGAAAAAAAAAATTAATTATGGTGATGGATGCACAGCTGTATGATGGTACCATGGGCAATTGATTGCATACTTTGGATCTTTGGATAACTGTATGGTATGTCAACAATCTCAATTAAAAAAAAAAAGTGATTTAAATCATGGGACTTGAGCTTAAAAGCATACTAAGAGATGGGCATTTGGGCATTTTATTACTCACAGTACTCATTATAGTCTCCCTGGTGTGCTCTTTTCTCTCAAGAATATTAAGTGGGGGTACCCAGCTGCCTGTGAACCAGGAAATGCTTGCTTTATGCCTAGAATGAGAAAGAAGAAATGAACAAGGGAAAACTGACATCATGAACACCTATGAGCCCAACACGAAAACAACCTCAATTACTACTGCCTATTACCTCTGACAGAAACTGAGAGTGGTGGTCAACACCAAAAATTTTGATGACAGCTCTCAATCAATGGCTAAGAGCCAGATCAAAATGGAGGAAACTGTTAAATAAATTAAGTATGCCCGAGATGGAGTCCCTCATGCTAAGCCCTATGTCAGCAAACTGAAACTTAACTAAATTCCTATCTCTTGTAAGTGCTTGTTCACCCAGAACATGAAATCTGAGAACCACCTATCATAATCACGAGCTCCCTTTGTCTTCTGTAGCTTTGTTCTTCTAATGCAAGGCTAAGCCAAGGAAAATGTTCCTGTACCAACCACTAAGATTATTTTCTTATTCTTCCTTGTTCTGCCTATGTAAGCCTTGCTCTTGCTCTTCAGATTTCCCCTCCGTTTTATGGATTTGATGCTACCCAATTCATGAATAATGCTGAGATCAAACAGTTAATTTCCTGTGGATATTCTGTTTACGTGTGTTGACAAATTAATTACTTGTTCTTATCATTCTGAACTCCCAGATCTCTCTATGGACAGGTAAGCTCCTTATGTAGACAAATAATATCCAAAACATAAAAGAGTTGGAATTTGAGACAGGATTCAAGACAATGAGTGAACATGTTCGCAGTGAAAAAACTAAAAAGGCAGTTACCCTCTCTCCTTTCATGAGCAAGTTATGTACATTTATAAAGACATGAGGACTATTTTGGGGAAAAATTTTTCATATAGCAAAATCTTAATTTCTTCCATGCCCCAGAAAAAAAGTTTCTGGTCCTGGGCTGTACAAGGAAGGAAATAAAAATACAATAGGCACTAGCTTCACACAAATTTCAAGACAACTCTGGTAACCACCTTCTTTATTTTGAAAAAGTTTAACGTTCATTTATCTATACCAACCAGTACTCTGAATTTTTTGCTTTAGAAGTTTTCAATGAAATTGGAGTTAAATTAATATCATTTTAATGATAGGATATACAAGACTAGTGTTTGCTCTGTGTGACACACAAAAAAACAAGCATCCCTCCAAAAGCACAGGCCCAAAAAGTACCACATGAAGTACTGGATACAGGACTCAGGTATTCATGAGGACTATCACAAAGGCAAGGAGAGTAGTTTCAGCATAGGAAAAGGGGTCCCTCCTAAGTCTAGCTTCTATTTGTACCCAGAACACAAACATATCTTAGGTCCCCATTATTGACAAGGTCAAAGCACTGTTCCAGAACAGTGTCAAGAGGGTCAAGGTTTGTTTAAACCAGTCAGTGAACAGCACTACTCCATGATTTGTTAATGGACATGTTTCTAGTGATAAAGGAATCAAGAAGCCTAGGGTTTGGAAGATCACAAATATTATTTATCTATTATTTGCGCTATTTGTCTATAGCAAATGATGCAAAATTAGTTAATGAGCTAGCCAAACACCACTGTCGAGATTATTTAATCTAACTTTAAAGCAGTACAAAATGGCTTCTTCCACATAATAAGGGCAAATTTTGCACTGTTTCTCAAAAGCCAATAGGGGAGGAGGGGCAAGATGGCGGCAGAGAGAGGAGTGAAATTTAGTTAGTCCCCTGGAACAATAAACAACCAGGAACAAATAGTAAATAATCTGGAACAACTGGGGGATAACTGTGACTGTCCACACGTCGTACACTAACCTGGACTGGGTGGAATGGCTGAGATCACAGCACAAAATCTGTAAGTAAAAACTGTGGAATCATGCCAGGAGCCCCCTCACCGCATGGCAGGCTGAGCTGCAGGACCTCACTGTAGGAGAAAGCAGCATTCCCGAAGCCAGTGAATATTACTCAGCCCAGCTCTAACTGGGATTTTAATTAACAAATGTGGACTGCTGAATACAAGCTACAAACATAGAAAAACCCCTAACAAGCAGACAGCGGCTTTTAGAGACAACTGACCTTAAAGAACCAGAAAGACCAGGTGCTCTTTCTGACCAATGGGCAAAACTGGGGGGCCATGTACTGGCTCAGAAAGTGGACTTTCTTTGTCTTTTTCTCTCAACCTGACTGGCTCAGTGGAGAGAGCCTCAGCCATTTTCAGCCTGCAGCACTCTCACCCAGACAGGGTTGGAGATAACAGAGTCAGAGAGACAAAAGAGCAATTCAAATGCAAAAAATAACTCTCTAGGGGGTGTATCTTCCCTAAGAGAAGGAGTTGGAGCCCAGCTCTAGTGCTGGCCTTCCCTTCAGAACTCAGACCCCAGAGCTTGGGGGAAAACAGCCAAAGCAGAAATGGAAGGGGCCACACCTCCTTACACCAGTCAGGAGCAAAGGACTGACAGGAGCCACCTGCTGGGCAGGTTAGGAAAAGCATGGTGGCCAGAGGCCTCACAGGAAAGTATGTCAATCTTCTAAGATACACTCTCAGGGAAACTTGAAACTGAATATAACACCATTCTGAAATCTGAACCTATTCTGGTCCAGGAAAACCTGATCACAGTAACCAAGGAAACCAGATGCCTGGACAACAGAAATTTTACAAACTACACTAGGAAAAATGAAGATATGGCCCAGTCAAAGGAAAAAACTTACACCTCAATTAAGATACAGTTGAGATATTGCTTCACTTTCATGAAACAATCAATTAAAGATTTTCAAAGAACTATGCTAAACTCAAAAACCAAAGCAACAAGTTCAGGGAAGATATGGTGAAAGAGATGAAGGATATAAAGAAAACACTGGGTGAACATAAGATAGAAACCAAAGTTTAAAAAAACAACTGGCAGAATCTACGGAAATGAAAGGCACAACACAAGAGATGAAAAACACAATGGAGACATACAACAGCAGAACTCAAGAGGCAGAAGAAAACACTCAGGAACTGGAGAAAAAGACACCTGAAATCCCACACACAAAAGAAAAGATAGGGAAAAGAATGGAAAAATATGAGCAACGTCTCAAGGAACTGAATGACAGACAACATGAAGCACATGAATGTACATGTCATGGGTGTTCCAGAACGAGAAGAGGAGAGAAAAGGGGCAGAAGCAATAATAGAGGAAATAATCAATGAAAATTTCCCATCTCTTATGAAAGACATAAAATTACAGATCCAAGAAGTGGAGAGCACCCCAAAGAGAAGAAATCTCAATAGACCTATGACAAGACACTTAAAAATCAGATTATCAAATGTCAAAGACAAACAGAGAACCCTGAAAGCAGCAAGAGAAAAGTGATCCATCACATACAAAGTAACCTTGATAAGACTATGTGCAGATTTCATAGTAGAAACCACGGAGGCAAGATGAAGTGGGGTAATATACTTAAGATACTGAAAGAGAAAAACCTCCAACCAAGAATCCTATATCCAGCAAAACTGTCCTTCAAATATGAGGGAGAGTCTAAAATATTCCCTGACAAACAGACAATGATAGAGTTTGTGAACAAGATACCTGCTCTACAGGAAATACTAAAGGGAGCATTACAGACAGACAGGAAAAGGCAGGAGTGAGAGGTCTGAAACACAATTTTGGGTGATGGTAGCACAATATAAGTACACTGAACAAAGATGACTGTACACATGGTTGAAAGAGGAAGGTTAGGAGCATGTAGGACACCAGAAGGAAAGGGGAAAAATAAAGACTGGGACTTTATAACTCAGTGAAACCTAGAGTATTCAACAACTGTGATAAAATGTACAAATACGTTTTTACATGAGGGAGAACAAATGAATGTCAACCGTGCAAGGTGTTAAAAATGGGTGGTATTGGGGAAAAAATACAATCTATGAAAACAAGAAACTATAGTTAACAGAAACATTGCATTATGCTTCCTTTGATGTAACAAAGGCAATATACCAAAGCTAAATGCGTATAAAAGCGGGACATAAAGGAGGGGTATGGGACTCTTGGCATTGGTGATGTTGTCTGACTCTTTCATTCTACTTCAGTTTAATTCTGTCTTTCCTTTTGTTGCTTTTTAGCTGTCATTCTTTTTCTTTTTTTTTCTTTTGTCTCTCTACCTTCTTTGACTCTTCCTCCTTCTTTGTGGAAGAAAAGGAGAGGTCCTTATATAGATAGTGGTGATGGTAGTGAATGCATAAATACGTAATGATACAGGGAACCAGCAATTGTTTACTCAGGATGGAATGTATGGTAGGTGAACAAAACCATTTAAAAAAAAAAAAAAAAAAAACGGCTGATGAGGAAACCTTGAGGGCACTTTATTGAGTAAAATAAGTCAGACACATAAGGACAAATATTGTATGATCTCACTGATATGAACTAATTATAACATGTAAACGCATAGACATGAAATATAAAGTACCAGGATATAGAAAGAGGCTAAAGAATGGAGAGCAGTTGCTTATTATGAGCAGAATGTTTAAGTAGGTTGGACTTAAGTGTTTGGAAATGGACAGAGATGATGGTAGCACGCTGTTGTGAGAATAAATAACAGTGGTGAATGGTGTGTGAATGTGGTGGAAAGGGGAAACTTAAGAGATTAAAATATGGGAATGTATAGAACAGTGAATCTTGTGGTGGACAGTGCCCATGATTAACTGTACAAATACTAGAAATTTCTTTCATGAACTAGAACAACTGTATGACACTATAACTGGAAGTTAATAATAGAGGGGTATACAGGGAAAAAATATATCTATTGCAAGCTATGTACTACAGTTAGAATAGTATTTTGACATTCTTTCATCGACAGTAAAAAATGTACTATACCAATACTATGGGGGGGTGGTTAAGGGTATGGGAGGATTCGAGTTTTCTTTTTTGTCTTTATTTCTTTTCTGGAATAATGAAGATGTTCTAAAAATAGAAAAAAAAATTATTGTGGTGATGGATGCACAGCTGTATGATGTGCACTCTGGATCACTGGATGATTGTATGATGTGTGAACAATCTCAATTAAATTTTTTTTAAAAAGCCAATTACGTCTCCCACTCTAGCCTCAGTTTAACAGGTTTTTATAAAATATACCTTTAGTCTGTCAGAGTCAAGGTAAAAAGGGAATTGGGAACAAGATATCCTCTATCCAGAGTCCCTGGAATCAAAAAACTTTAGAATCCAGTGGGCATACACACATGCAAGCCTTGGGGTTTGACATTATGAGTCTGTGCTAATAGTTTCTTCCATTCCATTACATGTTCATCTTGTGTGGCTTGAAGACTACTGGATCCTCAGCTAGTCTTGGCCTGGACATGGGTCAGTTCTATTGGAGAGGGCTTCTGAACTCCTGTATAGGCCTGTGTAGCAAAATCCCCTGTACCAGAGGGCTCTTGATCCAAAGATGCTCCATTTTTATGAGTTTCTGTCCTTATCCCCAATTCCAGATTCTAAGGGACTAGAATTTGGTCCAAGTAAAGCTGTGGAAAACTCAGAAGTGTATCAACTTCTGGTTTCTGCTTAAAGCAAGAGTGGAACGTCCAACACATACCCTGGGTCATCAGCTTGAAAACAGAGAACTGTCCCAATTGATATATCAAGATAGTGAGGATGAGGTGAGTCATAGTTTAAATAATATTTTCATTTTAAGTATGACTAAAACCTATGGCCCATATAAATTAGAAAAGGTTACTGGATGATCAGTATCTGGAAATGATCCAGACATTTCTATCCTTATTTATACAGTTATTTTTGTCACCAGTAAGGGAAATCCCCAATCCCAGGCAACCTCATACCTGATCTCAACCAAGGAAATTACTAGGATGTCATCACAGAACCAGGATAGCAGTATCTTTCAAAAAGAAAATTGGCTGAAGTAAATGAAATTCAAGTCCCAAATGTTAAAGGAGAACAGAGTGTCTGAGAATAAACTCTCTCAAAACCTTTTCACTGCAAAACTTGAAGCAGGATAATGTGTCGGAAAGTTGAAGGATGAATGCACAGGTCTGCGTTCTGAGGTGACCTGGCCTTTCTATGCTCTCATTTTCCACTCCGAAGTGAAAAATAAGATGACCTACCTATTAATTAAGCTTATAACTGCTGATCCTCTGAGACTCCTTAAGGATGATTCTGAGTGACAACTTTTATTAATTGTCACAGGTTGTCACGTTGTTTATCCTCTCTTTGCCTGAGATTTTTCATCTATCAACGTGCACAATAATTATGACTGCCTCCTATGCAGTATCTTGTGAGAAATTATGAGTTAGTACATTTCAAGTACATAGAATTCTGTCTGATGTACATAAGGTTTCAAGTAACATTTATTATGACATGATAACACTCCCATGCTTTCGAAATAAAGGATAACTCCCCTTTAGGAAATTTTGGTCAAATTAGAAAAACGTATACAAAGTGATAAGAACCATAAGAAAGAAATGAACTAGCAATCCAATAGACCAACAGAAGTACCTCTGAAATTTTAATGTATTACAACAGCATTTCATTGACAAAAAAAAAAAAAAAAAAAAAACAACTCAAAATTTTTACCTGGTATTCGCGGGGTCGTCGGTAGCCAGTGATCTGCCGCCCCCGGCCCGCTGAAGCCCCTTCCCCCTCCACGACGCAGGGCCCCGTGGGCCCGAGCGGACCGGTGTAGCGGCCTCCGCACCTCAGGGGGTGCCCTCCGGGACCTAAGCCGGGCCGGCGACCCGCTCCCGGGAGCTGCGGTGCAGCCTGTGGTCACAGCGCACTCAGTTACGCGTCCTACGGTCGCGCCGTCGCCATCTTCCTGCAGTCGCGGTCGCATCAGACGCCAGAGCTTTCTGCTCCCTTCGCGATCTCACGCGATCTGCGTGCCGGCTCGAGCGCTGGAAGTACCAAAGTCTCGCGATAATAGGCCTTTTTCTTGCAGGGCTGTGGAGGGAGGAAGGAAAGCGTTACGGGTGTTGTCTGCCCATTTTCACCAATGAGCCTGGGGAAAGAACAGCTGCCCGCCTCCTGGGCTGAAGGAGTCAGTGCAGTCGCAGACGCCCATCTCCCCCAGTTAGCGAGATGAGGAAAGTGACGACACAACCGCAATATTTTATCGGCTTTATGACGCATATTCTTTGCATTTAACATCTCTGAAATGTCGGGAGATGTGTAACGATGAATGGTGTGTTCTTGTTGAATTGGCAGCGTTTTCTCTTTCCTAGTAACTCAGGAAAGAATAGTGCATCTTACAACTGATGGCATCCTGCTCCCTTCTACAGCCCGTATACTAAAATTGGAGTGATGCATACATTAGCATCGCCGCTGCGCAAATTTGAGAGGCAAATTTGTGAACCATACCATATTTTTTATTATACCAAGAGCCATTAATTGTACACTTAGGATGGATTGTATGGTGTATGAATAAAACTGTTAAAAATGATGATAATGGGGTGGATAAAGGGTATCAGATGTTTTGGGTTTTGTTTTTTATTTTTATTTCCTTTTTTGGAGTAATGAAAATGTTCAAAAGTTGATTGTGATGATGAGTGCACAACTATGATGATTCTGTGAGCCATTGTATATTTGATGGGTTATATAGTGTGAATGTATCAATAAAATTGTATTAAAATATACTATTATACACTATTAGAGTGTACACTAATTACTTTGTTATATAATGTAATATATAATTATCATATATTAGTATATATTGTTATATGTATTAGTGTGTACTAATATACACTAAATGTACATACACACGTAAATATGCACATGGGCTGTTTTATATTTTTACATATGTATCTAGATAAATAGATATGAAATGCATATATGTAAAGATATTTTTAAAAATCTTATGGCATCATAAATTTGATGAAACAGTAGATAGAACTTCAACCCAAGAGATGGGACACGTTGAAACCAATCCATCTTGAAGGGTATTCAGGTAGAATTCCCTTAGTCTGGGAATTATTTTAAAAGGCTCAGCGTGGCCATCCATGGCATTGGAAAAGCTGCTCTGGACTGTTACCATGTGCTGAACTCAGTCTCAAGACTGGAATTCAGTTTTCTGACCTGGAAGAAACCAATTCTGGAAGCTCAAGCACCCTAGATTGTTGACCCAGTAAACCTCAACAAAGTGGCTTACCCATTTGGGCAAGTCTTTATTTAATATAGAAAACTCCTGTTAAATATGGCAGATTTACCTCCTCTTCCTGCTGAAACCCCTCTAGAATAAGAAAGGGTTTTTATAAAGGCAAAACCATGAGGGCAGAAAGGTGGGAATCTTGTGGAGATGGAGATTGGTGAACAATGGTCCCTGTTTAGCAGACTGGGACATGGAGGCCAGTGTCTGAGGCCTTGTGCATGAGACTGCAGCTGGAAAGGAGGAGACCCCAGACCTCTCTCACCACCCCTGCTGCTGGCAGGCATGACCCCAGCCCCAGCAATGACTGGGAAGTGAGCTCCAGGAAAGATCAGATGCCCAGCCAGCATGGGGCAGAGCCCTATATTGAGGCTCCCTGGAGAGGAGAGCTCCTTTCTGAAGCAGCTCCCAGTTTAAAAGAAAGTACTGATAGTTAGGGGTCCCCCCAGTAGAATGGCCTAGCCAAATCCCAGTCTCAAAGCTCAGCAGCCCCAGGCACTACAAAACAAAGGAAGAGGGTCTCAGAAGGAACAGAGATGATAAGGGAAGCAGAGGGAAAAAACAAAAAACAGTATCCACAAACATATTTGAGATTTTGCTTCCAAAAAACGAGAACAGGAGACTATAAAGGAACATTTGGCCAATGAGGAAGAGCTCTTACAAATTAAAAACATGAGAGGAAAATGAACAATTCAATAGAAGTATTGAAAGATAAAGTTGAAATCCTGCAAAATGTCTGACAACAACAACAAAAGCAGGAGGCTTAACAGAAAATGTTATAGCAGTCACAGCCTGGCGCACTTGATGGCCTCCACAATACTGAAGGATGAGGAAGGGGTGGGTGGGCTGGGAGTCTCATTCACCTCCAGGGGCAGCCATAAGCAGCACCCTCTGGTTATGCCTTCCCCTGTGAAATGTGACATTGATGTATAAATATGACACCCAGAGTACTTGTGTGCTTGGCACTGTTCTCATCACTCTGTGCACACTAATTCACGTAGAGTGGGTACTGTTACCATCCCTATTTTCACAGATGAGGAAATGTGAGCAGCGATGAGCATCACACAGCAAGAAGTGGAGGTGCGCAGGCAAATGATTCCAGAGTTTATGACCTCCATGTCTTAACCACTACATTATTGTACCTCACAAAAAATAAGTCCAACATTTGATCATGAGACTTCCATAAAATAAGGAGAAGAGAGAAATCCGTGAATAAATACTACAGGAAAATTTCCTAAAACTATGGAGTCTGAATTTCTAGACTGAAAGGGTTCATGGAGGGCCCAAGATCAAGAATGAAATAGATCTACACCAAGACACTTCGTTGAGAGTTTCCAAAGCACTGGAGCAAAGAGGAGATACTAAAAGTTTCCAGAGAAAGAAAAGAGATCACAGACAAATGGTCAGAATTCAGAAAAGCACATGAGTGCTTGGGACTAGAAGATGGCATACTACACTCCAAATTCTGGGGGACAATGGTTTTCAACAAACCAAAGTTTTGAACCTAGTTATACTTTCAAGCAAATGTGATGGTAGGATAAAGACAAACAGGCACCATACCCACTAGAATTGTTACTATAGAAATGATGGAAAATAGCAAGTATTGGAGAGGATGTGGAGAAATAGGAACACTCGTTTCTTGCTGGTGAGAATGTAAAATGTGTAGGTGATGGGAAGTTAATGCTTAATTGGTAAAGAATTTCTGTTTGAAGTGATGAAAAAGTTTTGGTTATGGATGGTGATGATGATAGCACGACATTGTGAACATAATTAAGAGCCATGAATTATATATGTGAATGTGGCTAAAGGGGGAGATTTTAATTTGTATGTATATTACTTGAATACAATTTTTAAAACAAAACCATAGAAGGTACAACACAAATAGTGAACCCTAATGTAAACTGTGGACTACAGTTAATAGCATAATTATAATGACATTGTTTCAGCAATTGTAACAGTTACCACAGTAATGCAAAGTGTTAATAATAGGGAAAACTGGGGGGTGGGGGAGGGGACTATGTGAGAGCACTGTATTTTCTGCATGATTGTTTTTGTAAACATGTAATTTCTCTAAAACAAATTTTTCAAGACAAACAGAAAAAAACTTTTACATACATAATATGGTAACAGAAATTTGCTTTTCCTGGAAATAATGGCCCCAAAAGAAATATAATTGGATGTTATAATATCATTCACATCACTCAATATGGTTAAAAGTTGATAAATCAGTAAAATGGTTTTTAACATGTAGATGTAAGCTTTTAAAACAATTTTACTAAAACAACTAAATACTGCCAGTGTTTTATTGAGTTCTCTAAAAATTGTTCAAGCATTTATGTTTACTTGTCCATAGAAAATGCTTTCTGAAAGAAAGGTTATCACTACTAACTTTATCTTTATATGAAATATTCTGTACCTAAAACCAGAGTCCATGTATTCCTAGGGTTAAGCTTTCGGGAGGATAATTTCTCTCTTTTCTCTAGAATTCCCTCTTCAGATGACGAGGTAGCCTTTCTCCATCATATGGACATGGCATGTCCCCACACAATGGAGAAGGGAATCTCAAACCGCAGTATTGTCACATGACAAGGGGGAGCAACAGGGAGCATGAAGGACAAACAGTTCAACTCCTACGTCTGAGTAACACACCTCCACCTACCTCCCAACCATTTCCTCGGTATCACTTGATTGAACACTGGCCCTGGGACAACTCTATGGACCCCAAGTATACATCTGCCTTTAAGTCTCCTATAGTAGTTCCTGTAGCTGTTGGTAAGTACATCAATTTCTAATTCTAGTCACTGAATTGGGAAAAATCCCATAAGGAGACAGGCTGTCAGTAGAGAGAGAGGCTGTCAGCATGGAGGCAGTGTCCTCAGATCCTGAATGTTCACTTGGAGGACTTGAATGTTAGAAGTATTAGGAGCTCAGTCTAGGAGGATGTTCCCTCAATGTCTCTTCTTTTTCATTTTAGGTAGAAGATTTGAATGTTTCCCTTCCATTTATGAGGTAGAAGCATATACAGAAAGATTAACCCCAAATGGCAAGGTATGGAAAATGTGGCCCAATGCTGATATGTCAAAATCAGAGACAGCCTTTCCCCTATACATTATTTATCCTTTAATGCATACATTGATCACATTTGTTGAGTCTTTTCATATGGCATACACTTTGTGGACACTGGTAAAGGAGTAATCCAGGAAGGTGCTATCCCTGCTCTTTTAAGTTCATGCAGTCCAGAGGAGGAGAAATTCAAGCTAGGAATCAGTGAGGAGTGCTGCATGCCTTGCTGGGGAGATGGGGAGATTTGATGGTGCAAAACCCAGGGACCAATGTTGGGTTGAACACTGAAGACTCCCAAGATGATACATGAAAGTAGATTCCTGAAAGGTGAGGAAAAGTCCAATAAGGTAAAATTGAGAATAGGAGGGACCTCCCAGTAAATTCACAATTTATGGACAAGACATAAACAAACTAGTTTGTGGCCCATAAATGGTGTGCAGGTGCAGCTGGTAACTTCAGTTCAACAGAGGAAGGAGTGAGCAACATGGCAGTGAACACCTTGGCTATCTATAATGGGGCACAGAACTATATAAAGATCTTTAACTTGTCAACCACACTTCCCCAAGTTTAAAATTCCACCCCACATCAGAAAACCTGGTTTCCACAAATGCAGATTCCTGGTGTCCATCCCTGAAAAGTGAATAGGTACCCCTGGGTGAATGTTCCCATTTCCACATTCTACAGTGGATCCATAGCATGTGATATCTGTGGCTCATGTCATTTGGGAGCCTGGATATCTTGTGTTGCTGTTGACCTCTTCTTTTCCTCACTGTTGTGTTATAGCTGTCTTAAATTTAAATGTGCTCCACAGTTTTTACCATGTTTTCTGTAGAACATAAAGCAACATTGTTTAATATGGCTTCCTCTATCTTCACATTTTAATGTTATTTATTGGGTTACAGTTCTTTAGACAATCCACCCAGCCAATAAACTAAGACTCATAAGGAGAGCCACACATGGAAGAAAACAATCATAAAGACATGGGCTGAAAAGGATGAAGAGGGTGGGTCGCTGATGTATCCACAGCAATCTGAACTTTTGCTGGTATGCCCACTTATTGGCTGAAACCTGTCTTGATTGTCCTGGATGTAAATATTAACAGTGATGGTTCATAGTGTTCCATGTGTCCGTAATTTATATTTACTAATGTATGTCTATCTTTGAATATCACTGTGAAAAAGGAAGTATCTCATCTCTATTTGCATATCACCCAGCATGTTGGTGTGCTGAGTCCATAGCCTGAACCCTTGGTCCCTGAGCCATCTGCTCCAGAAGAAGCCGGTTCAATATTCTTCTGGCCTTGAGAAATGAGCTCTCAACAATGATGATGATGATAATGACAAAGAAGAAGGTTATGGTGAAGATGTTATTAAGAACATCTACCCACACTGATTGATTATTTGCCAGGTGACATGCAGGCCCTATTATAGATTAACTGGTTTATTCTCCAGACAACTTCCTCTAAGTCAGGATCTACTGGTATCTTCATTTTTCTGACACATATTCAGTCAAAGCATACACAAGGATCCATTAAATGTTCAAACTCTGGAGTCAGACCATAGTTCCACATCCTCGTGCTGTCTCTCACCAGCTGTGAGAGCTTCTATGGCCTTTTTGTGTCTCTATGGCCATAAGTGTATAACATGAAAATATGTGTTCCTTCCTGGGAGCATTAGTGGGGAATTACAGGAATTAATACAGCACTGGTAATGTTAAAAAATAAAAATAAAAACCTCTCCCATAGCTCTGGATAATGCATACAATGGAATGTTATTCAGCTGTAAAAAGGAATGTGACAACATGGATGAACCTTAAGGACACCAGCTGAGTGAAATATTCCAGAAACAAAAATACATTTATGATCTCTCCAATTTGAATTAATTGGAAACATCAAATTCATAGTATCAGTACTAGAATACAGGCTACCAGGGACTGGGGTAGGGGAAGGAAATATTCAGTTAATGCTTATTTTGCACAGAATTTCTGTTTGGGATGATGCAATAATTTTTTTTAATGCATATGGAGATGGTAGCACAACATTGGGAAAATAATTAACACTATTAAATAATATATTTTAATGTAGGTAAAATGGGGAATTTTAGGTTGTATATATTTTACTAGAATAAAATTCTTTTAAAATACCATACGATCGTACAACACAAACAGTGAACCCTATGTAATCCATGGACTATAGTTTGTGATATAAATATAATAATATTGTTTCATCAATTGGGACAAAGTTACTACACCACACTAATCCTTCCTTCTGCCTCTCCAAGTCTGCTGTTGTATGTCTCCATTGTGTTTTTCATCTCTTCTATTGTGCCTTTGATTCCCATAAGTTCAGCCATTTGTTTTTTCAAGTTTATGAATTCTTCCTTATGATCATCCAATGTCTTCTTTATATACTTCATCTCTTTTGTCACATTGTCTCTCACCTTGTTGATTTGATTTAAAAGATTTGTTTGAACATCTATAATTAGTTGTTTCAACTCCTGAATCTCAGTTGAAATGTTAGTTTCTTACTTTGACTGGGCCATATCTTCCCATTTCCTGATGTAGCTCATGATTTTTTGCTGGTGTCTTGGCATCTGACTTTCTTGGTTGGTTTATTCTGGAGGTTGTTTTGTCTCTTTTGCCTAAGGTTTTCTTCTTGGTTGACTTTCATGTCTATCTTTTCTTTTTTCTCTCCCTGGCCAGTTTTCAGATTGGCTCTGCCCAGTCTTCTCCCCCAAATCAGGTGCCCACCGTGGTCTGCCACAGGGATGGGAGATAGGCACTGGGCACCCCAGCAAGATCACTGTGTGTGATAACAGAAATCCGCAGACTTCCAGTGGTGCTCCATTTTCCACCAGCTAGCAAGACCTGGGTTTGTTTTGGGGCCCTGCTTCAACAGTTGAGTCTTTCCTATTTCTCAGCCAAAACAGGATCAGGCTTCTGTACAGGGAATGTAGACCAGCTCCTGTGTTCCTTTTTAGAAAGGGTCTTTGCACTTTCCAGACTGTCCAACATTTAGCACTGTTCTGTAACTTAATTGTCCTCAGAGGGTGCTCTGCCTTGGTGTATGGCTGCCAGCTGCTGCTTCTAGACCCAGGACTGGATACGCGCCTCTGTTCATGTTTTCTCAGTCTTTTTGACCCTCACCGATCTGGGCCTTGAAATGTCCTCCCCTGTCCACTGGGTCTTCAAACAGTAAGGGTATTTTTCACTGCTGTGAGATTTTAAAATCTGTGTCCCTGGTGGGAGGGGTCCCATCTGCTGTTTCTGTACCTTTCCCGCACAGGGTCCAGGGGATGGGGAGGGGAGATGACTGGCTGGTCTGGGATGGAAAATTTCTACCTGATATTTCTTCTCTTTCTTCAATTCAGCATTTGCAGGGCCTTTCTCCAGTCTCCAGAATTCCAAACAATTCAGAATTATCCTTTTTTTCATTGAATCTCTGAAGAAAAGTTTTCAGTAACTGTTTACTTTGCTGTGTTGATGACATCACCTTCCTTCTTTAGTCTCTAATTGTTCACAACATTTAATTTCTTACAACATCGCTATAAAAATGCTAAAACCAAGCTGAAAGGACTGGAGTTCATATCAGAAATACAAATCAGGGGAAAATATCTATTAAAATGCTTTACTCTAGAATTCAGCCATGGTTTGGAATTTTGTCAAATGTCCTATTATTGAAAGTATTGCAGGATAAAAATGTGGGGGAGTTCCTATTTAGGATAATGGAAAAGTTTTTGTAATGGGTGGTGGTGGTGATACCACAATATTGTGAATGAAATTAAGAGCACTGAATTAATATATTTGAATGAAGTTACAAGGGGAATTTTTACATTGCATATATACTACACTAAAAATTTTTAAAAATCCATGGAACTGCCCAGCACAAAAAGGAAAACACTAAGTTAAACCATGGACAATTATTAAAATGTGCCTTCATCAATTTTAATAAATGTACCACACCAAGGCAAGATATAATAATAGAGAACTCTGTATTTTCTGCATGAATTTTCTGTAAGTTCACGAATTCTATAATAAGAAATATGTTTAAAAACATAGAATTTTGATGTGATCTGGTAATGCAAAATATAGAATTCTGTAACAACTAATAAGTAATGATATTAAATTTTTGAAATAGTACCAGAAAATATATTTGGAGCACAATTTCTTGCTGAAAATTTTATTTTGCTGGTCAAATCCTTTATCTTTTGCAACATAATTAGAATGACTGGACACAGAAAATAACTTTAAACATTAACTAAAAAAAGTAGAGCACAAGATGATTGCCATAATTATTAAATACTGTTTACTTACGTGGGCATATAGAAATGATGAATAAAGCATGGATAAATAAAGAGATGGTTTGCAAGTGAACTCTGATTGTGCGTCAGTTCTCCCTTAAAATGTCATTATTTCTCTCATAACTTAAAATCAAATTAAAAATGATTTACTTTGTAAAGAAAAATAAGTTCTGCACTATTGAAGTTATGTGGGTGGGAAAACTCTTCAGAATACAGCATCAAGCAATGGGTCGTTTCTTATATTAAAAATTTCACTAAGTGGCTTCTTTTATTTAGAGTAAGCAGGTAGAAAATTTATTAGGCACACATGTGAGAGGTACATTTGGGCAATCTTGAATAGAAGAGAAAGGTCAGAGGTGAGAGGACCTGGCAATATGGGGCCATTTTCTTTTATAGATTAGCTTTACTTACTCCTCCTTTTTCTTTCTTGTTCAGGGCTTTCTCTTCCCCTTCCGTCTCTCCAGGGTTGTGCCTGGTGGTAGATAGTGCATTTGGATGGGTTGCCTCCACCCTTCTCTATAGATGATTCACTCAGGTAGGGTTTTTTTTGGCTCCAGATGCTGTCTTTCTCCTTGAGGTCTGATTGCTTTTGGGAAGTTGCCTTTTGCTCAGTCAAGCTATTGTCCTAATTTCTAACCCTATCTCATCTTCCTCTCAAAGTCTTCAAACTTCCCTTAATGTTAAGGGAATTGGAGCTGATGGTCCATCTTCTGTAATTGCTTCAAGCTGTCAGTGAGGTTGTAGGCCCAACTTGTAGGTACATAGAAGTCTCTGGCTATGCTATTGATGGTGGCTCATTAAGCATGGGGAACAGGAGCATAGCCTGTTTGTTTGAAAAGCTTCTACTCTGGAAGAAACAAATTGGGTGAGAAATTGTATACACCATCTGAACAGGAGCAGGAGAAAGATGGAGTTCAGGGCATTCCTTTGAATTTTCAGGAACACTGTTTGGGCTTGAAATCCTATGATGCAAGGGTCAGGCTCATCCTTGGGAATTATGTTTCACATTGCTAGGGAGACTTACATCCCTGGAAGTCATGTCCCATGTAGGGAGAAATGTAGTTAGTTTATTTGTGGAGTTTGGCTTATTTGTAGAGAGAGAGTACATTTGAGCAACAAAAGAAGTTTTCTCGGGGTGACTCTTAGGCATTAATTATAAGTAGGCTTAGTTTTGCTATTACAGAAATAAATTTCATAAGGGTAAGCTTTAAGATTAAGGGCTTGATTTACTAAACTGGGAGCCATTATTGCTTAAGAGAATAGTAGGAATTCCCCAGGTGGGGAAGTTTAATGGTTTCATATTTTTCTCTAGTCCTTTAAGGGACTTTGCAAATACTTTTTATTTTCTGGTTATGATTTTATTCTTTATCCCAGGTTCCATGTTAAATAAAACTGAATTAGGTTGTTTTTATGATTTGTAACTTTTAGAAGAACTAAAACCATGACTAATAACATCTAACACCATACAGATCAGTATTAGAATATAACTTGGACATTGAGAACATTGTTAAATTTTCAGGAATTTTATACAATTTTAAAATAGGATGAATTTTAGTTGAACAGAAGGATCCTAAATACTTTTTATGTAATAAACTACACTATCTTAGCCCTCCACTTTTACAAGGTGAAAGAACAAATCCTTTGTAACACTTTTCTCTTCAGAAAAAGAAGACTTGTCTTCTGAAATAAAGGCTGATAAGGTTAACATGAATATTAACAGGGACGTTATCCTTATATGATATAAAATTTTTATATTCTAGACGGTAATTAGATGGTTAAGAAAAAGTTTCTTTTACAACTTCTCATTAAGAGCAATTTTCCACAGAGCAGCATTGACTATGACAGACAGAATTCATTTTTATAAGTTCTATAACTTTCATTTTGGAGTCATTAGTGAATATAAACATAACTTACTTTCATACTAGCAATATGACAGTTCACAAAATTAATAAGGCAAGACTGTGCTTTGAAGCAGTTGGAGGTTAGTAAGGTCTGCTGATATGCCATTCTTAAAGATATAGGGACAATTTTGAAACCTATAGGGCAGCACTGTCTATGTGAAGAGGGCAGGAATCTTATCCTTAAGGTTTGCCATTTCAAACCAAATAGGTAATGGGGAAGAGAAGGGTAAGGGACTAGGAAGAGTATTCAAAGACATTGTTGGGGGAAACTTCCCAACCCTTCTAAATGACATAAATATGCAAATCATAGAAGCCCAACAAACTCCAAACAGAATAAATCCAAATAAACCCATTCTGAGGCATATTCTGATCAGATTGTCAAATGCTGAAGAGAAGGCACAAGTTATGAAAGCAGCAAGAGAGAAGCAATTCACCACATACAAGGGAAATGACGTAAGATCAATCAGTGACTACACAGTGGCCACCATGTAGGTGAGAAGGCAGTATTACGATGTTCTAGTTTGCTAATGCTGCTGGAATGCAAAACACCAAAAATGGATTGGCTTTTATAAGAGGGGGTTTATTTAGCTACACAGTTACAGTCTTCAGGCCATAAAGTGTCCAAGGTAATGCATCAACAATTGGGTACCTTCACTGGAGGATGGCCAATGGCATCCAGAAGACCTCTGTTAGCTGGGAAGTCATGTGGCTGGCGTCTGCTCCGGAGTTCTGCTTTCAAAATGGCTTTCCCCCAGGATTTTCCTCCTCAGGATTTGGCTCCTCAAAAATGTCACTCTTAGTTGCTCTTGGGGCATTTGCCCTCTCTTAGCTTCTCTGGAGCAGAAGTCTGCTTTCAAAGGCTATCTCCAAAATGTCTCTGTAAGCTGAAGCTCCTCTCTCAGTTCCAATGCGTTCTTCAAAGTGTCCCTCTTGGCTGTAGCTCCTCTTCAAAATGTCACTCTCAGCTGCACTTCAAAATGTCACTCACAGCTGTACCGAGTTCCTACTGTTTGTCAGCTCATTTATATAACTCCAGTGATTTAATTGAGACCCACCCTGAATGTGTGGGGTAACACCTCCATCGAAATTATCCAGAGTCATCACCCACAGTTGGGTGGGGCTGTCTCCACAGGAACACTCAAAAAATTACAATCTAATCAACTCTGATACATCTGCCCACATAAGATTACATTAAAGATATTGGTGTTTTAGGGGATGTAATACATCAAACTGGCACATATGACATATTAAAAATTCTGAAAGAGAAAATTCGCCAATCAAGAATTCTTTATCCAGCAAAGTTTTCCTTCAAATTTGAGGGAGAACTTAAAATCTTCACAGACAATCAAGTGCTGAGAGAATTTTATAACAAGAGACCTGCCCTATGGAAAATTCTAAAGGGAGTCCTTCTAGCTGAGAAAAAAAGAAAGGAGAGGTCTGTAGAAGAGCACAGAACTAAAGAGTTTTAGTAAGGTTACATTAAAGGAAATAGAGAGGTGAAAAATACATCTGACAAATAAAAACCAAAGGATATGGTGGCTGATTCAACAACTGCCTTCACAGTAATAACATTGAATGTGAATGAATTAAACTCCCCAATTAAAAGATATAGATAGTAAGAATGGATTAAAAAATATGAACCATCAATATGTTGTTTACAAGAGACTCATCTTAGAACCAGAGGAACAAAGAAATTGAAAGTGAGAGGATAGAAAAAATTATTTCACGTAAGCTACAGCCAGAAGACAGCAGGAGTAGCAATATTAATCTCAGTTAAAATAGACTTTAAATGCAAGTATGTCATAAAAGACAAAGAAGAACACTATATACAATTCAACAAGAAGAAATAACAATCATAAATGTCTATGCACCCAGTCAAGGTGCCCAAAAGTACAAGAGATAAACATTGGCAAAACTGAAGGAAGCAATAGATGTTTCCACAATAATTGTGGGAGACTTCAATACATCACTCTCTCCTACACACAGATCAACCAGACAGAGGACCAATAAGGAAATTGAAAACCTAAACAATGTGATAAATGAATTTGACTTAACAGACATATACAGAGTATTACTACATTCCAAATCACCAGGATACACATTCTTCTCTAGTGCCCATGGAACTTTCTCCAGAATAGATCATATGCTGGGCCATAAAACAACCCTCAATAAATTTAAAAAGATTGAAATTATTCAAAGTACATTCTCTGATCACAGTGGAATACAACTAGAAGTCAGCAGCCATCAAAGATCTAGAACATTCACAAATATCTGGAGGGTAAACAGCACACTCCTAAGTAATCAGTGGGTTAAAGAAGAAATAGCAAGAGAAATTGCTAAACATCTAGACATGAATGAAAATGACAGAACAATTTATCAATACTTATGTGGCACAGCAATGGTGGTATTGAGGTGGAAATTTATAGCTCAAATGCATACACAAAAAAAGGAAGAAAGCACTAAAACCAAAGAACAATTAGAACTGAAGAAGCTAGAAAATAAAGAGCAAATGAATCCTAAACCAAGTATAAGAAAAGAAATAACAAGGATTAAAGCAGAAACAAGTGACATAGATATCAAAAGAACAATAGAGAGAATAAATAAAACCAAAAGTTGGTTCTTTGAGAAGAGCAACAAGATTGACAAGCCCTTACATAGACTGACAAAATAAAAAAGAGAGAAGACCCAAATAAACAAAATAATAAATAAGAGGGACTGTTTCTGCAGATCATGAAGAAATTTAAAAAATCATGAGGATACTATGAACAACTGTACCCCAACAAACTAGATAACGTAGAGGAAATGGAAAATTTCCTGGAAACATATGAACAATCTAGACTGACCAGAGAAGAAATAGAAGACCTCAACCAACCAATCACAAGCAAAGAGATCCAATCAGTCATCAAAAAGCTTGCAACAAATAAATGCCCAGGGCTAGATGGCTTCACAGGGGAATTCTATCAAAATTTTCAGAAAGAGCTGACAAAAATCTTACTTAAACTCTTTCAAAAAATTGAAGAGAAAGAAACACTATCTAACTCACTTTATGAAGCTAACATCACTCTAATACCAAAACCAGGTAAAGACGATACAAGAAAGGAAAACTACAGGCCAATCTCCCTCATGAATATAGCCACAAAAGTTCTCAACAAAACACTTGCAAATTGAATCCAAAGAAACATTTTAAAAAATCATACACCATGACCATGTGGAGTTCATTCCAGGCATGCAAGGATGGTTCAACATAAGAAAATCAGTCAATGTAATACAACACACTAACAAATCAAAAGGGAAAAATCAAATGATCATCTCAATAGATGCTGAAAAAGCATTCAACAAAATCCAACATCCTTTTTTGATAAAAACTCTTGAAAAGGTAGGAAGTGAAGGAAAGATCCTCAATATGATAAAGGGCATATATGAAAAACCCACAGCCAGCATAGTACTCAATGGTGAGAGACTGAAAGCCTTCCCTCTAAGATCAGGAACAAGACAAGGATGCCCACTATCACCACTGTTATTCAACATTGTTCTGGAAGTGCTAGCCAGGGCAATCCGGCAAGACAAAGAAATAAAAGGCATCCAAATTGGAAAGAAAGAAGTAAAACTGTCATTATTTGCAAATGATATGATCTTATATCTGGAAAACCCTGAGAAATCCATGAAATGGATACATGAGCTAATAAATAAATTTAGCAAAGTAGCAGGATACAAGATTAATGCACATAATCAGTAATGTTCCTATAAACTAGAAATGACCTAACTGAAGAGACACTAAAGAAAAAGATTCCATTGTCAATAGCAACTAAAAAAATCAAGTACCTAGGAATAAACTTAACCAAGGATGTAAAAAACCTATACATAGAAAATTATATAACTTTACTAAAAGAAATAGAAGGGGAACTACAAAAATGGAAAAAATATTTTGTGTTCATGAATAGGAAGACTCAATATTTTGATGCCAATTCTACCCAAACTAATCTATAGATTCTATGCAATTCCAATCAAAATTCCAAAAACCTACTTTACAGACTTGGAAACATTAATTATCAAATTTATTTGGAAAGGAAAGATGACTTGAATTGCTAAAAACATTCTAAAAAGAAAAATGAAGTGGGAGGACTTACACTTCCTTACTTTGAAGCTTATTATAAAGCCACAGTAGTCAAAACAGCATGATACTGGCACACAGATAGAAATATTGATCAATGGAATTGAATTGAGAATTTGGAGAAAGACCCCCAGATCTATGGTCAACTGATGTTTGATAAGGCCCCCAAACCCACTAAACTGGGACATAACAGTCTCTTCAACAAATGGGGCTGGGAGAGGTGGATATCCATATCTTAAAGAATTAAAGAGGACCCCTACATCACACCATACACAAAAATTAACTCAAAGTGGATCAATGACCTCAATATAAGAGAAAACACCATAGGACTCCTAAAAGATAATGTAGGGAAACATCTTGAAGAACTTATATTAGGAGGTTGCTTCTTAGACCTTACACCCAAAGCACAAGCAACAAAATAAAAAATAGATAAATGGAAACTCCTCAAAATTAAAAGCTTCTGTACCTGAAAGGAATGTGTCAAAAAGGTAAAGAGACAGCAAATTCAATGGGAAAAATTATTTGGAAACCATGTGTTCCAGTTTGCTCATGCTGCCTTTTCACAAAACACCAGAAATGGATTGGCTTTTATAAAGGGAGGTTATTTGGTTGCACAGTTACAGTCTTAAGGCCATAAAGTGTCCAAGATAAGGCATTAACAATTGGGTACCTTCACTGGAAGATGGCCAATGGCATCCTGAAAACCTCTGTTAGCTGGGAAGGCATGTGGCTGGCATCTGCTCCAGAGTTCTGGTTTCAAAATGGCTTTCTCCCAGGATGTTCCTCTCTAGGCTTCAACTTCTCTCCAAAATGTCACTTTCAGTTGCTCTTGGAGCATTTGTCCTCTTTTAGCTTTTCTGGTGCAAAAGTCTGCTTTAAATGGCCATCTTCAAACTGTCTCTCATCTGCAGCTAGCAGTGAGCTCCTTCTGTCTGATCTTGTACAGTGCTGTAGTAAACTAATCAAGGCCCACACTGGATGGGCAGGGTGACACCTCCATGGAAATTATCCAATCAGAGTCATCACCCACAGTTGGGTGGGTCACATCTCCATGGAAACACTCAAAGAATTACAATCTAATCAACACTTGTACATCTGCCCCCACAAGATTGCATCAAAGAATATAACTTTTTCTGGGGGGCATAATACATTCAAACCAGCACACAATGTGTCTGACAAAAGACTGATATCTTGCATATATAAAGAAATCCTACAACTCAGTGACAGTGGTACAAACAGCCCAATTATAAAGTGGGCAAGAGATATGAAAAGACATTTCTCTGAAAAGGAAATACAAATGGCTTAAAAAATGCATGAAAAAAATGTTTATCTTCACTAGCTATTAGGGAGATGCAAATTAAGAACTCAATGAGATATCATCTCACATCAATTAGAATGGCTGCCATTAAACAAACAGGAAACTCCAAATGCTGGAAAGGATGTGGAGAAATTGGAACTCTTATTCATTTTTGGTGGGACTATATAATGGTACAGCCACTCTGCAAGACAGTCTGGTGGTTCATGAGCTAACTAGGTATCAAGTTACCCTTTGATCCAGCAATTTCACTTCTCGGTATATACCCAGAAGATCTGAAAGCAGTGACATGAACAGATATTTGCACACTGATGTTCATAGTGGCATTATTCACAATTGCCAAGAGATGGAAATAATCCAAATGTCCTTCAACAGATGAATATGTAAACAAAATGTGGCATATACATACGATGAAATAGTATGTGACATAAGAAGCAATGATGTCATGAAACATATGGCAACATGATGAACCTTGAAGGCATAATACCGAGTGAAATGAGGCAGATACAAAAAGAGAGATATTGTATCTTACCACTAATGTGAACTCTGTTAAAAATGTAAAATAAATGTTTTATGTTTTAGAATGCAGGGGACCTAGAGATATATAGTAACTATTGAAAGAGGAATAATAATCTAATAAGATCAGATAAGTTATTGAGGGTACTCTTAATGTTATGGGAAATCTTAGGAAGGATTATGGTCTTTAAATTTTCTTGGTTATGATGGGAACATGTTGGAAGCAATGTAGTTAATTTAGGTTATTTGTTTTTCTTATTCCTTTGTTTTGTTATAGTTTGTTATTTTACTTGGGGTGGGTTAAGAACATGTTGGAAGCAATGCTGTTATTTTAGGTTATTTGTTTTTCTTATTCATTTGTTTTGTTTTGTTTGAATTTTTTGATAAACAAAGTTAAAAAAAAGCAAATAGGTGTTGAGAATTAGGATGAAGAGGGATTTAAAAAATGTGTCTTTAAGATCTAGGACTGAGAACCTGAATGAATACAGGGGTTACTAGGCAGGCTCACCTCAGGGTGCCTTTATCCCATAAAGACAACCTTATTTACTTAAGGATCTCCTTTGGCATACCAAGAGACCTCTATCCAGTAGGAGCCTAGGGGCAAACAAGGGATTAAACACTAGCCTGGCCCCCAGAAAATGAAGAAGATCCCTCCCTAAAAGGGGGGTGGGGTATTCAGGGACAGTGAGAAATTGATGGGACACTAGAATGTCTCCAAGCCTACAAAGTAGGGGGTGGTGAAGGTTTTAAGTTTTGGTTTTACCATCAACTCCCATAGCTAGCCAAATCTGAGTGGAGGTACATTCAGAGTGGCAGTTCAGGACAGAAATTAATAATCTTACCTGCCACATTGAGTGTCACCCAAGTCTCCTCTAGGTTGATGGTCAGATGTGAAGTCAGTAGAACCATAAGCAGCATTGGGCACTATCAGTCTTCTTCACTTACTGTTAGCAGGGCTCAAGGGGCTGCCCTGCCCCCTTAATGAGATAGTGCAGTCCCTGGGTCCAATGCTCATGTTGGTGGCACTTGGGGCAAGGCCCCAATGGGTCCTGAGGTTGAAGGTTGTCTTGAAGTTTCTGGCATTCTCTCTGCCAGTTGAAGTGAGGCTTTTGAGGTTTGGAGACATGATTTGGGTGACCTTGGGAGGCCAGGGCACCTTTAATAGTGACTGCAATAAGCTGAGCATGTTCTCTTGCCTTTTGCTTATCTTTCTTTGCCTTCTCCTCCTCCTCAGCCTTGTTTTGATTGTTAAAGTCAGAAAATACAATTTTTATAGGTTATTAGTGGGAGTTCTCAAGCCTATGGAGAGCTTTTGCAGCTTTCTCTGAATGTCAGAGGCAGACTGGATGGTGCGATGGGTACCCAGCAAAATCTGATCTTCCCAGGAGTCCTGCCTGACATTGGTATATTTTTTAGGGCCTCTACTAGCATCCTCAGGTTTTCCACTTTCTCCTAAGTGATCTCCCTTAACTTATCGTAATTAACTGGCTTGGTAGTATATTTTCTTATGTCTTTTAACAAACAAGTTTTAAAAAGGGATCAAGATTTTTCCTCTAATAGACATTGAGACATGGGCAATACACAAGTAACAAGTCTTTTCTATGTCTTTTTTTGATAGAGAATTATAAACATCTGGGCATACAGTATTTTTGACTACTTTCACTGTCTTTTACAGATGGGTGGGTGGTATTGTAATTGTCCTCTCGCATTCCTCTTTCCTGAGGGCTAAAATGCAAGCATGCTCTAGAGGAAGGGGGTCTTTATATTCCACCACAAAGGGTCTCAGTAGAGGCTAAACAATTAGGGCCTGGAGGGGGAACATTCCCATTGGAAAATACTGAATTCCCATGGGCATAAACCATAAATGACTCCCTAGAATATTAAATGAACCTTATTTGGTACAAGAATCCTTAGCCCAGAATCCTGTTACTAAAGATGGACTGTCTCAGAAGGCACAGAAAACCAGGCAGAGGAGAAAGAGGGAGGTTCTCATGGAGACAGGGTAGAGGACGTCTGTGGAAGAGGTGAAGAAAGGAACAGATCCAGCAGGAGGATTGGTCTGGGTCCACAGAGGGAAGGAAAAGGGAGAGTGTGCGGATGTCTTGGAGAACTGAGGAGAGAGAGAGAGAGAAAGAGAGAGAGAGAGAGAGAGAGAGAGGGAGATGGGGATATATTTGGCTTCCATCGGGCTCCTGCTCAACACAGAGAAGTCCCCAGTCAGGTCCCAAGAGAAGTATCACCTGCTGCCCTGAGTCTCCTTGGATCTACATGGCATGGAGATGGGCTCCTGCCACCTCCAAGAAGGAGGCTCAGAGTGAACCAAGTTTATGTCCTGGAGGAGCCAGATCAGAGCCACTAGATTCCTAGAGACACAGAGTTTCGTGAGGATATAGAACAGGATAGCAATGAGCCAAGAAAGAAGAAAAAGTGAAAGCATGTGGCTAAGCCTCCCAATCAATAGCCATGACTTACCAGTCCAGGTGGTCAGAGAGAAGTGTCTCCTGGCTGGCTCACAAAAATATGTTGCCAGATTTTGGCTTCTAGTTCTTGGCCATGCCACAAGAAAGAATTCAAGGTCACAGCACAGCACAGAGTAAGCAGGCAGAAAATTTATTAGGTATGCATGTGAGAGGAACATGTGGGCACTCTCTTATAGACAGAGGTGAGAAAGGAGAGAGACCTTGCCAAGTGGCTTTTGCCACCAAAGGGAGAGATACCCCAGGGAATGAGGAGGTGGAAGATGATTGCAAATTGGAGGAGGTCCCCATTTTTATAATGACTTAGAGCAGATGGGAGGTACATTCTTGCATTCACAAAGCACAATGGCATAAATGTGTCATATAGAAGAGTCTTCACTACAAATCAACTCATTTTCTTACATAACAAATAAGCTAAGTAACAATATTTATTGAAAGTCTCTAGAATCCCAAAACCTGGAATTTTTATGGGAACTAAATAATAAAAGATACAATGTTGAGTGGGTACCAAGTGCCAGATGGGTTGTTTAAAGAGCAGGCACTAAATCTATCAGATTCAGGGGAGTAGCAAAACCAATATGGCAGAATGAGATACTCCAGGGTTCCATACTCCCACAGAATTTTGAAACAACTAGAAAAAGCTAGCAAAACAATCTTTTTCAGGGCTCCAGAAAATAAAGGGATGCTACAACTGGGAGAATTCAAACTCAAGAGAAAGGCAACATAAAATTGTTAGGAAAGCTTCATGGTACCACTGCTGGCACTTTCCTCACCCTCTCCCTGACTTGCAGCAGAGCAAGTCTGCATTCTCAGGGTGGGTCCATGGTTCTGGTGCTGGAGGGAGCTGAGTTAGCCCCATGCAAATAATGGATACCAGGAAGTTGTACAAATCTATTGGGTGACTGCCTTATGTTCTGACCCAGGAAAATTGTCTCTGGCTTACCACCCCAGAACTTGCCCTGAATACAGAAGTTTTGCTGTTAAATCATTGTAAGGAAATTCAAAGTACAGAGACCTGGGGGAAAGGATTATCAACTTTAAGATATACAACACAGCACTGAAAATCAGAAGGAATGAACATTTTATAGGGAGCAGAAGGGATATCCATAATTTCTGATGCCATGAGTGCATGCCCAAGACAAGATATGTGGTCAGAAAACATGAGAAAGAATGTTGCACTTTCACCTCAGGATGTTCATGTTCACAGTTATGAAGGCTAAGCTGTTAAGGAAAATATCAGCCAACATGGAGCCAATTTCCAAAGACTTTAAAAGGTATTTCCTTAGTCCACTTGATTTTGTTGGCTCCTGACATCAAGAGAAGCTATGTCATATCATTGACTGAATAGAAACATAAGGAACAGGCACCTGAAGGTCTAAATTCTATAGTTACATTAAAATGTTAAAATATATCATGTGAAGCAACAGATTACAAGACATGCAAAGAAACAGGAAAGAATGGTCACCCAAATGCACAAGATGCAACATCAGAATCCAAGTGATGTTATCAGCATGGTGATCTAAGACATCCCTGTAAAAACCTCCTCAGAGATTCAGTGAATGAAAGGGCAATTGCTACTTCCTTAGAACTCCAGAGGATGGTAGAGACTGGAGAAGAACTCCAAAAACAGTGACTCAAAGAAAGAAGAAAATATCAGGTAGGAAGCTTCAACCCCAGACCTGCTAGTCTACTCCCTATGACTCACACAGTCATGTGAATCTTGGGGAGATGCTCAGAGGCAGACTCGTATCTCTTCTACCTCCCATCAGGAGCAGCAGGCATAGAACCCCATGCATAGCCAGGCAATGGATCTCAACTCAACAGACACTCAGGGAGGAACACAGCCACTGAGGAATGCTGTATATATAAGCACCCTCAGGAGGGGTGGGAGAAGACAGGGACTGTAGAAAATGCATCTAGAAAGTGCTGTGCTCACTCAATCCAGTTTCTGTTGTCTGGACCATCTGAATGAAAAATGGTGTTTTCTGGATCGACCCACCTTTCTGGATTGACACCATCTGGCTCTCTTGGGTGGGATATGCTAATGGGGAAGAAACAAAAAAAAAAGAGGGGTCTAAACTGAATGGCTCTAAGAGAGGAGGGTACCAGTACCAAAAAGAGTAAGGAAAATGGGGCACTGAGCAAGGGGAAGAATTTATAAAAATCATAGGAGCTGTGAGAAAATTCTGCACAAACACAAACAAAAGAAACAGATCAAAGATTCCTGAATAAGGAGCTGAGGAAATGAATTAGTCTCCTGGAAGTGAAACAATTACACAAAAATTTAAATCTTAAAAATTGTGCCACACATCCAGGGAAGGAATCAGAGGAAGAGGAGCTGAGAAAATTGATTCAGTTAAACATGGGTTATTCTAAAGGCCTAGAACAACTTGGACCAAGCCTTGAAGAAGAAACAAAACAATGCAAACAACAATAAGGCCCTAGAAAACAGGGAGACATGGACCTTCATAGTTAACTCATTAAGAGAATCCCATGCTTAGATAACAGCAAAATTTCCAAGACATACTAAAGAAATAGGAAGATATGGCTTAATCAAGGGAACAGATTAAAACTTTAGAGGAGACAGAATTAGGAAGAGCTATTCAAAAATGTTTCAAAGATCCTAAATCAACTCAAGGAGATGAATGAAAATATATAAAGAGATAAAGGCTATGAACACAATGTTTGAGCATAAAGAATTTGAAAGTATAAAGAAAAAACAGAACTTATGATGATGAAAGACAAAATAGCAGAGAGTAAAAGTACACTACATGCATACACAGCAGATTTGGACAGGCAGAAGAAAGAATCAGCAAATGAAAAGACAGGTGAATCAAAATCATGCAATCAGAAGAACAGATAGATACAGGAACAGAAAAATTGACCAATGTCTCAGGGATTTGAGTGATAGTTTGAAACACACAAACATATGAGTCATGGGTGTCCAAGAAAGAGAACAGAAGGAAAAGGAGGCAGAAAGAATATGTGAGGAAATAATGGCTGAAAATGTCCTAACTGTTATGAAAGATGTAAGTATACATGTCCATGGAGCACAACATACTCCAAGTAGAATAAATCGTAATAGAAGTGGTCTGAGACATGTACTTAGCAGAATATCAAATGACAAAGATCAAGAGAGGATTCTGAAAGTGATTCATCACATACAAGTGTTCTGCAATAAGATTAAGTTCCTATTTCTCATCAGAAACTGTGGAGGCAAGAAGGCAGTGGTATGATATTTTATAGGTACTGAGAGAGAAAAACTGCCAGCCAAAAATTCTTTATCCAGCAAAACTGCCCATCAAAAAGGAGGAAGCATTTAAAGTACTCACAGATAAACAGAAACTGAGAGAGTTCATCAACAAGAAAACTGCACTACAAGAATTACTAAAGGGAATTCTGCAGGTTGAAAGGACAAGGCAGGAGAGAGTGTCTTGAGGTGTGAAGAAATGAAGATTATCAGTAAGGATAAATAACAGGTAAAATCAAAACCCAATAGTATTGTATCCTTAATATACAACTCTACTCTTTAATTCATATAAGAATCAGAATACAATTGAACAAGAAAAAGGCATATTTTCTGATAACAGATGTGAAAATATAAAGTGATAAAGTGGGATAAAAACAACATAAAAAGAGAAAACAGGGGGATAAGGAGCAGAGAATGTTTATGCTATTGAAGCTAAATTGGTATCTTTCCAAATTAGTAGATTATAGGTATAGGTAGTACAATGTAAGCATGAGGGTAACCACAAAGACAATGTTTAAAAAATATACAGTAACAGAAATGAGAAAGGGATCAGTGATATGCATCAAAAAAGACCAACTATACAGAAAAGGAGGTTTCAATAAAGGAAAAATTGGGACAAAACAGAAAAGTTATGACATATAAAAAGAAAGGACAAAATGACTGAAGTAAGTAGTGCCTTTAAAGTAATAACACAATGTTATTAACGGGTTTAACTACCCAATCAAAAGGCACAGGTTGGCAGAATGGATAAAAGAAGCATGATCCAACTATATGTCACTTACAAGAGACTCGCTTAGACCCAAATATCCAAACGGGTAGAAAGCGAAAGGATGGAAAAAGATATTCCATGCAAATAGTTACCAAAAAAGAGCTGGGGTAGCTATACTAATATCAGACAAAATAGATGTTAGTCAAAAGCTATTACAAGAGACAAGGAAGAACACTATATATTAATAAAATGGGCAATCAACCAAGAAGAAATAATCATAATTTATATTTATGCACCTGAACACAGTGCCCCAAAATATATGAGGCAAGCACTGGAAAAACTGAAGGGAGAAATAGACACCTCTACAATAATAGTTGGAGACTTCAATACTCCACTCTCATAAATAGAACAATCATCTAGAGAGAAGATCAAGAAGGGAACAAAGAGGTTGAATAATATGATAAATGAACTATACCTAACAGACATATTCAGAACATTACAACCCCAAACAGCACAGGATATGCATTCTTCTGAAGTACTCATGGATCATTCTCCAGGATAGACCACATATTGGATCACAAAAAGTCTCAATAAATTTAGAAAGATTGAAATCATACAAAGCTTCTTCTCTGATCCAAATGGAATGACACTGGAAATCTACAGGTGGAGAACTGAAAAATCCAAAATATGTAGATGTTAATTAACACTCTTTAAAACTCAGTTGGTCAAAGAAGAAATTGCAAGGGAAGTCGGTACATGTCTTGACAGGAATGAAAATGAGAACACAACATATCAAAATTTATGGGATGCAGTGAAGGCAGTGTCAAGAGGGAAATTCATAATGCCTACATTGAAAGAAGAAAGAGCTAAAGTCAAAGACTTCACTGCACACCTGAAAGTACTAGAAAAAGAACAGTAAACTAATGCCAAGGCAAGCATTAAGAAAAAAACAACAAAGATTAGACCAGAAACAAATGAAATTGAGAATAGAAAAAAATTAGAGAGAATTAACAAACCCCGAAGTTGATTTTTGAAAAAATCAACAAAATTAACAAACCTTTAGCTAGATTGAGAAAGAGAAAAAGAGAAGCACAAATAAATAAAATTAGAAATGAGAGGGGAAACATACTACTGATCCCACAGAAATAAAAAGGATCATAAGAGGATACTATGAACACCCATATGCCAACAAATTATGCAACCTAGATGATTGGACAAATTCCTAGAAACATACAACCTCACAGACCCTACAAGAAATTGAAGATTTCAACAGACAAATTACAAATAAAGAGATTGAATCATTCATCAAAAACTTCCCCAAAAAGAAAAGTCCAGGATCAGATCGGTTCACAGGTGAATACTACCAATTCTTCCAGGAAGAATTGATACCAGTCATGCTCAAACTCTTCCAAAAACATTGAAGAAGTGATTCTAATAGGCCAACATTACCCTGCTACCAAAACCAGGTAAAGATACTAAAAGAAAAGAAAATTACAGACCAATTTCTCTTATGAATATAGATGCAAAAGAATAACTCAACAAAATAATTGCAAATTGAATCCAATAGCACATTAAAATAAGTTTACACCGTGATCAACAAGACATTATCCCTGGTATGCAAGGGAGGTTCAAATAAGGAGATCAATTAATATAATATACCACATTAATGAAACAAAGGAAGAAATGACATGTTTTTCTCCACTGACCTAGAAAAGGCACTTGGCAAAGTCCAACTAATTTTCTTGATAAAAACACTTAGAAAAATAGGAATAAAAGGAAATTTCCTCGACATGGTAAAATGCATATATGAAAAGCCAACAGCTAACACCATAATCTATGGTGAAAGACTGAAAGCTTTCCCTCTAAGATCTGGAAAAAGACAAGGATGCCCACTCTTACCGCTGTTATTCAACATTGTACTGGAAGTTCTAGCCAGAGCAGATAAGCAAGAAAAAGAAATGAAAGGCATTAAATTGGAAAGGAAGAAGTAAATTTTTCACTATTTGCAGATGACATGCTCCTACATACAGAAAGTCCAGAAAATCTACAACAAAACTAGTAGAACTAAAAAACTAATTCAGCTAAGTCTTGGGGTACAAGATCAACATGAAAAAGTCTATACACTAGTAATGAGCAATCTAAGGAGGAAATCATGAAAAAAATTCCATTTACAGTAAGAACTGAAAGAAACAAATATCTAGGAATAAATTTATCAAAGGATGTAAGGGACTTGCATGGAGAAGTAAAATTAAGGAGCAAGCTAAGAGTTGAAGCTGAGGACACAGGTTATAAGGAGACAGAAAGTGGGTAGAGTTTGGGCATTTGATACTGAGGGAGTAAAGAATGTTCAACAGGATTGGTTGTGTACATCCAGAAGTGAATAGCACACTATTCTGTGATGGTAGCACAATATTGTAATTACTCCGAACAAAGACTAGTGAGTATAGCCAAAAGAATAAGGCAAGTGGCAAGTAAGACACTAGAAGAAAAGATAGAAGATAAAGAATGGGATGGTATAACTTAGTGAAACCTAGAGTGGTTAATGATGGTGATTAAATGTACAAATATAAGAATGTTTTTACATGAGAGTGAATAAATGAATGTCAACATTGCAAGGTGTTGAAAATTGGATGGTGCACTGGAAAATACAATCAATGCAATCTAGAGTGTATACTTAACAGGAACATTGTAATATGCTTCCATTAATTGTAAGAAAGGCAATACATCAAAGCTAAATATCTATAAGAGGGGATATAGGGGAGTAATATGAGATTCTTTGTGTTGTTGTTTGACCTCTTTATTTTATTTTTTCTTCTATCTTTTTAGATTTTTATTCTCCATCTTCTTCTCTTCCTCTTTGTGGAAGAAATGGAAATGTCCTCATATAGATTGGGATGGTGAATGCATAACTCTCTCATTATATTGGGAACCATTGATTTTTACTTAGGAGTGAATGTATGCTGTGTGAATCAAACTGTTTAAAAAATAAACAGAGGAATTCAAGTGCTGGATAGAAAGTGGAGAGAAGGAAGTACCTGTTTACTGTTGGTGGGGAAGTAGAATGGTGCAGCCCATCTGCAGCGCAGTGTGGTGGTTCTACGGGAAGCTAAGTATGGAGTTGCTATATGGTCCCCCAACCCTGTTATGGGATATATACTTGGATGAACTGAGAGCAGAGATATGAGTGGACTTTGCACACTGGGGTTTATGTCAGCCATATTCATGATTCCCAATGGATGGAGGTGGCATAAGGATACACTGACTGGTAAATGGAATGGTGAACTGTGGTGTATACATGCAATGGAATATTGAGTGGCAGCAAGAAGGAATAAAGTTGTGAGGCATGCAGCTAGGTGAATGTATCTTGCAGACAGTATGTTGAGTAAAATAAGTCAGAAATGAAAAGACAAACATTATAACATGTCACTCATATGGACTAAATATAATGTGCGAATTATAGTTTTTTCTACTCTGAGAATTGAATCTGGGAGCATACATTATCAAGGCTTATTATAAAGGTTCCCAGATTGTAAGCTCTTACAGAAGTCACATCTATTCATCAGTTGTAATGGTTATTTCTAAATTCTGAGATGCTGAGCTGTTTGTGTATAACCTAGTTGGTCCTTGGAACTTTGGGTATCTGTGTGACACCTGACACTCAGAGCCAGAGTTTGGCAGCTATGAATATCACGTTACCCCATACAATAACTGTTAAAGAAACTGAAACGGAGAGATCAGACTTCAATTAGAGATATGAATGAAATGGACTTGGTTAGGACTAAGGTAAATAAGACTAAAGGGTAAAAGATGATACTGACTGTGTTTAAAATTTCAACTTCTGTGTGAGACCAAAGGAAGAGATATTTATTTGGTGCAAAATCCATATTTTCTGTAGCACAGTACGTAATTTAACTAGTATGGTCAGTTTATTCAAACACTATAATTACATGGAATCTTGAATAGGGAGTGAAATCTTGTTGGTTTGTACAGGTTAGCATGAAGCCCTGATACATCTCAGAGTAATTTAGTCAGATAATAAAAAGATTTTGCAAAGCCCCTAGAGGGACTGGGGAAAATGTGGAAATATTAAACTTCCCCACCTGGGGAATTTCTGATATTCTTGCAAATATTGGGGACTGCCAGTTTAGTAGGCTGAGCTCTTGATCTTGGGGCTTGCCCTTATGAAGCTTGTTGTTGCAAAGGAAAGGCTAAGCCTACATATAATTGTGCCTAAGAGTCATCCCTAGAGAACCTCTTTTGTTGCTCAAATGTGGCCTCTCTCTCTTTAATCTCACTTGGCAGGTAGACTTACTGCCCTCCCTCCTGCATGGGACATGGCTCCCAGGGGTCTAAATCTCCCTGGCAACATGGGAGATGACCCCAGGGGATGGGCCTGGACCCAGCATTGTATAATTGAGAAAACCTTCTTGGGCCAAAATGTGGAAGAGAAATGAAACAAAATAAATTTCAGTGGCTGAGAGATTTTGAGTAGCATTGAGAAGACATCTGGAGATTATTCTTATGCATTATATATGTATCCCTTTTAGATTTTGGTGTATTAGGATAGCTAAAAGGAAACACATGAAACTGTTGAAATGCAATCCAGTATCCTTGATTCTTGAAGATGATTGTGTAACTATATAGCTTGTATGGTGTAACCATGTGATTGTGAAAACCTTGTGGCTCACACTCACTTTATCTAGTTTATGGACAGATGAGTAGAAAAATGGGGACAAAATTAAATGAATAATGAGGGTATGGGTATTTTATGTGTTCTTTTTTTTTTCTTTTCCTTTTTATACTTTTTTCTTTTTAGTTTTTGGGGTAATGAAAATGTTCAAAAATTGACTGTGGTGATGAATGCACCAGTGTATGATGATACTGTGAAAAATTGATTATACACTTTGGATGATTGTATGGTATGTGAATATATCTCAATAAAATTCATTGATAAAAATCAATTGACCATTGATCTGAAGGTTTATTTCTGTGCTCTCAAGTCTATTCTCTTGGTCTATATATTTGTCCTTCTGCCAGTAACACAGTTTTTAAAATTTTATCTTTGTAATAATTTGAAATCAAGATGAATGAGCCCTTCAAATTTGAACTTCTATCTCAAGAAATTTGTGGCTATTCAGGTTCTACTGACCTAACATATGACTTTGATGATTGGCTTTTCCATTTCCTCAAAGAAGATTGTTGGAATTTTGATTTGGATTGTGTTAAATCTGTAAATCACTGAGAGAATTCTTGACATCTCAATGATATTAACTTTTCCAATACATGAGTTTGGGGTATTTTTCCCATTTATTTAAGTTTTCTTTAATTTATTTCAACAACATTTTGTATTTTTCTGATTACAACCCCTTTACATTTTAATTAAATTTATACCTAGATATTTGATTCTTTTAGTTGCTATTGTAAATGGAATTGTTTTCTTAATTTTCATTGCATATTGTTCATTGACGGTGTATAGAAACACCATTAATTTTGTTAATTGATCCTATGGTCTGCTGCCTTGCTGAATTCATGTATCAGGTCTAGAAGCTTTCTTATTGATCCTTGGGGAGTTTATCTCTATAGAATCATGTCATCTATGAACATGGGTAGCTTTACTTCTTCCTTTCCAATTTGGATGCCTTTTCTTTCTTCTTCTTTTTTTTTTTTTTTTTTTTTTTTTTTTTTTTTTTTTTGCCTAGTTACTCTAGCTAGCACTTCCTTGTCTTGTTCCAGATCTTACAGGGAAAGCTTTCAGACTTTCAACATTGAGTATGATGCTACCTGTGGATTTTGCATATATTCCCTTTATCATTATCTTCCATTCCTATTTTTAGTGTATTGTCAAATAAGTGTCTTGAGCTTTGTGAAATGCCTTTTCTGTGTCAATTGAGATGAATATGTGATTTTATCTTTTATTTTGTTAATGTATTACATTTATTGATTTGCTTGTGTTGACCCACCATGCATTCCTGGAATAAATTCCACATGGTTGTGATGTATAATCCTTTAATTGTCTAATTGGATTTGATGTATTAGTATTTGGTGAAAAATTTTGCATCTATAATAAGGACATGCAATTGTCTTTTCTGTGATATCTCTTTAAGATTTTGGTATTATGGGGATGATAGCAAAGTCTATTGCAGTGCAATACCTCCCTTACATTATTTTTGAGGAATGCCTGCTGCTTCTCCAACCCAAATGTGTTCCAGTACATATGTAACAGAAATGATGTACATCTTGGATAAGTCCTTCAAATAGCCATGTGTTTGGCTTGAACAGAGATGCACCCTATTTTGCATGTAATGTCTGCCCTGGTTTCTCTGGAACCAGTGACCAGGGTGGCACACTGGATGTGTAGGCTTCTCAGATTTTAGAGCTTCCACCAATCCAGGAAATGTGTGAGAAAAGGGTAGTAAAAGCCATTTTTCAGTAGTTGTTTTCTTGATTCATCACCTGGTTACTTCATGTAAAATTTTCATATATTCCAGAATTCTGATAAAGTTGTTTCTGTCATTTCCTCAAGATTTTCTAATGTTTCTGTGGGAGGATAGGAATTGGAGCTTCCTACCCTACCATCTTGCTGACAACTGTCCATATATTTTCTTGGCATCCAGAATTCTCCTTTCAGTTATACAATTTTACTCTTTTTAGTTAAATTCCTCTATCTTATAACCCATAGTACCTATGATTTAATCACTTTTCTCTTAGTATGTTCTATATGAATGAAGACAACTTACACAACAAAGAAATCACACCTGTGCCAGTTTGTATATATTGTGTCCCCCAGAAAAATCCATTTCATTTAATGCAATCTTGTGAGAGCAGACATATTAGTGTTGATTAGGTTGGAACCTTTGGATTAGGCTGTTTCCATGGAGATGTGATCCACACAAATGTATGTATTACTTTGATTAGATTATTTACATGGAAGAGTGGCCCCACCCATTCAACCTGTGTCTTGATTAGTTTACTAGAGCCCTATGAAAGCTCACAAACAGAAGGAACACAGAGCAGCTGCAGCTTAGAGAGACATTTTGGAGAATGCCATATTGAAATGCAACTAGGAACAATCAGATGCCAGCCACATGCCTTCCCAGCTAACAGAGGTTTTCCAGACACCATCAGTATTCTTCAGTGAAGGTACCCTACTGTTGATGCTTTTGTTTGGACATTTTCATGGCCGTAAGTCTGTAACTTTGTAACCAAATAAACCTCCTTTATAAAAGCCAATCCATTTCTGGTATTTTGCATAATGGCAGTATTAGCAAACTGGAACAGATTTTGGTACCAGGAGTGAGCTGCTGCTACTGCTAAGTTTGCAAGTACCAAACATGTTGGGATGACTTTTTTTACTTTTTTTTAAAAATTCAGTTTTATTGAGATATATTCGCATGCCATATAATCATCCATGGTGTGCAATCAACTGTTCACAGTACCGTACTATAGTTGTGCATTCATCACCTCAATCTATTTTTGAACATTTTCCTTACACCAGAAAGAATCAGAATCAAAATAAAAAATAAAAATAAAAAAGAACACCTAAATCACCCCCCCATCCCACCCTATTTTTCATTTAGGTTTCATGCCCATTTTTCTACTCATCCATCCATACACTGGATAAAGGAAATGCAATCCACAGGATTTTCACAATCACTCTGTCACCCCTTGTAAGCTACATTGTTATACAATCATCTTCAAGAGTCAAGGCTACTGGGTTGGAGTTTGGTAATTTCAGGTATTTACTTCTAGCTATTCCAATATATTAAAACCTAAAAGTGTTATCTGTATAGTGCATAAGAATGTCAACCAGAGTGACCCCTTGACTCCATTTGAAATCTCTCAGCCACTGAAGCTTTATTTCATTTCATTTTGCATCCCCCCTTTTGGTCAAGAAGATGTTCTCAATCCCACAATGCTGGGTCCAGATTCATCCCTGGAAGTCATATCCTACATTGCCAGGGAGATTTACACCCCTGGGAGTCAGGTCCCACATAGAGGGGAGGGCAGCAAGATCGTCTGCCAAGGTAGCTTAGTTTGAGAGAGAGGGCCACATCTGAGCAATAAAGAGGAACTCAGGGGGAGACTCTCAGGCACAATTATAAGCAGTTAAGCCTCTTCTTGCAGCAACAAACGTCATAGTTCTAGCCCCAAGACAGAGGGCTCAGCACATCAAGCTGTCAGTCCCCAATGTTTGTGAGAACACCAGCAACAATCCAGGTGAGGAAGTCCAACACCTCTACATTCTCCCCCAGCTCTTTGGGTGAGCCTGAATATACATTTTTATTCCCCACCCAAATTACTTTAGGATTTGTTGCTATTTCATGGAATGACTTCTTTAATGGACAAGGGGAAGATTCTGGAAGAATTGTGAGGAGCTTGATAGAAAAGGCCTAGACTGCACTGAAAAGACTGTTGGTAGAAATATGGACTCTAAAGATACTTCTGATGAGGACTTAAACAGAAATTATGAGTGTGTCATTGCAAACTGGAAGGAAGGTGCTCCATGTTTTAAAGCGGCAGAGAATTTGGCAAAATTGTGTCCTGGTGGTGAATGAAGGGCAGAATTTGAAAGTGACAAGCTGGGATACTTAGCTGAGGAGATCTCTGAACTCTGTGTGGAGGATGTAGCCTGGCTTCTCCTCACAGCTTATAGCAAAATGCAAGAAGGCAGAGATATACTGAGAAATGAACTCTTGTGTTCAACAAAACCAGAAACCGATAGTTTGGAAAATTCTAGGCTTTCAGAAAGTGAAACCCTAGAGGACAATGTCCCATGTGAGGGTTTAACCAAACATGGAACCAGCCAGCCATTTCAGTACAAGCCTGGATTGGAGATGGAGTTATCCAGAAAGGATCTGTAGAAAGTTCTTATTCTGGTTTGCTAATGCTGCCATTATGCAAAACACCAGAAATGGATTGGCTTTTATAAAGGGGGTTTATTTGGTTATGCAGTTACAGTCTTAAGGCCATAAAGTGTCCAAGGTAAGGCATCTAACAACAGGTACCTTCACTGGAGAAAGGTCACTGGCATCTGGAAAACCTCTTTTAGCTTGGAAGGCATGTGGCTGACATCACCTTTCTCCCAGGTTGCATTTCAAAATGGCATTCTCCAAAGTGTTGCTCTTGGGACATTTTGTCCTGTCTTAGCTGCAGCTCCTCTTCAAAATGTCACTCTCAGTTGCCCTCCAATATGGCACTCACAGCTGCTCTCAGATCCTTCTGTGTATAAACTCCTTTATATGACTCCAGTGATCACAATTAACACCCACACTGAATGGGCAGGGGTAACACCTCCATGGAAATTATCCAATCAAAGATTTCACTCACAGTTTGATTGAGTAAACATCTCCATGGAAACAAAGACATTCCAACCTAATCAACATTAATACATCTGCCCCCACAAGATTACATCAAAGAACATGGTGTTTGGGTGACATAATACATCCAAACTGGCACAGTCCTATTGTCTGATGGTTTTGACCCCTGCAAAGTACATACCAAACATACAAAAATTTTGTGGGGTCTGTATATACAGAACCATTGCTGGTCTGGACTGGAGGGGGCAGAGAAGGAATAAATTGAAAGAAAAATTTTCCATGACAAAATCATGGAAGCTGAGGTCTGGAGTCAAGAGATCTTGTTCAAGAAGGACAGAACAACCCATGTACATGGAAAGGGTGAGTTTGCCCCAGAGGCAGAGGGTGGGCCTTCCACATCATTGCTCAGGAAAAGTGCTGCCACCCCAGGAAATAGAGAGGGTGGACCACATTCCCCAGAGGTTCAGGAGAGCTTGGCCACCACCCCCACTGTTCAGAGAGGAGAGAGCATTTGACTTGGAGAGGCAGAGTCCAGGTGGCAACCTGATGTTTGAGTAGGGATGGGCCGGAGAAACAGGGTGGTCTCCCCAATGTGTGGGTATGTTAGAGCACTCACCCCAGCACTTGGAGAGAGAAGGGCTGCCATGAAAGCCCTTGGAAAGGGTTGGACTCCTGCTCTCTCTAGCCCCAAGGATAAAATATCATAGTATAAATGACTCTCAGATTTCGAAATCTAATGGAGTTTGCCCTGCAGGTTTTAGAAACTGTTTTGGTCCTGTGAACCCTGTTTTCCTTTCAATTCCTCCTGATGGCAATGGGAATGTTTATTCTATGACTGTCCTTCCTTTGTATATTGGCAGCAGATAATTAATTCTAAGTTTCACAGGTCCATAGCTAGAGGGAAATTTTGCTTTAGAACAAGTCCACATGTGTAACTGATTTTGATGGGATCTTGTACTTTACAATTGTTACTAAAATGTTTTAAGTTTCTGTGATATTGTGATGGGATGAATATATTTTGTATATCAAGAGATCATGTTCTTTTGGGGTCCAATGGGTGGAAAGCACCAGTTTGGATGTACTATGTACCCCCAAATGTCATGTTCTTTAATGTAATCTTGTGGGCCAGATGTATTTAGTCTTGCTTAGGTTGGAACCTTTGGATTAGGTGTTTCCATGGAAATATGGCCCCACCCACTGTATAGTGATAACTCTGATTAGATTACTCTCATGGAGGTGTGGCCCCACCTATTTAGCATAGGCCCTGATTAGTTTACTAGAGCCCTATAGGAGCCCAGACAGGAGCTTGCTGCTGCAGCTTACAAAGACATTTTGGAGATGGCCTTTGAAAGCAGACTTTTGCTGACATTTTGCTCCAGAGAAGCTAAGAGAGCTTCATTTTGTTACCCAACAGCAACATGTTGAAGAATGTACAGGAGTTGAGAGAGGAGCTGGAACACAACCTAGGATCAGCAGAAGCCAGCCACGTGTCTTCCCAGCTAACAGAGGTTTTCCAGATGCCATTGGCCTTCCTTTGGTGAAGATATAGTTGTGTTGATGCTTTAATTTGGACACTTTTATGGCCTTTGGACTGTAAATTTGTAATCAAATAACTCCCTTTATAAAAGCCTATTTCTGGTATTTTGCATAATGGCAGCATTAGCAAACCAGAACACCACCTAAAATGGATTACTCCTTAAGCTTAAGGTTGGTTGTAGTGAACATAAGAGGAGATATATGCTTTAAAAGATGTCCTACATGACTTTCAGGGATGTAAATCTCCCTAGCAATGTGGGACCTGACTCCCAGTGATGACCATGGCCCTGGCATCATGGGATTGACAATGCCTTATTTACCAAAATGGGAAAGATAGATGTAACAAAATAAGGTTTCAGTGGCTAAGAGATTTCAAATAGAGTTGAAAGTTCATTATGGATGTTACTGCTATGCAAGCTTCAGCCAGATATTACAAATTACCATGGTATGTCAAGACCCAATGAACAGTATTCCTGAAAACCCTAAAGAAAACCCAGGGCTCTATATAAGAGTCTGTAAATGTTTTACTTAATAAGCTTGTTTTCCAGAAACTTAAAACCTCAAGATTTTTCCTATGCCAGATAAGCCATGAAACTTAGAGGTAACAATCTCTCCCAGAACATCAACCAGTTGCATTTCCCTATCCCATAATGTTGATATCCCTTTTCAACATGAGGAAGTTAGAATAGTCATTGCCCAAATATCCCTGAAGATTGAGAAAATGATCTAATGAGAGGGAGAAGTTGTAACAGAGAAGTTAGGATTTTACAAATAATTATGTATATTGAATCACTATATAGATATTTCTTTTCAGTTTCTAGAGTATTAGAAGAGACAGAAGGAAATACCTAAAATTGTGGAACCATAACTTATAGTATACTTTGAAATCTGCTCTACAACTACTTGCTAAACTATATTTAGAAATTTATTGCTTTTCTGCATATAGGTTATATTTCACAATAAAAAAGCAAAAAAAAAAAAAAAAAAAAAAAAATGTCCTAGAGTAGCCTCTGTTGCCTCAGGTGTAATTTTACTAATATCAGTGGATCCTCAATGATATGGTCCAGACAGAATAAAGTTCACAACTTAAAGAGTTTACACATTCAAGGCACAAACAGCTCTAATTTTCCACACATCAATTTCTGAATTAACCACCTACCTGGGTAGATCCACAGTGAAAAAGAACAGATTAATAACACAATATAACATTTGCTTTGTTTAAGAAATATAACATAAACCAAATAACCATGTTTGGAAGATGAGGGAAGATTAAAAGTTTGCATATACTTTGTTGGGTGTGGGTTATGGAAGAACAACATGCATTTTATTTAGAGATATTTACCCAAAAGAACCAGCCAATGAAGTTGGACTTGGATAATTCCAGGGAAGAAGTGATGGTGGTGTGGGGAGAGGATAGAGACCATTGAATGTTCCTTCTTGTTGCAACAAGCATTATAAATTACTTTATACTCCATGCATGGATAATTTTGTAACAATTTAAAATAAATAAAGAATGAAAATCATAGAGAATGGTATCATACAGAGCACGCTGCTTGTTTAATGATACTGACTTGTATCTGTAACATTAATGTGGGAAACTTACCCTCATCCCTCGCAAACAAATGTATATATGGAAAAAAGAAAAAGAGCCCTGTGCTGGTTTGAATCTATTATGTCCACCACGAAGCCATGTTCTTCAATGCAGTCTTGTGAGGACAGACTTATTAGTTTTCTAATTAGGGTGGGGACTTTTGATTTAGTTTTCCATGGAGATGTGACTCACCCTGCTGTGGGTGAGACCTTTGGTTAAATTATTTCCATGGAGGTGTGGACTCTGCCCATTCAGGGTGGGTCTTCATCAGTTCACTAGAGTACTTAAGAAAGCTCAAGAGCCAACACAGATGGTGATGCTTGGGGATGTCTGGAGATGCAGACAGAAAGACATTTGGAGATTCTAAGCTAAGAGATACAGCCCAAAGTTTGCCCTGGAGAAGCTAAAAGAGGGCCCCCAGATGCTTAGAGAGAAATGCCCTGGGGGAACAAGCATAGATGCACAGGAGCTGAAAGAAAGAAGGTAAGAGAGGCAGAAGCCCAAGAAAGGATGCACAGAGTCTGAGAGAGAGAAGTTAAGATAGAAGCCCAGAGAGACATTTTAGAGAAAGCCAATTTGAAAGCAGAACCCTGGAGCAAAGGACAAGCAGAAACCAGCCACATGCCTTCTCATTTAACAGAGGTGTTCCAGACACCATCAGCCTTTCTTCAGGGAAGGTTCCTTTTGTTGATGCCTTAGTTTGGATACTTACGGCCTTAGAATTGTAAATTTGTAGCCTAATAAATCCCCTTTATAAAAGTCAATCCATTTCTGGTATTTTGCATAATGGCAGCTTTAGCAAACTGGAACGAGCCAGTATTCATAAATTTTTCTAGTTGACCTCAATGATCTATAAAAAACAGCAAAAACAACATAAAAAAGTAGATAATTTTGACCACATAAAAGTTAAAAAATTTTGTTACTCCAAAGAATTTATCATGGAGGTAGTCCTCTGGAACCATTAGCATATAGCCAGGAATAACTAGTAGTCTGAAACAACTGTTTGGGGACATCTGTGACCAAATACACATTGTGCACAAGTCTGGATTGAGTGGAATGGCTGAAATCACAGAATAGGGTTGTAAGTAAAGCTCCGCAAACTGCAGAGCCACTGCATCTCCCCCACCAGCACAGCAGGCTGAGGTGAAACACTTCCCTGTGGGAAAAAGAAGAAGTCTTCTAGGATAAAGAGAAGGTAGCTCAACCAAGCTCCAACTGTGGTTTTAGTTAACAAATTTGGACAACTGAATACAAGCTATGGGCACAGATAAACCCATAACAAGCAGGAAAATCTTCTTCCAGCAGAGAGGAGGTGGGGCTGATGGGGTAAAATACATAAATAAAAACAGAGGCTTTTGGAGTTGGCTGAGTTGGCTCAGAATACTGAAAAAGGGCTGTGTGCCAAGAAAAGGGACACATAGAATCAGGCACCAATTCTGGTTCTTGACTGGTAACTGAGGGTCTGGGGACTGATTCTGAAAAGGGAATTTCTTTCTTTTTTCCTTTTTGTTCTTGCATTCTAAGAAGTCATTAGAGAAAGCCTCAGGCATTTTCAATTGTCAGCATTGACCCAGGCAAGGGGGGAGTTAAAATAGTAAAAGAGGCAAAGGAAGAATTCAGTGTAGGAGATAAATCCCTAAAGGGCTTATCTTCTCTAAGAAAAGGGGGAGGCAGGTCCCAGATCAAGTGGTTGCCCTCCCTAAGAGAACTCAGAACATAGGGCCTGGGTGGGGAGAGAAAAAGCTTAAGCTTGGCTTCTGACATTCTCAGGCCCTGGCAGGGACAGGGTATACTGAGAATTAAAGGCAACACACCTCTTTATGCCAGTAGGGAGCTGCAGGCTGGAAAGCACCACCTGCTGGGCAGGATAGGAAAAACAGAGTCTACAGGCCTCACAGGGTAGTCTGACAACCTGCTGGGTCTCATCCTCAAGGAAACCTGATACAGATTACACCCTCCTGAGACAAGGGCCCATCTGATCTGAGAAAATCTGATTGGGGTAATCAAGGAAACCAGACACCTAGATAACAAAAAATTGCAAATCACACTAGAAAAAGCAAAGATATGGTCCTGTCAAGGGAAGAGACTTACAATACAAATGAGATACAAGAGTTGAAACAACTAATTAAAGATGCCCAAACAAATATGATAAATCAATTCAAAAATCAAATCAAGTTGAGGGACAATATGGCAAAAGAGGTGAAGGATGTAAAGAAGACATTTGGTGAACTTAAGGAAGAACTTGAAAGTTTGAAAAACAATTGGCAAAACTTAAGGGAATAAAAGGCACAATAAAAGAGATGGAAAACACAATGGAAACATGCAACAGTTGATTTTAAGAGGCAGAAGAAAGGATTCTGGAACTAGAGGAAAAGACATCTGAAACCCTACACACAAAAGAACAGATATACGGGAAAGAATGGAAAAATATGAGCAGGGTCTCAGGGAATGTAATGACAACAAGAAGCACATGAATATTCATGCCATGTGCTTTCCAGAAGGAGAAGAGAAGGAAAAGGTGCAGAAACAATAATGGAGGAAATAATCACTGAAAATTTCCCATCTTTTATGAAAGACATAAAATTGCAGATTCATCAAAGGAATCTTGATAAGATTATGTGCAGATTTCTCAGTAGAAACCATGGATGTGAGAAGGCAGTGGCATGATACTGAAACAGAAAAACTGCCAGCCAAGAATTCTTTATTTGGCAAAACTGTTTTCAAAATGAGGAAGAGATTAAAATATTTTCAGGCAAATAGACACTGACAGAGTTTTTGAACAAGAGACCTGCTTTGCAAGAAATAGTAAAGGGAGCACTACAAGCAGATAGGGAAACAAAGAAGAGAGAGGTTTGGAGAAGAGAGTATAAGTGAAGGTTATTAGTAAGAGGAAAAAGCAAGAGAGGGAAAATAAAATACAATAAGATATGACATATAAATTTGAAAAGTCAAAATGGTAGACAGTAGACATTACATTGAGTGAAATTAGAAGCGAAAGGACAGGTATTCTATTGGGCATTTGATGCTGAAGGAGTACATAAGGATAAAGAGGATTCTTGTATAGATCCAGAAATAGATAGCATAATACTGTGTAGCACAAAATGGTAAGTACTCTGAACAAAGATCAGTGTGAGTATGGTTGAATGAGGAAGGCTAGAGGCATTAAGACACCAGAAGGAAACATAGAAGATAAAGACTGGGATTGTATAACTTAGTGAAACCCAGAGTGGTTAATGATGGTGATTAAATGTACAAATATAAGAATGTTTTTTAAAGAGGAGAACAAATGAATGTCAACATTGCAAGGTGTTGAAAATTGGATGGTACAAGGGAAAAATACAATCAATGCAAATTAGAGCCTACAGTTACTGGTGATATTCTAAGATGCTTTCATTAATTGTAAAAAAAGGCAATATACCAAAGTTAAATGTCTATAAGAGGGGGATAAAAGGGAATGATATGGGATTCTTGGTGGTGGTGTTGTTGTCTGACCTTCTCATTGTATTTTATTTTATTTTTACTTTTTCTATCTTTTATATTTTTATTCTTCATTTTTTTCCTTTTCCTCTTTCTTTGCAGGAGAAATGGAAATGTGCTTTTGTAGTTTGTGGAGGTGAATGTATAACTATGTGACTTAACTGGGAATTATTGATTGTTTACTTAGAATGGATTGTATGGTGGATGAACAAAGATGTTTAAAAAATAAACAGAAGGATACAAGTGCTGGAGAAAATGTGGAGAGATGGATGTATCTATTCACTGTTGATAAGGAAGTAGAATGGTGCAGCCCATATCTAGGGTTACTATACGGTCCTGCTACCCCATTATGGATATATACTTGGAAGAACTGAGATCAAGGACAAGAATGGACATTGCACACTGGTATTTATGGTAGCATTATTCATGATTTGCAATGTATGGAGGTGACCTAAGGGTACATTGACCAATAAATGGAATGGTGAACTGTGGTGATAGCACTCAACGGACTACTGAGCAACAGTAAGAAGAAATGAAGTTGTGAGGTATCCAAGTATGTGAATGGAACTTGAAGACAGTATGTTGCGTGATATAAGCCAGAATCAAAAGGTAAACATTGTAACACTTCACTTATGTGGACTAACTATAATGTGCAAACTCTAAGAATTGAATCTGAGAGCATAGGTTATCAGGCAAAATCTTACAGCAAAGGTTTGTAGATTGTAAGCTCTTACAGCAGTCACATCCATTCATGAGTTGTAATGGTTATTTCTAAATTCTGAGATGAGCTGTTTGCCTATAACCTGGTCAGTCCCTGGAAATTTGGGTATCCATGTGTCACCTGAGACTGTGAGCCAAAGTTTGGCATTACCCCATGGAGAAAATGTTAAAGAAGCTAAAAAGTTATTTTTATTCATTTTATAGATATCCCTTTTTTAGTAATTAGTGTATTAAAATAGCTAGAAGGAAATACCTGAAACTGTTGAACTACAATCCAGTATCCTTGATTCTTGAAGATGATTGTATAATTACATAGCTTATATGGTGTGAATATGTGATTGTGAAAATTTTGTGGCTCATACTCCCTTTATCCAAAAGTCAATGAATAATGTGGGGGGAAGGAGTATGAGATGTTTTGGGTGTTCTTTCATACTTTCATTTTTATTCTTATTTTCATTTTTGTTTCTTGAAGCAAGGAAATGTTAAAAAATTGATTATGGTGATGAATATACAACTATCCAATGATACTGTGAACAATTTATTGTACACTTTGGATGATTGTATGGTATGTGAATATATCTCAATTAAATTGCTTTAAAAAGATTTTATCATGAAAATAAAATGAAAACATATACAATGGAAGAAAATACTTCAAAGCTGCATATCTGAGGAAGGATTAACATCCAGAATATATCACAAAATCCTCCAACTTAGGAACAAAAAAGCCAACAGATCAATTTAAAAATGATCAAAAAACTTGAACAGACATCTCTCAAAGGAGATATACAAATGGCCAGAAAGCACATGAAAAGATGCTCAACATCTTTAGCTATGAGGAAAATTCAAATCAATATCACAATCAGGTACTATTTCACACCCATTAGAATGCCTTATTAAAAAAATAACAGAAAATAACAAGTGTTGACAAAGATGCAGAGAAATAGGAACACTTTCATTGCTGGTGGTCACATAAAATGATTCAGCCACTGTGAAAGACACTTTGGCAGTTCCTCAGAATGTTAAGTGTAGAACTAACATATGACCTGGGAAACCCACTTCTAGGTACACCCAAAAGAATTGAAAGTAGGGACTTAACAGATACTGCACACTGATGTTCATGGTGGCATTATTCACAACTGCCAAAACATGGAAGCAACCCAAGTGTTTATCAAGAAATGAATGGTTAAATAAAATGTGTTATATATATAAAATGGAATATTATTAAGATGAAAACATAATTAAGTCTTGATACCTGTGGTAACATGGATGAGCCTAGAAGATATGAAGTTGAATCGAAGAAGCCAGGCACAAAAGGACAAACATTGCATGAACTCACTGATTTGAAACAATTAGTATATGCAAAATCATAGAGTCAAAATCTAGAATATAGTTTACCAGGGGATGGGGTGGGGGTTTGGAATGGGAAGTTAAGTCTTAAAATGCACTTTGTCCCTATTTGGAATGATGGAAATATTTTGATAATGGATAGCAGTGATGGTAGAACAATGTGAATACAATTAACAGCACTGAAAGATGTATCTCAATGTGATTAAAAACTGAAATGTTAGATGGAAGAATAAAAATTTTTAAAAATCCATGGAACTACTCTACACAATAAACCATAAGTTAAACCATGGACTTTAATTAATAGTATAATTGAAATAATGAGCTATCATCCATTGCAACAAATTTTCCACACCAATGCAAGGTGATGGTGGTGTGGTGGTTTATGGGAATCTTGTATTTTTTACCTGATTTTTCCGTAAACCCAGAATTCTCTTATAAAGAAAAATATATATATAATGATGTTGACTGGTTGTCCCTAAATATGTTGAATACATTAGTAAAAGAAAGGGATGAGCTGAACGCTTCAAACCACCAGTTCAAGCACTGGGTGAAGGACATGAAAGCTTCTATGTGTGCCTGGAAAGAAACTTTTTTCTTGTAGCCACAGACTTGGGATTTCTGAAAACCTGACCAGAGTCTCTTTGTGTGAGTGTCCAAATTCCAACATAAATTCCCAAACTTGCACAGTGTCTACTGTTAAAGTGAAGGTGTTGATTGGATATGAAAGGGATTCTGAAAATTGGAATGGGATATGGGTTGATAATGATGAAGGTGGGATATTGAAACCATAGATTTTGCTGATTTCTCTTTTCCAAATAAACCTGTGATGGTCTGTACTGAGGAATCAGACACCCTGCCTCTACATAAAGAAATTAACCCTGCTGTGCCTAAAATACATGCAACTTTATCCCCTGAGGAAACAGCCCTGATCCCTCTGTCTGAAGAGAATAAACCTGTTTCACCAGCTGAAACTTTAAAGCACCCCTGAGGTACTTGGCTTGTAAGACACTGCTAATTACTCTCATGAACCACTCCCACCACACCTCTTTTCTCCCTAACCTATAACTAGACTGAAGTCCCAACAGGCCCCAAAAGGTGAGGTCCACAGTGTGTTCCATGAGGAGTTGTCCTACAGTCCCCCCACAAAGCAATGATTTTTACAATTTATATACACAGAAATCAGGGGAATACATAGTTATCCCTTTTCCTGGTGGGGGTTAGGGGTGCAGCACCCCTGTAATCAGAAAAATTGCATAAAATTGTTTGGACCTCCCTTCTTACCAGAGAAGAAGGCTTCTCGAGGTTTTCCTTGATAGTCTCTATAATCTTCTCCATTGAGTCGCATGTGTACTGTGCCTTAAATGTCCATATTATCCCTGATCAAGAGATTGAATGAAAGATGTTGTGTTGGGTGGCATGTAAGATGACTTCAATGACTTCAACATGGAATTCATGGGGTTCTGGGTGGCCAGGAGTTATTGTCCAGAAGCAACACATCAATGGCAATCCCTTGCTGGAAAAGTATTTTCTAACCTCTGGCACAAAACACTGAAGGAACCAGTCAAGGAAAGTGTTTTGGTTGCCCATGGTTTCTTATTGAACATCCAGAAAATAGGCAGCTGGTACTTTTCCTTTCCTTTCAAAGCTTGAGTGTTAGCAGCTTTTATAAATCAGGGCTGTCTTTTTAATGAACCCTATGAAATTGGCACAAAGGAGCAGGGATACCCTATTCCTTGCAGCTTTAAAGCCTGGGGCTTGCTTCTCTTCTTGGCTGATATATGTCCTCTGATGCATTTTATTTCCAATATAGGGCAGTTTCATCAGCTTTGAATATTCATTCTCTTTTGTAGCCTTTCTCTTCAGCTTCTTCAGGGTTTCAGGAAACTCCCTAGTTAACTCTTAAATTGGCAGATGCTGCCTCTCCTGTTACTTTTACATTGAGTAGGCTAAAATTTTCACAACCAGCCTTTGTTCACCTGAAAATCCATAGGGGTAGACCTTTCACCTTAATTTTCTTTTAGGGAATCATATAAGGACTTAGCTTCTTCTCATGTGATGACAGTCTACCAGAATGTCTTTTTAATGAAAATCCTGCACCCAAAACTATGTTGCACTTTCTATGAGAGAGATGTGTTTCTTATCATTTATGCAAATGCTTAGTAATTGTTGGTGTAGCTACAACAGCAGCTTAATGGATTTCCTTCTCCTTTCCTCTTAACATGCTTTAGGGTTGACTCAATGCCATAACAGTGGCCAAATGGTAGAATCGCTTATTATGCATTCATCACTGCAGTCAATATGTGAACATTCTCATTTCTTCTAAAGAAAAAATCCCATATCCCTATTATCCCCCTATTATTGACATTAAGATTTGGTGTAGTGACTTTGTCACAATTAATGAAAAAACACTAAAATTTTACTATTAACTATGCACCTCAGTTTACATTAAGTGTATTTTTCCCCATATAAAAGCCTATTATTAACACCTTATAATAGTGATGTATGTTTGTTCTAATTCATGCAAGAACTTTCTTGAATTTTTACAATTAACCACCATCATTGTGCACTCTAGGTTTTGCTAAGTTATACAGTCCCATATTTTATCCTCCACCTTTCCTTCTGGTGATATACGTGACCCTAGCATTCCTCTTTCAACCATACTCACACTCAGCTTTGTTAATTACACTTACAGTATTGTGCTACCACAACACAGTATTGTGCTATCCATTTCTGAACCTATACAATCAACCTTATTGAACATTCTGTAATCTTTAAGCATAGATTATCCAATCCCTGCCCTATTTCTATCTCCTGGTAATCTATGCTCTCAAATTTCACTTTTAGAATTTGCTCATTTTACATAGTTCATATTAGTGAGACCATACAGTATTTGTCCTTTTGTTTCTGGCTTATTTCACTCAACTTAATGTCCTCAAGGTTCATCCACATTGTTGCATGCATCATGACTTTATTCTGCCTTACAGCTGCATAACATTTCATCACATGTGTATACCACAATTTATTTATCCACTCTTTTGCTGATGGACATTTGGGCTGTTTCCATCCATTGGCAATTGTGAATAATGCTGATATAAACACCAGTGTGAAACTGTCTGTTAGTCTCCACTTTCAGTTCTTTTGAGTATATACTAGTAATTGTATTGCTTGATCACATGGAAATCCTATACTTAGCTTCCTGAGGAATTGCCAAATGACCTTCCAGAGCAGCTGCACCATTCTACCTTCCCATCAACAGTGAATAAGTGTACCTATTTCTCCACATCCTCTCCAGTACTTGAAGTTTTCTCTTTTGTTTTGTTTTTGTTTGTTTGTTTGTTTGTTTGTTTGTTTGATAATGGACATTCTGGCAGGGGTGAGAGATATCTCATGTGGTTTTGATTTGTATTTCCCTAATAACCAGTGAAGATGAGCATCTTTTCATACGCTTTTGAGCCACTTGTATTTCCTCTTTGGAAAAGTGTTAATCCCCATCTTTTGCCCATTTTAAAATTTAATTGTCTTTTTGTTGTTGAGTTATATATTCTGGACATTAAACCCTTATTGGATATATAGTTTCTAAATATTGTCTCCTATTGTGTAGGCTGCCTTTTTACTTTCTTGACAAGGCCCATTGATGTACAAATGAATTCAATTTTGAGAAGATCCCATTTATCTATTTTTTTCTTTCATTGTTTGCACTTTGGGTGTAAAGCCTAGGAAACCACCGCCTATTACAAGATCTTTAAGATATTTCCCTACATTTTCTTCTAAGAGTTTGATGGTCTGAGCTCTAATGTTTAGGTGTTTGATCCATTTTGAGTTAATTTTTGTATAAAGTGTGAGATACGGGTCCTTTTTCATTCTTTTTGATATGGATATCCAGTTCTCCAAGCCATTGTTGAAGAAGCTTTTCTGTCCCAGTTGAGCAGACTTGGCCACCTTGTGAAAAATCAATTGTCCATAGATGAGAGAGTCTCTTTCTGAACTCTCAATTCAATTCCATTGGGTCAGTATATCTATCTTTATTCCAGTAGCTTTGTTATAAGCTTTAAAGTCAGGTAGAGTGAGAGCTCCAAATCCATTTTTCTTTCTCAAGGTGTTTTCAGCTATTCAGGGCAGCTTGCCCCTCCAAGTAAATTTCATTATTGGTTTTTCTATTTCCGAAAAGTAAGTTGTTGGGATTTTGATTGCCATTACACTGAATCTATAAATAATTTTGGATAGAACTGACATCTTAATTCTTGTCTTCCAAGCCAGGAACACAGTATGTCCCTACATTTATTTAGGTTTTCCTTGATTTCTTTTGGCAATGTTTTGTAGATTTCTGTGTATAGTTCCCTTACATCCTTGGTTAAATTTATTCCTAGATATTTGTTTCTTTGGGCTAATATTGTAAATGGGATTTTTTTCTTGATTTCCTCTTCAGATTTATCATTATTAGTGTATAGAAATGCTACTGATTTTTGTGTCTTGCTCTTTCATCTTGCCATTATGCTAAACCCCAAGCTCAAGCAGTTTTGTTGCAGATTCTTCAGGACTTTCTACCTATAGGGTCATGTCATCTGAAAACAGTAAAAGTTTTACTTCTTCCTTTCCAATTTGGATGCCTTTTATTTCTTTTACTTGCCTAATTGCTCTAGCTAGAAATTCCAGCACAATGTTGAATAACATTGGTGATGGTGGGCATCTAAGTCTTCTTTCAGATATTAGACAAAGTTTTCAGTCTTTCACCATTGAATATGTTGTTAGCTGTGGGTTTTTCATATATGCACTTTACCATGTTGAGGAAGTTTCCTTCTATTCCTACTGTTCAGTGTTTTTATCAAGAATGGTTGCAATGCTAGATTTTGTCAATTACATTTTCTGCATCAATTGAGGTCATATTGTTTTTCTACTTCAAATGTTTGATAAGTTGTATTACATTAATTTATTTTCTTGTGTTGAACCACACTTGCATGCCTGGAGTAAAAACCAATTTTTCATGGTATATCATTCTTTTGATGGGCTGCTGGATTCAATTTGCAAGTATTTTGCTGAGGATTTTTGCATCTATATTCATTAAAGAGATTGGTCTGTAATTTTGTCTTCTTGTGGTATCTTTGTCTGCTTTGGTACTAGGGTGACTTTGGCTTCATAGAATGAGTTAGGTAGCTTTCCCCCCTCTTCAATTTTTTGTCATATCTTATTTTCTCTCTCTGTTTACCCTTTTAGTTACCCTTACTGATAATCTTCATTTCTACACTCTTCTCCAAAGCTCTCTCTCCTGTTTTACCTATCAGCCTGTATCACTAACTTTAGTATTTCTTGTATATCAGGTCTGTTGTTCATGAACTCTCAGTGTGTTTATCTGTAGATATTTTGAACTCTCCCTCATTTCTGAAGGACAGTTTTGTCTCATATAGAATTCTAGGCAGGCAGTTTTTCTCTTTCAGTATCTTAAATATATCTTAAATGTACCACTGCTTTCTCATCTCCATGGTTTCTTCCGAGAAATCTGAACTTAATCTTATCAAGCTTCCCTTGTATGTGATCAATCACTTTTCTCTTGCTGCTTTCAGAATTCTCTCTTTGCCTTTGGCATTTGACAATCTGATTAGTAAGTGTCTTGGAGTAGGTCTATTTGGATCTATTTTGTTTGGGGTATGTTTTGCTTCTTGGAGCTGTAATTTAATGTCTTTCACTAAAGTTGGGAAATTTTGGGTGATTATTTCAATTATTCTTTCTGCTCCTTTTCTCTTGTCTTCTGCTACTGGGATCCCTATAACATGTATATTTATGCACTTCATGTTTTCATTCAATCCCCTGAATCCCTGCTCAAATTTTTCCTTCTTTTCCCTATCTGTTCTTTTGTGTGTAAGATTTCAGATGTCTTCTCCTCAAGTTCACTAATACTTTTTTCTGCCTCTTCAAAACTGCTGTTGTATGTCTCCATTGTATTTTTCATCTCTTCTTTTGCAGCTTTCATTCCCATAAGTTCTGCTATTTTTTGCAAACTTCCTAATTCTTCATGTTCACCCAGTTCTTCTTTATATCCTTCATCTCTTTTGTCACATTTTCCTTCAATTCACTGAATTGATTTAGATTTGTCTGAACACCCTTAATTAGTTGTTTCAACTCCTGTATCTCATCTGAAGTTTTAGCTTGTTCCTTTGACTAGACCATATTCTCTTGCATCCTAGTATGATCTGTGATCTTTTGCTGGTGTCTAGGCATCTGACTTTCTTGATTAGCTTATTCTGGAGGTTATTTTCTCTCTCTTTGCTACAGCCCCATTTCTGAGACATCTTATAGGAGACTGTAGAATGGAAATCCTCCTAATGAGTAGAACTTCAAGCAGCATACCTGATTGTTCATTTAGCTTAGAAGGAGAAATGGCAGGAGGTGCATTTACACACATTGGCTGGGGCCAATGATTTACTTGGAAGATCAGGTACTGGAAGGAACATGATTGGAAAATTGGTGAGAAAAAGGTCTGGAAGAGAGCTATGTGTATCAACCTTTCTAAATAGGCAAAATACATGAAGATATCTGTGTTCCATGTGAAAGCTATCCAGAAGGTGACTTCATTCACTTTAACAGTAAGGTGAATAGGGTGACCATTTTGTGGATATTGGTTGTCTTTTTTTGCTAGATACCCTTGTCATTGCCCAATGGGCTCATGAACAAAGCAGCTTTGGCAGTACACATGGAGGTTGTTATGGATGGGACCAACAACATGGACTTCCACTCATCAAGGACAGCCTGGACAAAGTCACTGCTGAGTGCCCAATCTGCCAGCAGACACCAACACTCAATCCCTGCCATGGCATCATTCCCCAAGGTGATCAGACTGCTGCTTGGTGACAGGTTGATTTCACTGGACCACTTCTGTCATGAAAGGGAAAGCATTTTGTTCTAACTGGAATATTCATATACTAAAGATATAGATTTCCATCCTTGCACCAAAGTTGTGGGATAATATCTCTACTGAGGAGTCTGAAAATGAAGACACTGACTCCTCTCTATGTAAGGATCAGATAACTGTGGAGACTTGCTGCTGTCATATACCACCCAATGCCTCCTGCTCTCATAGTGAAGAGCTAGTTATTTCTTCTGGTATAGAGGCCTATTTAACAGAATTTTATCCAAAAATACTCAAGTACAATTTCCAAATTATAGAATGTGGGAAGGTCTTACTATAATAACTGGGACAGATGATTCATATCCTTCAAGTCTTATATTAGAAGATTGTACTGAGGGAGAGGCTAAACAGACCCAAGCAGAAAAGGAGGTAATGAGGGGTATGATATATTGGCTAAACTAATTATAGAATGAAATAAAAAACTATAACAAGTGTTCAAAAATTGATTGTGGTGATAAATACACAACTATATGATGGTACTGTGAATGATTTTTTGGATATCATACACTGTGGATGATTTCAGGGTGTGTGAATATATCTCAATAAAACTGTATTTTAAAAAAGAGGCAGTTTAGAAACACTTTCCAAAGACAAAATAAATATGGTACAATATTTGGAAAAAGCTGTACTAATGAGTTAGTTATAAGTAAAAGTAATCTCTCTTCTAATTTTAAATTTTTATATAAGTAAATTTGTATTATATTACTTTTACAAAAGTCATGGCTTAATTAGTAGAAATATTTTCATTAAGTTTTGCAAACATTCAAGGTTAAGTTTGAATCTCTGATAATGCTGTGACTACCCTCTTTTGTTTTGACTCACTTGTGGTTCACAACCCATAGTTCACCACCTGTAGTTCACCACCCATGGTTCAAACATAAAAATAGAATATTATTTAATTGAATGTATCCTAAATCAAGGGCTCTATAAATATTCTGCAACTTAGACTGGAGGAATCTTTTGATCTCATATCCAGCTGTTTCTGGAAGGGGAAGAAGTCCCCAGGCTTGACAATGTATCAAGTTATTTTTACATTGTAAACTTGTTCCTTTAACCTTATGTACTTTAGTAAATAAGTACTGAATTTGAATTCTTTTCTTGAGAACTCTTTACTTTTAAACTATTGTTTGTTCCTATACTCTTATTTGAGTGGGAGTTTGCTTGAATGAAGCCAAAACTGACTGAATCATGACCTGATAAGGCTCAGTCCTTTTCTAACAGAGATCACAGGTTTGCAGTGTAAAGAGATAAAACTGTAACATCAATTCTTCTGCCAAAACTACCATCTATGGACTTACAAATTTCCTTATCCACCTTCATGGCATTCCACACAACATTGATTATGATCAAGGAATCCACTTCACAACAAATGGAGTGTGGGAAAGGGCACATGCTCATGGAATTCACTGGTCTTACCATGTTCCCCATCATACTCAAACATATTGATTGGTGGAATGGTGTAATGGCCTTTTGGAGGCTCAACTATGGTGACAAGTGGGTGGCAATACCTTGCAAGGATGGATCAATGTTCTCTAAGAGACTATATGTTCTTTGTCAATGTCCACTCTATGCCTTTGTTTCTCCCATAGCTAGGAATCAAGGGGTAGAATTGGTAGTGACACTATTCCTATTACCCCTAGTGCTCCAGTAGAAAAAAGTTTTGCTTCCTGTTCCCACACCTTAATCTCTGCTGGTCTATAAGGACTTAGATCCAAAAAGATGAGTATTTCCACAAGGAGAAAAATTACTGATTCCATTTACATGGAAGGTAAGAATTCACCTTGCAACTTTGGGCTCCTCATAACCCTGAATCAACAGGCAAAAAGGGAATTAGTACTGTACTGTTTAGAGTGATTTATCCTGAGTAACAAAGGGAAATAGAACTGCTACTACACTCAAGATAAAGAAGTGTTTGCCTGGAATATGAGGGATACCTTAAGGTGTCTCTTAGGAACACCATGTTTGTGATTAAAGTCAATGGAAAACTGCAACAATCTAATCTAAGCAGCAACACTAATGGCCCAGAAACATCAGGAATGAAGGTTTGGTTTGGTTCACCCCAGCAGGCAAGGACCATGACCAGCTGAGGGCCTTGTTGAGGGTAATGGAAATATGGAATGGGTAGTGGAAAAAGGTAGTTATAAATTCTAGTTATGACCATGTGACCAGTTACAGAAATGAGGACTGTAATGGTTATGAGTATTTCTTGCCAGCTTTGTTATAATATGCTCATATATATATATATATATATATATATATATATATATATATATATATACATAAAGCATATATCTTTGTTTTCTTCCCTATCATCCCTTTACCATATAAGTTTTACTAACTATAAAGCATAGTATTTCATGAAATAAAGTTTAAGTATAAACATTACCTAAGGACTTGAATCCTTTTTTTGGAGAAAGTGTGTTTCCTGTTGTATACAGGATAGTTGAATTATGTTAGGTGAAAATATGACTGTTATCTTTAGAGAATACCTGTGCTTTAAGGAAATGTATGGGTGCCAACATGACAAGGGATGGACTGTGATTGTGAAGTTCATGGGTTGAATTAGCTAGATTATGGTATTTAAGTCTAGTCAGCCCTGGCCTGAATGTTACAGAGATGATATTTTGTTGATTTAAATCATTAGCCACTTGATTGCATCTATGGCTGATTACATTTACAAGCAAAAAGGGAAATTGCCTTCAGCAATGAGAGGTCTCCTCCAACCATTTGAAGGTCTTAAAGGGAGGACTGACAAGTTCAGCAGTCAGAAAAAAATTTCTATCTCTAATTCAGCCAGCCAGCTTCTCCTGGGGAATTCATTCATCCTGCTGACTCCCACCCCCACACAACTCCCTTGCCTTACTCCCTCTGTAGAGGTGCAACTACCCAGAGCTTTCTTATCCTCTATGAAATAAAATAAAATAAAATAAAATAATAAAATAAAATAAAAATAGATCTAACTAGAGTTGAAGTCAAATATTATACTCACAGATAAATTTATGTCACTTAGCATTATAACATAATAAATGTTAAAAATAAAAATAAATAAAATTGGCAAATTCATGTTGTTCTAGTTTTCTAATGCTGTCAGAATGCACAACAGCAGAAATGGATTGGTTTTTATAAAATAGATTTATTTGGTTACACAATTACAGTCTTAAGGCCATAAAGTGTCCAAGGTAATACATCAACAATTCGGTACATTCACTGGAGGATGGCCAATGGTGTCTGGAAAACCTCTGTTAGCTGGGAAGGCATGTGGTCAGCATCAGCTCCAGAGTTCTGCTTTCAAAATAATTTTCTCCCAGGATATTCCTCTCTAGGCTTCAGCTCCTCAAAAATGTCACTGTTAGTTGCTCTTGGGGTGTTTGTCCTCTCTTATCTTCTCCGGAGCAAAGTCTGCTTTCAAAGGCTGTCTCCAAAATGTCTCTGTAAGCTGAAGCTCCTCTCTCACTTCCAGTGCATTCTTCAAAGTGTCCCTCTAAGCTGTATCAAGCTTGCTCCTTCTGTCTGAGCTTATATAGTGCTCCAGTAATTTAATTCAGACCCACCCTGAATGGGTGGGGCAACACCACCATGGAAATTATCTCATCAGAGTTACCACCTACAGTTAGGTGGGTCACATCTCCATGGAGACACTCAAAGGATTCCAATCTAATCAGCATTAATATGTCTGCCCACACAAGATTGCATCAAAGATAATGTTGTTTGGGGGGATATAGTACATCAAACTGGCACACACCTGGAGGTGGAGATGATTTTCATTCATTTCAGGAATGCAGCATTGAGAGTTTTCTGACCAAGAAGAAATCCACCTTGCACTCTTTGAGGAACCCTTCACTTCCCCACCCTTCATCCTTCTCTCAGGCACCAGTAAGCATACCTCAGATGAAAGCTGAGGGAAGTGGCAGGGGTTTATTTCCTACAGAAATAACAATCCTCAGAGTTAGTACTTTCAGTCTCAAATGATTTCCCCATGCATTGGTAATGAATTCAGGGGAAGGAAAGCAGCAAGTGACACTATGAACAACTGGGATAATCATGTGAGATAAGTGATAGAGAAAGCATAATGAGAAAATAAATTATTTATCCACAGAATTAATAAGGGTGATGCATCAGTGAAGACAAGAAAGTAAGTCCCCATTCTCATGGAGATGATATTATAGGGAAGAAAGATATTAAAGAACATTAAATACAATACATAAGATCTGTCATAAATGATAAAGGCTAAGGAGAAGAATAATCAGGGAAATGTAGGGAGTAATGTATGTGATTAAAGGGGCTCTCTTGGTAGGAGTGGTCAGGGAAGCCTGTTTTTTCATATGCTCAATGATTTTCCTCTCTTTCTATCAGTCCCTTTCTTCATTATGTGACTTTTGTTCTCTATCTTTCATGTAGAGTCTGCATATATCCTGTGTTTCAGGTTGCCTGTCTGGAAGCTCTGTGCATGTGGTTTGGCCTACCTGTGCATGTGGTTGGGCCAGCTCTTTACTGAGGGAACTGGGTAGTTTTCTCTATAATAGGATATGCATATTTCATCTCCTAACAGTCTGAACATTGTCCTTCAGCTGTTCAATTATCTTATGTTTGCTTTCTTGTGGTCTAAAATTGTATTTAATCCCTTAGCAAATTGCTGCTTCAGAGAGGGAAATAAGTGATTTCCAGGACCTTGGTTGAGGACTAGGAAAAGTACAGACAATCCCTGTTACATGGTAGATTTTGACCATCTGAATAACCGAAAGCCTTAGTGTTCACACAGCTGCTTCAGTCCTATGCAGAAAGCAAGTTCCAACCAACTAGAACCTAGTACATTTTCAAATAATGGAAGGAACAAAGAGGAATTCTTCAGGGAAATTAAAATATTCTAAAAAGTGCAGTGAAAACACAACATATAAAATTTATTATAATGGTACTGTGAACAATTGAAATGTACACTTTGCATGACTGCATGGTATATGAATATATCTCAATAAAAATGAATAAAAAATTTATGAGTACAATTAAAGCAGGATTTATAGCATTGAAGGATAATATTAGGAAATAAGAATTAGGAACAGAATTGAAAGTCAGAAATAAACTAACACATCTATGGTAAATTGTATTTGACAGGGAAGCCAAGATCATTCAACTGAGAAATAATAGTCTTTTCAACTAATGGTGCTGGGACAACTCTAAAGCCACAAGCAAAAGAGTGAAATTAGACCCTTGGCTCATTCCATATAGAAATAGTAACTCAAAACAGATCAAATACCTAAAAGTCAGAGCTAAACTATAAAACTCTAAGAAGAAAGAATAGAAACAAATTTCTGTTACCTTGGGGTTGGCAAAGTGTTCTTAGATATGCTACTAAAAGCATGAGCAACAAAATAAAAATAGATAAATTAGACTTGATCAAATTTAAAATTTTCTACTTTAAAGAACACCATAAATAATGTGAAAAGACAGCTTACACAATGGAACAACATTTGAAAATCATATACCTGATAAGGGTGTAAGAAAGTGATAAGTTTAGTTTTCACATAGAGACAGCATGGAATAAGGAAAATGGAGGCAAAACCAGCTTAAACAAGCCCTGTGGTAAAGGGAAGAAAGAGAATCTGTGCCAGCTCCTTATATGGAAAAGTAACCATGGTTACTGGAATGTAAAGAGATATGAGGTAAAATCAGAGGCAGGAACTTCCACAAAAAAAAAAAAAAATATTTTTAACTGAATGAACTCTCTCAGATAAGCTGATCAGTTCAAAATCTCAATAATGAGCTAGTTGGCTCTCTTGGATAGGCTGTACAAATTAAAATCTTAAAGATAAATTAGTTAGTTCTCTCGGATATGCTGTAACCTCTGTAGTACCCAGTCAATGGGGAAACAGGGGAGGAGCTTGCACATTAGGAGTAGGAGATTTAAAGATCACCATTCTCTTCCTCTGGTGCACCAGCCTCCCACATTTTTGGCTGTGTGCCCTTTCTTGCAAGATCATAAATAAATTCTTTTCTCCTTCAGAACTGGGTGAGCATTTTTTGTATAATGCTTGTTTCTAACAAGGGACTGTATAAAGAATATACAGAGAATAATTAACAAACAGGTAAAAAATCTGAATAAACATTTCTAAAAGGAAGATTAATTAACAAATGGCCAATAGCCATAAAGAAATATGCTTGACATCATTGGTCATCAAACAAATGTAAATCAAAATCATAATGCCATACAAATCTGCAATAACTAGGATGGCTAGAACTTTTTTAAGATAAAACATCAAAAGTATGATCTATGGTGGAAAAAAAGATAAATTGGGAACCATTAAAATTCAAAGTTTCTACTCTGAAAAACAATATTAGGACACTAAAATGGCAAGTTACAGATTGGTAAAAATATTTGCAAATATATCAAATACAAAAAATTATTCAAAATAAAGCACTTAAAATTTTTAAAAATAAAAAGAACAACCTCATAAACATTGTACAAGCTTCTTCAAGCAAGATATATGAACAGGAAATAACATGAAAACATGCCTAACATCTTTCTTTTTCAGGCAAATGCAAAATAGAAGTACAACGAAATACAACTACACAACTATTAAAGCAGTGGAATAAAAAAAAATCAAATGCATAATAACAAGTGGTGGAGAAGACAAAGCAACTATAAATCTTGTACCCATAAATGCTGATATTGCAAGATATTGTAGCTACTTTTAAAAAAAGTGTGGAATTTTCATTTAAAGTGAAATGTACACTTACCATATAACTCAACAATTCAACTCCTCTGAATTCACATGTGAGATATTAAAACTTATGTTCACACACACAAAAAAGCTGTACACAAATGTTTTTAGTGTCTCTATTTGTAATCATCAATAACTGCAAACAAACCAAGAATCCTTCAACCAGTAAGTGTATTAAGAAACTGTACCACATCATGACAACAGAATTCTGCTCAGAAATAAAAAGGAAGGAACTACAAATTCACAGAACAGCACATATGAATCTTAAATGTATTATGGTAAGTGAAAAAGCCACAACTCAAAAGACCAAATACTATATGATTGCATTTGTTTCACATTCTGACAAAGGGGAAACAACAGGGACAGGAAACATTGCAGTACCTACTAGGGTTTTTTTGTTTTTTGTTTTTTTGAGGAGGAGGAGGAGGAAAAGAGGATTTATTTATGTGGTGGGAGAACAGAGGAAGATTTCCCAAATCAGCCTCCTAAAGTGATTTTCCAGTTGGCTTCTGTATCCATCAGAGACAAAGAGAGATAATCATCTTAGTTAACAGGTAACAAAGGTTTGGAGAATTTTGGTAGTTTGTCCTACTTCCTTCAGGTTTTACATCTTGTGACACCTAGGAAATGTCCCTCCTAGTCTAGGGAGATAGATGAAAGGCTTCTTCATATCTGGGAGGCTTGGGTCAATAGATTAAAGCATATTCAGGTCTGGGTTCAGACTTCACATTTGCATAAGGCTACAGACTTTACATTTGCATAATGCTCCTTTGTGAGACTAAGAGCTTTCATTATAACCCACTTCCAACTTTGAGGTTACATTTTAAGTCTACTTTACAAAATTCCAGCTTGCTTACACCTTTCCTTTTTTCAAAGTATGTCATGGGTCACAGTTCCACAACTTCAGCCATTTCCATTATTGTAAAATACAACATACATACAGAAAGGTGTCATCTCTCGATGAACAGCTCAAGTAGTCATATAGGAAATTTTAAAATTTTTATGGATTACAGTTCCACAGTTTCAGTTCTTTCCTTATTATGCAATACGAGGTATATACAAGAGGTGAAGACCATCAAGGCACAATTCAATGAGCAGATAAAGAGCAAATCCCAAAGGATGCTACAGGTGACAGTTCCACTGTATCATTTACCTCCTTCCAGCCAGTCCAACACACAGCATCAAAAAAATATGTATAATTGTATGAAGTTTAGTATTCATGGACCTTTGTCAAGTCTTATCTTGTTTGTTGCTACCACTTCTGCTCATTTAATCTCTTTCTCCAAATTTAGGGGTATCTAGAAAGTGAGCACCCTGATGTTCATATTGAAAGGAGGTGTCAACAGTAAGAGGAAGGGGGTCACATCTGATAGATCTGATAGTTGATCTCAAAGAGGCTATTGCCTCTAAATTTTAGGACTTGTCTGGTATAGGAATACTCTTGTGGATTTAAGTTTCTGAAAGATAAAACTTAGCGAGTGCATCTTTCATAGAAACTCAGGTAGAGACCTAGGTGTTTGGGGACTACTTTTGATAAGGGTATGTCATACTGTGGTCATTTTGGATAAGCTGAAGCTTGCATAAGAGAAACCTCCAGGATAGCCTCTTGACTATATTTGGGGGTATCTCAACCACTGTGATCACAGCTTGTTTACTTTCTTTTCTTTCCCCCTTTTGGTCAAGTAGGCATTTTCAATCCCTCACTGCCAGGCCAGGTTCATACCTGAGATTCGTGTCCCACATCATCAGGGAGATTCATTCCCCTGGGAGTCATGTCCCTCATGGGGTGGGGAGGGTAATGAATTTATTTGCCAAGTTGGGTTTAGAGAGAGAAAACCACATCTGAGCAACAAAAGACAGTGCCTTTAGGCATAATTATAAGAAGGTTCAGCCTTCTATTTACAACCCTAAATTTCACAAAAGCAAGACTGAAGGACTTGATTCATTAAGTAGTGGATTCCTACCCTCAACTAATATATATTCTATCCCAAGATAACCAGTCAGTTTCTTACATTATCTTCTCTTTGTTGTGCAATCATCATCACTCTCAAATTTAGACAATTATAACATAATACATCCCAGAGCTCTTATCAGCTGATGATTATTCATCTCTAATATTAATGTAGAGTTGGTAAGATATTCCTATTAAATATCATCGTTAATACCTAGTGGGTAGTTTTTCCATACCACTCTATTGTTAACCCCTGCACCATTGTAATACCTTATAAGTATGTCATGCTAATGCTTATTTAGGTTTGTGGTGCTGCTCTGTGGGTTACATGCCTTCAAACAACCATTTACAAACATGTTCACCTTCAGTGCATCACTGATACTTATAATCCCATTAAGAAGCTGTAGTCACACCTGACAATTCCCATAGCATTAAGATTGCCCTTGTTCTAGTTTGCTAATGCTGCAGAATGCAAAACACCAGAGATGGATTGGCTTTTATAAACAGGGGGTTTATTTGGCTATACAGTTACAGTCTTAAGGCCATAAGACTCCCCAGGGAATTGGGGAGAGCCTGGCTGCCACCACACTGTTCTGAAGGGGTTGAGCATGTGCCCCGGAGATGGAAGGGAATCCGGGAGCAGCGCCGATGTTTGAGAAAGGTGGGTGGCAAAACTCTTCCAGAGCATCGAGGTGGAAAGCCCGCCCTCGATCTCCAGGGCAAACTCACCCTTTACATGCATGTGGGCTGCTCCGCTCTCCCAGCCCGAGACCTCTTGACTCCAGACCTCAACCTCCATGGCTCTGTCTTTGAAGAAATTTTTCCTGCAATTTGTTCCTTGTCTGTCTCCTCCAGTCCAGACTGGCAGCGGCTCTGTCTATAAAGTTCTCGCAAAAATTCTGTTGGCTTTGCATGAAGCATACAGGGGTCAAAGCCATCAGACAATAGGAGTTTCCACAAATCCTTTCTGGATAATTCCATCTCCAATCTTGGCTTGTACTGAAATGGCGGCTGGATTCCATGTTTGGTTACATCCTCATGTTGGGCTGTAGTTTCTGGGATTCCACCCCCTGGAAGCTCATAATTTTCTAAGCCATCAGCTTCTGGTTTCTTTGAACCCAAGAATTCAGTTCTAAGTTTATCTGTCTCCACTCGCATTTTACTATAAGCTGCAAGGAGAAGCCACGGTATATCCTCCACAGGTAGTCTGGAGATCTCCTCAGCTAAGTATTCCAGGTTATTGTGTCCAGATTCTTCCTTCCATCTGACACCAGGACTCAATTTTGCCAAATTCTCTGCCACTTTAAAACAAGGATCGCCTTTCTTCCAGTTTACAGCAACACATTCATCATTTCTGCTCAGGGCCTCATCAGAAGTATCTTTAGAGTCCATATTTCCATAAATAGTCTCTTTAAAGCAGTTTTGGCCTTTTCTGTCAAGCTCCTCAAAACTCTTCCAGAAACTCCCCATTATCCATTTAAAAAGCCGTTCCAACATGTTTGGTATTTGCAAACTCAGCAGCAAAAGCACCCCACTTCTCTCGGTACCAAAATCTGTTTTAGTTTGCTAATGCTGCAGAGTGCAAAACACCAGAGATGGATAGGCTTTTATAAACAGAGGGTTTATTTGGCTACACAGTTACAGTCTTAAGGCCATAAAGTGTCCAAGGTAACACATCAGTAATCGGGTACCTTCACTGGAGGATGGCCGATGGTGTCCGGAAAACCTCTGTTAGCTGGGAAGGCATGTGGCTGGCGTCTGCTCCAAAGTTCTGGTTTCAAAATGGCTTTCTCCCAGGACATTCTTCTCTAGCAAGCTTGCTCTTCTTCAAAACGTCACTCACAGCTGCACTCTGCTCAGTCTCTTTGAGTCAGCATGTTTTACATGGCTCCACTGATCAAGGCCCACCCTGAATGGGTGGGGTCACACCTCCATGGGAATATCCCACCAAAGTCACCACCCACAGCTGGGTGGGGCACATTCCAAGCAAATCTACCCAGCACCAAAACGTCTGTCCCACAAGACCACAAAGATAATGGCATTTGGGGGACACAATACATTCAAACTGGCACAGCCCTCATCATATCTATGTTCATTAGGGTAATTGACCTGTAGTTTCCTTCCTTGTAGCATCATTATCTGGTTTTGGTATTAGAGTGATGTTGCCTTCATAATATAATTTAGGTAGTGTTCCACTTTCTTCAATTTTTTTGAAAGAGTTTATGTAGGATTGGTGTGAGTTCTTTTTGGGAAGTTTGGTAGAATTCCCCTGTGAAGCCATCTGTCCCTGGGCATTTATTCATAGGAAGCTTTTTGATGACTGATTGGATCTCTTTGCTTGTGATTGGTTTGCTAAGGTCTTCTATTTCTTCTCTAGTCAGTCACAGTCATTCATGTGTTTCCAGGAAAGTATCCGTTTCCTCTAAATTCTCTAGTTTGCTGGTGGACAGTTGCTCATAGTATCTTATGATTTTTTAAAATTTCTTCAGGATCCATTGTAATGTCTCCCCCCCCCCCTCTTGTTTATTATTTTGCTTATTTGGGTTTTCTCTCTTTTTTAATTTTTCAGTCTAGCTAAGGGTTTGTCAATCTTGTTGATATTCTCAAAGAACCAACTTTTGGTTTTACTTGTTCTCTCTGTTGTTTCTGTTCTCCATATCATTTATTTCTGCTCTCATCCTTGTTATTTCTTTTCTTCTACTTGCTGTAGGATTTGTTTGCTGATCATTTTCTAGCTTCTTCAGTTGTTCCATTAGTTCTTTCATTTTAGCTCTTTATTCCTTTTTAATGTATGCTATAGAGCTATAAATTCCCCCTTCAATACTGCCTTCCCTGCATCCCACAAGTTTTGATATGTTGTGTTCTTATTTTCATTCATCTTGAGATGTTTATCAATTTCTCAAGTAATATCTCCTTTGACCCACTGATTGTTTATGAGTGTGTTTTTTCACCTCCAGATAGTAGTGAATTTTCTAGATCTTTGATGGTTATTGACTTCTAGTTGTATTCCATTGTGGTCAGAAAATGAGCTTTAATAATTTCAATCTTTTTATATTTATTGAGGCTTGTTTTATGCCCCAGCATTTGATCTATCCTGGAGAAAGTTCTACAAGCACTAGAGAAGAATGTATATTTTGGTAATTTTGGAGATAATGCTCTACATGTGTCTGTTAAGTCTAATTCATTTGTCACATTGTTTAGGTTCTCAATTTCCTTATTGATCCTCTCTCTGTTGGATCCATCTATAGGAGAGACTGATGTATTGAAGTCTCCCATAATTATCATGGGAACATCTATTGCTTCCTTCAGGTTTGCCAATGTTTGTGTCATGTACTTTAGAGCACCTTGATTGGGTGCATAAACATTTATGATTATTTCTCCCTGGAGAATTGTCCCTTTTATTAATATATAGTGTCCTTCTTTGTTTCTTATGACATCCTTGCAATTAAAGTCAAATTTATCTGAAATTAGTATTACAATCCTTGCTATCTTTTTGTTGTATCTTGCTTAGAGCACTTTTTTCTGTCCTTTCACTTTCAATTTCTTTGTGTCACTGGGTCTAAGATGCATCTCCTGTAAACAACATTTGATGGTTCATATTTCCTAATCCATTCTGCCAATCTATATGTTTTAATTGGGGAGTTTAATCCACTAATATTCAATGTTATTACTGTAAAAGAAGTTCTTGAATCAGGCATCTTATAATTTGTTTTATCTCTCAGAAGTATTTTTCCCTCTGTCTCTTTATTTTCTTTAAGGTACCCTTACCAAAACCCTTTAATTCTGTGCCCTTCTCCAGACCTCTCTCTCCTTTCTTTTTTCTCAGCCAATAGAGTTTTTCCATTAGTATTTCTTGTAGGGCAGGTCACTTGTTAGCAAATTCTCTCAGCATTTGTTTGTCTGTGAAAATTTAATCTCTCTCTGAATTTTGAAGGAGAGCTTTGCTGAATAAAGAATTCTTGGCTGACAATTTTTCTCTTTCAGAATTTTAAATATGTCGTACCACTTCCTTCTTACCTCCCTGATGCCCACTGTGTAATCAGGACTTAGTCTTATGTGCTTTAACTTGTATGTGGCAAATTGCTTCTCTCTTCTGCTTTCAGAACTTTCCCCTTCTCTTCAGCATTTGACAATCTCTCCAGAATGTTTCAGAGTGGGTTTATTAGGAATTATTCTATTTGGAATTCATTGGTTTTCTTTGATTTGCATATTTATGTCATTTAGAAGGATTGGGAAATTTTCCATAACAATTTCTTTTAATACTTTTCCTAGGCCTTTACTCTTCTCTTCCCCTTCTGGAACACCAAATTATGTGCTTCATGTTGTCCATCATTTCCCTAACATCCATTTCAAATTTCTCAATTTTTTTCACCATTTGTTCTTTTGTGCTTTCTCTTTCCATCACCTTATTTTTGAGTTCAAAAACTCATTCCTCTAACACCTCAAATCTGGTGTTAGGTTTCTCAAAAATCTTTTTAATTTGATCAATAGTAACTTTTATTTCCATAAGGTCTGCTATTTTTTTAAAAACTTAATTTTATTGAGATTGTTCACATACCAATTACCCAAAGATCCAAAGTGTACAATCAATTGCCCATCCATACCATCATAGAGCTGTGCATACATCACCACAAATTTTTTCAATTTTTAGAACTTTTTCATTACTCCAGAAAAGAAATAAAGACAAAAAAAGGAAACTCAAATCCTCCCATACCCCTAACTACCCCCCTCCATTATTGACTCATAGTGTTGGTATAGTATATTTGTTACTGTTGGTGAAAGAGTGTTAAAATACTACTAACTATAGTATAGAGTTTGCAATACATATAATTTTCCCTATATGCCCCTCTTTTATTAACTTCTAGTTATAGTGTCATACATTTTTTCCAGTTTATGAAAGATATTTCTAATATTTGTACAGTTGATCATGGACATTGCCCAAGATTCACTGTTTTATAGAGTCCCATCTTTTAACCTCCAGCTTTCCTTCTGGTGAAATTTCTGACTCTGAGCTTCCCTTTTCCACCACATTAACACACCATTCAGCACTGTTAGTTATTCTCACAATGTGCTACCATCACCCCTGTCCATTTCCATATGTTTAAGTTCAACCTAGTTGAACATTCTGTTCATAATAAGCAACTGCTTCTCATTCTTTAGCCTCATTCCATATCCTGGTAACTTCTACTGCATGTCTATGAGTTTACATATTATAATTATTTCAGATCAGTGAGAACCTGCAATATTTGTCTTTATGTGTCTGGCTTATTTCACTCAATATAATGCCCTCAAGATTTCTTCATCAATCCATTTTTTTTTCAGAAGGTTTTGTCCACACATGATACATTCCATCCTAAGTAAACAATTGATGGATCTAGGTATAGTCACATATTTATGTACTCACTGCCATCACCACTATCTATATAAGGACATCTCCATTTCTTCCACAAAGAAGGAGGAAGAGTCAAAGAAAGTAGAGAGACAAAAGAAAAAGAAAAAAGACAAGAAAACATGACAGCTAGGATGCAACAAAAGGAAAGATAGAATTAAACTAAAATAGAATAAAGAGTCAGACAGTATCACCAATACCAAGAGTCCCATACCGCTTCCCTAGGCACCCCCCAACATGCATTTAGATTTGGTATGTTGCTTTTGTTACATTAAAGGAAGCATAATACAATGTTTCTGTTAACTATAGTCCCTAGTTTGCATTCATTGTATTTTTCCCCAATACCATCCTATTTTTAAAACCTTGCAAGGTTGACATTCATTTGTGCTCCTTCATGTAAAAACATATTTGTACATTTTATTACAATTGTTGAGCACTATAGGTTTCACTGACTTATACAGTTCCAGTCTTTAACTTTCCTCTTTCCTTCTTGTGTCCCACATGATCTTCGCCTTCCCCTTTCAACCATGCCCACAGAAATCTTTGTTCAGTGTACATACATTGCTGTGGTACCATCACCCAAAATTGTGTTTTAAACCTCTCACTCCTGTCTTTTCCTTTCTGGCTGTAGCACTCCCTTTAGTATTTCCTGTAGAGAAGGTATCTTGTTCACAAACTCTTTCATTGTCTGTTTGTCAGAGAATATTTTAAACTCTCCCTCATATTTGAAGGACAGTTTTGCCAGATATAGGATCTTGGTTGGCAGTTTTTCTCTTTCAGTGTCTTAAATAGATCATGCCACTTCCTTCTTGTCTCCATAGTTTCTATTGAGAAATCCACACATAGTCTTATCAAGCTTCCTTTGTATGTGGTAGATTGCTTTTCTCTTGCTGCTTCCAGGATTCTCTTTTTGTTTTTGATGCTTGAAAATCTGATTATTAAGTGTCTTGGCTTGGGTCTATTCAGATCTATTCTGTTTGGGGTATGCAGCACTTCACAGATCTGTAATTTTATGTCTTTCATAAGAGATGGGAATTTTTCATTGGTTATTTCCTCTATTATTGCTTCTGTCCCTTTTTCCTCCTCTTCTTCTGGGACACCCATGACATGTACATTCATGCTCTTCATATTGTCATTCAATTCCCTGAGATGTTGCTCATAGTTTTCCATTCTTTTCTTTATCTGCTCTTTTTTTGTGTAGCCTTTCAGGTGTCTTGTTCTCCAGTTCCTGGGTGCTTTCTTCTGCCTCTTGAGATCTGCTGTTGCATGTCTTCATTGTGTCTTTCATCTCTTGTGATGTGCCTTTCATTTCTCTAGATTTTGCCAGTTGTTTTTTCAAACTTTCAATTTCTACCTTATGTTTGCCCAGTGTTTTTATTACACCCTTCAACTGTTTTGCCATATCTTTCCTAAACTTTTAAAATTGATTTAGCATTAGCTGTTTCAATTCCTGTATCTCAGTTGAAGTATAAGTTTTTTCCTTTGACTGGGCTGAAACTTCATTTTTCTTAGTGTAGGTTGTAGTTTTCTGTTGAGTAGGCTTCTGGTTTCCTTGGTTACCCCAGTCAAGTTTTCCCAGACCAGAATGGGCTCAGATCTCAGAAAGGGGCAGTATTCAGTATCAGGTTTCCCTGAGGGTGTGTCTTAGAGGACTGACACATCCTGTGGGGCCTCCAGCCACTGTGCTTTTCCTAACCTGTCCAGCACATGGTGCCTGTCAGTACGTTGTTCCTGACTGGTATAAGGAAGTGTGGCCCCCTTAGTTTCTGTTTTAGCCATTTTCCTCCAGGCTTTGGGGTCTGGTTCTGAGTGGAAGGCTGGAAGTAGAGCTGTGCACCACCTCCTTCCTCTTAGGGAAGATACACCTCCTACGGAATTATCATCTGCATTTAAATATGTTGTTTTTCTTTCTGACTCTGCTATCTCCATCCCTGTCTAGGTCAGTGCTGCAAACTGAAAATGGCTGAGGCTTTCTCCACTGAGCTGCTCAGGTTGACAGAGAGAAAAGGGGACAGAAAGCCCCCTTTCATGGCCAGTCCACAGTCTCCCAGTTTCACCCATTGGCCAGAGATAGCACCTGGTCATCTGCACCGCCCACTCCTGAGATGGAGAAGTCTTCCGGCTCTTTAAGGTCAGTCATCACTAAAAGCCTCTGTCTGCTTTTTGGGGATATGTAGCTTGTATTGACCAGTCCACAATTGTTAATTAAAGCCCCAATTGGAGCTGTACTGAGGTGCATTCACTGGTTCAGAGAGTGCTGCTTTCTACTACAGTGAGGTTTTGTAGTTCAGGCTGCCATGTGAGAAAGGGGTTTCCAGCATACATCTGCAGTTTTTAGTTACAGATTTTATGCTGCAATCTCAGGCATTCCTCTCAATCCAGGTTGGTGTACAATGTGTGGACAGCCATGGTTGTCCCCCAGCAGTTATTCCAGATTATTTACTAGTTGTTCCTAGTTGTTTATTAGTTGTTCCAGGGGGGCTAACTAACTTCCACTCTTCTCCATTCCACCATCTTCTTCCTCCCTCCAATATTTGATCTGCTATTTTTAAATTTACTCTTGCAAATTCTTCTTTATGCTCTTCTGGGGTATTCTTCATGTCCTTTATGACACTGATGTTTTCATGCACTTCTTTGATCAATTGCTCCAAGTTCTGTGTCTCCTCTGGCTTTTTAATTTGCACATTTGGATTATCCATATCTTCTGCTTTCTACACATGCTTTACCATTTTCTGTTGTTTTTGGTGTCTTGGCATTTGCTTATATTGATATGGTTCTTTTAGGATATGCAGAATTATTTGAAAATACGTCTATAATTTGATAAAGCTATAGCTTGTTGTAGTGCACTTTCCCTGACATAGCAGCAGATGGCAGCCATGAGCCACCTTTTGCCCTCAAGCCCTTCTCCCCAAATTTGTCTGTGCACTGACTGGGGTTCCAAACCATGTGGAGGTCCAATCAGTGCAGTAATTTTCCATGTGCTCTGGGGACTGCCAGCCCTGTGGTTGGGGGTATGACCTATGAAGTTTGACAGGCAGACTGCTCAAAGGTATAGTGGTCCTGGTCCTTCCCAGGGCTCAGTTGGAGTACTCTGGGGATTCAGAGCTGTGTGTCTTGCCTTCTAGCTCAAATGTCCCACTGTCTCTCCCTGCTGGTTGCCTACAAGTCCCTGGGACTGGGATAGGGCTCCTGACACTTCTGTGGGCCACTTCTGCCTCTAGGATATGGACACCACAGGCTTCTGTGGAGCAAGAGTGGACACCATCACAAACCTGCTGAATCTTGAATTCCCTGAAGGAAGCTCTTGGCCACAGGTCTGTGAAGGGTTGTTTCCCATTCAGCTGCAAAATGGCTGCATGGGGCATGGAAATCTACCCCTTTCCATGATCATCTGCCTGCTACAATGGCCAGTCCCTGGCACAGGGGCTCTTGGCCATGGATCTGTGAAAGGTTATTACCTATACCAGGTACTGTGGAAGGTGCCCAGGGCATGGAAGGCTATTCCCCTCCCAACATCACCTGCCTCCAGCCACCCATTTCCTGGTCACATTCCAGGCTAAACACTCACCTGCCTTTAAATTCAGCCTCTCAGTTTCTCCAAGTAGACACTGTGAATTTAGAAGTGACTGCCCAGCCAGTGGAACCCCAGAACTGCTGTTATAGAGCACTTTCTGTCCCTTATATAGTGTTTTTCATGGAAGAGAATTTTTCTCTGTGTCTCCTTATCTACCATCTTGGATTCCCTTGCTTATAGTTTTAAGATTATATTTTAAAAGTTACTGTAATGGCTTCCCCCTTAAAACAATATCTATTTCCAATCTTGGGAGTTGGCCAGTCATTCCTTCTGGCTACATCCTGCTGAAAAAGTGTGGCAACATTAAGGGGTCATCTAGTGGAATTTCTGACTTATATCTTATAGATATTGTTGATTTCCTTTAGGGAAGAGTGGATCACTCTTGGCAGTCCTGGAAGACAAAAAACTTTCATACAAGTTTGAGATTTAATTCTAGTACATAGAGACAAAAGGCATTTAACTAGAATGAGAATAGATACAATGATCAGGAAGATTGCAAGCACAGTTTGAATAAGAGTAACCACGATCTTATTCCTGAAGTTAGCCAACTGAATAGAAATTAAATTATTAATTAGAATAGTCTTAGCTTGAACTTTGTCATTTAGGTGATCTAGGAGAGAAGAAATGTTTCCAGATTCATTAATGGTATAGGTACAAAATTTTATTTTGACTACATCACATGTTTCCCCTTGAGCGTTGGCGAGGAATTTAAGGCTATTTTATTCTGTAATACTGCTTTGCACATTAAAACCATTCCTGCATTTACTAGTATTACACTGTGATAGCTATCATTTAATGCATTTATTTTGGCAATTACATTTTTAAGGCTTATAAATGGGACAAATATAACAGCTACATGATTATCAGATTTATTGGGTTCTGTTAGGGCTGACAATATATTTCAGGTTTCAGATTCTATTCCATTCTATACCATTCACTAATGAGTAAAGCAATGGTTTGTTTACAATTTCAGAGGGAACTGTCCCATTTTGCATATCAAGGAAGGAATGTGTAGCAGGGAATGATTTTTCTGTTCCCAACAAAGTGAAGCCTTCTGGCTCACTTTCCTATATTCTGGGGAAGCTAAACTATTCTAGGACATGTTCAAATTTTATTCTTTCAGTAATAAAGAATATTGTATTTATCTGATAGGAATAACATAGTACCATGTTACTAGAAATACAAGCAAAGAAAACAAAATGATGCTCTGGTTGGGTTAAATTTACTAAACAGTGACAGGATTGTCTCTGGTAATATTTTTGGTGTATAACACACTGTATTACTCTTGCATCTTAATTATTAATGACTTGAGAACTATTAAGTTTGCCCCTGTAAAGGGGATACCCACCATGGCAACCTAGAGACACTAGAGATAGGCAGCTGGATACAAATCCAGAAGTTAAGACTGGTTTACAGAAGCAGCATATGAATATGCCCCCTGCAAGAAGAGATTACTTTGGTAGGTTGCTACTAAAGAGCATGTTAAAGTATGGGAAAATAGATAACAAGGAGCATCATAACTAATTTTACAAGGAAGATTTTCTTTTAAACAAATATTTTAGGTCACCCAGAGTTTCACAAGTATACATATGCTCTAGATTATCAGGAGGATTTGCTGTCACCACAGCTTTTTAGCTAACAGGAGATGTGTCTTTATCCTGAAACAGTTGCAGCTTGACTCTGCTGTGGTGACTTCCAGGGCTTTATTCCCTGCAACATGATTTCTTTCACATCTTTGGCTCATCTCAAGTATTTTTCACAGCTCTCCTTTGTTGGGAAGTTTTTCTTGTCTGGATCTTTCAATGCAGTTTGTAGGCCTGCTCATAGAGCCAGACTGGCTAGGGTTTTGAGAGGGAGGGTGTGATGAAGACAATGGAGTAAAAGGGAAATTTTTGGGTGTTCCTTATCATGTCACATGACTGTACCGCTTGATAAAACAATGGAAATAGTATGCAAAAAGGGTGAAATTTGTGCACATAAATTACACATTAAAAAACAATGAGGTGGAATTGGAAGAAGATGGCAGCACAGAGAGGAGTGGAAGTTAGTTAGTCCCCCTGGAACAACTAATAAACAACCAGGAACAACTAGTAAATAATCTGGAATAACTGCTGGGGGACAAATGTGACTGTCCACACATACACCAACCTGGATTGGGAGGAATGCCCAAGATCACACCATGAAATCTGTGAGTAAAAACTGCAGACCTGAGCTGAGAGCCCCTCTCCCCCATGGAATCCCAAACTGCAAAGCCTCACTGTGATAGAGAGCAGCACTCTCTGACCAAATGAATGTACCTCAGCCAAACTCCAACTGAGGTTTTAATTAACAGATGTTGACTGCACAATATAAGCTATCAATCCCCAACAAGCAGACAGAAGCTTTTAGTGATGACTGACCTTAGAGAGCTGACTGAACCACAAGAGCCAGAGGACCTCTCTGGGAGGGAGGGAGAGCCCAGAGGACTGGGTGCTATTTCTGGCTGAAGGGTGAAACTGAGGGTGGCTGTGGACTAGCCCTAAAGGGGGATTTTCTGACCCTTATTGGGCTCAGTGGAGAAAGCCTCAGCCATTTTTAGCTCATAGCTCTCTGACCCAGACAAAGGTGGAGAGAGAAGAATCAGAGAGACTATTCAAATGCAAATGATATCTCCCCAGGGGGTGTATCTTCCCTAAGAGGAAAAGGTGGTGCCAAGCTCTACCACCCATCTTCCATTCAGAGCCAGACCCCAGAGCCTGGAGGAAAACAGCCATGGGCCCCACCTCCTTACACCAATGTGGAGTGACAGCACCACCTGCTGCACAGAAGAGCACAGTGGATTGAGGACTCAAGGGTGTAGCAAACTTCTAAAACAAACCCTCAGGGAGACCTGATACTGAATATTGTCCCCTTCTGAGATCTGAGCCTGTTCTGGTCTGGGAAACCCTGATTGGGGTAACCAAGGAAACCAGATGCCTAAAAAACAGAAAACTACAACCTACACTAAGAAAAACAAAGTTATACTGCAGTCAAAGGAACAAACTTACACTTCAACTGAGATACAGGAATTAAAACAACTAATGCTAAACCAATACAAAAAGTTTAGGGAAGATATGGCAAAATAGATGACATGTATAATGAAAACACTGGGTGAACACAAGGCAGAAATTGAAAGTTTGAAAAAACAACTAGAAGAATCTATGGAAATGAAAAGCACAATACAAGAGATGAAAAACAATGGAGACATACAACAGCAGATCTCAAGAGATAGAAGAAAACATTCAGGTACTGGAGAACAAGACAACTGAAAGCCTACATACAGAAGAACAGATAGAGAAAAGAATGTTAAAGTATGAGCAACATCTCTGGTAACTGAATGGCAGCATAAAATGCAGGAATGTACATGTCATGGGTGTCCCAGAAGGAGAAGAGAAAGAAAAAGGGGCAGAAGAAATAATAGAGGAAATAATCAATGAAAATTTCCCTTCTCTTATGAAAGAAATTATATCACAGATCCGAGAGGTACAGCATACCCCAAACAGAATAGATATGAATAGGCCTATGCCAAGACATTTAATAATCAGATTATCAGCCATCAAAGATGGAGAGAATACTGAAAGCAGCAAGAGAAAAGCAATCCATCACATACAAAGGAAGCTTGATAAGACTATGTGTGGATTTCTCAGCAGGAACCATGGAGACAAGAAGGAAGTGGTGTAATACATTTAAGATACTGAAAGAGAAAAACCACCAACCAAGAATCCTATATCCAGCAAAAATGTCCTTCAAATATGAGGGAGAGCTTAAAATATTCTCTGACAAACAATGACAGAGTTTGTGAACAAGATACAGGAAACACTAAAAGGAGCCCTACAGCCAGAAAGGAAAAGGCAGGAGTGAGAGGTTTGGAACACAATTTTGGGAGATAGTAGCACAGCAATGTAAGTACACTGAACAAAGATGACTGTGGGTAAGGTTTAAAGAGGAAAGTTAGGAGCATGTGGGACACAAGAAGAAAAGATGAAAGACAGAGACTGGGACTATATAACTCAGTGAAACCTAAGGTGCCCAAAGATTGTGATAAAATGTACAAATTAGTTTTTCATAAGGGAGAAAAAATGAATGTCAACCTTGCAAGGTGTTAAAAGTAGGGTGGGATTGGGGGAAAATACAATCAATGCAAAATAGACTGTAATTAATAGAAACATTGTAATATCTTTCATTTAATGTAACAAAGGCAATACACCAAAGCTAAATGCATGTGGCAGGGGACATAGGGGACAGGTATGGGACTCCTGGCATTGATGATGTTGTCTGACTCTTTATTCTACTTTGGTTTAATGCTATCTTTCCTTTTATCCCTTCCTAGCTGTTATGTTTTGTGTTTTTTTTCTCTTTCTTTTTACTCTTTTGTCTCTCTACCTTTTTTGACTCTTCCTCCTTCTTTGTAGAAGAAATGTAGATGTCCTTATATAGATAGTGGTGATGGTGGTGAATACATAAATACATGACTATACAGGGAATGATCAATTGTTTACTTAGGACAGAACATATGATGTGTGAACAAAACCATCTTAAAAAAATGGGTTGATGAAGAAACCTTGAGGGCACTATTGAGTGAAATAAGACAGACAGATAAGGACAAATATTTCAGGGTCTCACTGTTATGAACTAATTATAATATGTAAACTCATAGACATGAAATATGTTACCAGGATATAGAATGGGGATAAAGAATGGGGAGCGGTTTCCTATTATGAGCAGAATGTTCAACTAGAGTGAACTTAAATGTTTGGAAGTGAACAGAGGTGATGGCAGCACATTGTAGGAATGACTAATAGTGCTGAATTATCTGTGAATGTGGTGGAAATTGGAAACTCAGAGTCACGTATGTCACCAGAAGGAAAGTTGGAAGTTAAGAAATGGGAATGTATAAAACAGTGAATCTTGTGGTGGACAATGTCTGTGATTAACTGTACAGATATTAGAAATCTCTCTCATGAAGTAGCACAAATGTATGACACTATAACTATAAGTTATTAATAGAGGGGCATATAGGAAAAAATATATACCTATTGCAAACTATATACTACAGTTAGTAGTATTTCAACATTCTCTCATCAACACTAACAAACATACTATACCAATACTATGAATCAATAATGGAGGGGGCATGGTTAGGGGTATGAGAAGATTTGAGTTGCTTTTTTTGCCTTTATTTCTTTTCTGGAGTAATGAAAATGCTTTAAAAATTGAAAAAAATAATTTTGGTGATGGATGCACAGCTGTATGATGGTACCGTGGGCAATTGATTGTACAATTTGGATCTTTGGATAATTGTATTCTTTGCAAATAATCTCAATTGAAAAAAATGAGGTGACATCCCCAAGATGATGGAGTGAGATGCTTCTAGGTTCCATCCCCTGACAGAAGTTTTGGACAACAAACAAAAACTGGTACAACCATCTTTCTTCAAGCCCTGGAAACAGAGTTGCAAGTGCCAACAAGAACAAGGCAACTTAAAATTGGTAGGCAAATCTCACAGGAAGACCTCACAGCACACTTGCAGGCCCTTTCCTCATCACCTTCCCAGTCAGCATGCATCAATCCTATGCTCCCAGTGGGTCTCAAGTTCTGGTTCTGGAGAGAGCAGAGTAAACCTTGTGCACATTTTGGGTGTATGTGCATCTGTGCCAGTTGTTCCAATGGCAGCCTGAAGGACTGAATCACAACACTTGTCACTGGCTTGCTGTCCCAGAGCTAGTCCTGCATGTGGGGCAGCTGGCAGGACATCTGGAGCCCCCTGAGGAAGAGTAATCAAGTTGTGGCTGCCTGGGGCAAAAGAGTTCCACCTTTGGGACATGCAGGGTGGCTATTTCAGCTGGAAAGAGAGACCATTTCCTGAGGCCTGGGATCATTCTGACCTTCATAGATGGGAGATTCCAAAGGCATGCACTCAAGCCCAGGATAATACATGTGCAAAGAAAAGACCAGAGAGAGCCTTATGTTTTCACCTTAGACTATTTTTTAGATGCGTTGTTAGGCAGCCCAAGTTCTGAAGGAAAGTACTCACAGGTGCTAATTTGCAAAGACTTAGAAAGGCATGCCTTTTTGTTTGCTTTCTTTAATAGATGAGTATGTAATAGGAAAATAAGTGATTTTAATCAGCAGAAATCTGGACCAAGACTCATATCTGTAGTGGTGCTGTCTCAGCCCGGCAAGAAGTCTTCAGGGCAAACTCATAATAAGGCTTCCTTGTGGTTGTCAGTGAGATCTCCTTGGCTTCAGTGGCTACCGCAGAGTGGCTTCAGCATGTCAACATCCTGGTGTTCACAACAGATCACAAGGAGCTCTGTAGAATGCTCTGCCTTGTACCAAAGATTGTGCCTGTCAACTAGGGCAGACATGCAGACATGGTTTTAAGGAAGAGCTAAGCAGGAATTCTCCACATTTTCATATCATAACACCTAGATATTTATAGGGCACTCTGGGGACAGACGATGAGCCTGTTTCCAGCTTGAAGTAACTGTCCACCTGGCAGCCTTTAGGGCTATCCCATCTGTGAACCCTCCTGGAATTGTTAATGCGAGGACTGTGTAGTAGAGGACACACATGAACTCCTTATGGTCCAAAACTCCTCAGAATGAAGCATGTCCTGCATTCCTAGAGATGTAGTTGTATCTACTAAATTCACAGAGAGGTCCTTAGCCTCTGCAGGCCCCACCAGTTTTATTGTCAGACAGTGTCCAGGATGTGTGCAGGAGTGTGTTATGGGGAAAGTGTCCCTTACAAAGGGTTTCCATACTCTTCCCTGAATTTCTAAAACAAGAACTCATAAAGAATCAAATGCACATTGCAAATTATTGAAATTCAAACATAAATTCATAAGGGAAGCATGATTTATCTCATTTCTGTAACATTTACTTGTCAATTTATCTGCATACTTTGTTTCAAGCAATTATTTTCTTCTACAGATAGCTTTCCTACAGACAGCAGTCCTCTATTTAAGAGTTTTACATGTTTTCCAGAACATGACCCTGCATCTAGTCCCCTATCTCTATGCATAGACATCATCCATCAGAACTGCCAAAATCAGTGCCCAATTTTGCACCACAGGCAGACTTTACTCTGAGAGGATCAGGAACAACTCATGTTTATCTATATCCACTCCTTTAGGGAAAATGCCCCTTTCCATCCCATGTGGTTTTGTGTGGCTCCTGATCATGTCATTTACTTCCCTCTTCACTGGGAAGACATGTGACCCAATCAGACACATTGACACTTTCATGGAACTGACATTCACAAGTAGAGATGACAGAGGAGAGGATGGTAGTATCCTAAAGTGACCATACATGAGGCCCATCCTCTGAGACCTCAGACCTCTGAAACTCAAATAATCCAAGACAAAATGCCCATCTCAAGTACCTTAACTTAATCACATATGCCAAGGTTCTCTTACTATATGAGATAACATTCACAGATTCCTGAGATTAGGACCTGAATAACTTGAGTTAGCCTGACAGTCTAACATATTCAAGGAAAAAAGTGAATACATACACATATTTTACATACATATACTTGCATATATATACATACAAACATATAATAACTCTGTGTGTGTGTGTGTGTGTGTGTGTGTGTGTGTGTGTGTGTGTTTGTGTGTGAATTTCTAAATTGAGTAGATGAATGTAAGGAGAATTGACTCTAGGCCCAGTTCTGCTGCACTTTTAGCATTGGTGCCTGGAGATCATAACTGAAGTTCTCTGTGCATTTGCTTCTTCACCTATAAAGGAATAAAGTGGATGACATCACTGGTTGTAAACTTCCTCTTTTGAAAAGGACCCCATGCCCTTTAAGCAAGAATTGAAATCATACATAAAACTGATTTGGCAGAGAGGTTGTGACTGGAGGCAGCTTTGGTACTGGACATGAGCCACCTTGGCCCCTCTATTTTGTCTACCCTCTGGAGAATATTTTCTGGAACCCAGTTGATGAGGATTCTGTGGTTCAATATTTTTTGTTGAGTTATTTAAAAAGATTTTTGTTTCAAGAGGGAGGATTTAGGAAAAATGAGGCTAATCACTCTTGGCTGAATCAGAAGTTTGGTCTGGGAATGTGAGCTGTCCTTCCCTTACCCACCTTGGGCCCTGACACAGGTGAAAACCAGGAAGTAGATAACTGCCACAGCCACATGGGACAAGTGGATCTGTTCCCACACTTGTCCTGGGATGGGAAGCAGCACTGGGAAGGGAGAAGAGCTTGGCTCTGGGGCCAGATAAGTGCTTCCCAAGAGGGTGACTTCAAACAGGAAAGACTCTGAGACTCAATTCCTCCTGGAATATGGGCAGAAGAAAGCAACAACCTCAAGGACCCTTGTGAGGATTAGCTGTATTAACCTAATTGAAATCAGCTCAAGGCTAGGGCTGTAAACACAGCAGCAGTTCTGATGGCCCAGGAGTGGTGGGGAGAACCCTCCTTGTGGGATGTTTCCCAGCAGGGATCACAGGGCCTGTGAGGACTTGAACCTCAGGCTCCCAGTTCCAGCTCAGCACTGTAGGGCAAGATGAAAGAAAAAGAAGGGCCCGCTTCTCAGGAAGCTCGCAGTTGGATGGAAACAAAAATTCCATCCATTTAACTAGTGTACTATGAGCATCTACCACTCTTGTGATCTCAACAAGGCTGAAGGCAAACAGGACCAAGAGGGAAACACTATTGTCACTCATGTTACAGATGAGGAAACTGAAGCTCAAGGTCGCAGTTGACCAGTCATAACCAGAACCCAAGCCTCCAGCAACTTATCCTGGCCCTCCTAGAAGCTTTGTGGAAAGGGTCATGGGTAGAACAGGCTTTCTTTGAGATTCAGTGAGCAGGACCCTCAGGAGAGGGTATGGGCAGAAAGCTGGTTGTTCAAGCAAAGTGTGCAGTGGCAGAAGGCCCTGCCTTGGTCTCAAATGTAGATTTGTTCTTTGTCAGATACAGATTTTTTCCTCTTCCCCATCCCTTGAAGCTGTCTCTGGGGAGCTTCTGAGCACCATGGGGCCTGCTCTGGTTGGCCTTTCCTGATTCCAGCAAACTAAGCCTTCCAGGCCTCACCTAATCCACATTCACTCACAGTTGGGTGCAGTATACATGAAAGAAGGCTTAATGTAGGCATTGAAGAGAAGCTAAACCTCTTTGATGACTGTCAGCATCTTCAGAAGTATTGCATTTTGTGCCTCACTAAAACAATGGAGAACCCCTTGCAACACCCTAGCTGCACAGTACAAGCAGGCAGGGGCTTGGCATAACCCTGTGGCTGGGGCTGCATGGCCAGTGGCCATCCTTATGCCAGTCCCTCCTCTCACCTGTAGAGACCCTGAAAGCCAAGGACTTCAAAAGGCCTGCAGACCACCATCCCCCAGGCCAATACCTATGGGGATGAGAATTGCCTCCACCTCAATGTTCAGATCCTGCAGGGCAAGATCAGGATCTGGCTCACTCTCCCCACTCTCCTCCAGCTCTCTGTTACCTACAGGAACCACCAGGCACCTAGTCCTCCCCTGTTGGTTATGTCTGAGTGTTCAAAGTACAAACTTTCCTGAAATCAGCACAGAAGCATGGAGGCAGTAGTGGAAGGGGTTTCTCATGGCTGGTACCCAAGTATATAACAGGGTAGTTCCTTGCAGCATGTCTCTCAGGCCTTAGCATGGCCACAGGGAACCACCCTCTAAATGGAAGAGGGAATTAACCAAGGAGCAGTGCAGGCAGGGCATCTCTGGGCCTTTGGGTCTTTTCCCCTCTTTTATCAGTTTCTGGAGAACTGCTCATCATGATCTGCATCTAAGGAGGTGCCTTCCTCATGGAAGCAGACAGATAGCCAACTTTCTAGGCCTCTATATCTACAACAAGGAGGAGATCTCTACATACAGCAACATCATCATGGTCACCTTCAACTACCATTGACCACACAAATTCCTCGCACTGAGGACCTTAACCTGGGTTGCCAGGCATATTGGGGCACTTGGGGTGGGAGGAGGAGGGTGCCTTATGTCATGACCTCTGAATCCAATAGGGTCATACTTCTCAGTTTCCCTTTTATCAAGGTAACTCCTGACAACTCTAAAGAAATGTCAAGTATCCTATTAATAGAGCCATGTAGCTGCAGTTGACTCAAGAGACACTGGAGCTCCTTGGCATCTTTAATGAAATAAAAGATGCTGCCAATCACACAGACAAAGGGAAGAAAGGACAGTGAGGCCAAGAAGAAAATGACACAATGGAGACAGAGACACAGGCGGTGGCAGTAGAGACTTTGGCAGGGAGGAGAAAGATGAGCATCAATCTGGCTATGTGGCATTACTTCCTGGTGTCAATGCATCAAACACTCTCCAGCACCCCCATATGAATCAGCATCACCATGACCCATCATTTACCATTTGGACTCTATGAGGGTCTCAACACTGTTGAGAACCCTTTAATCCAGGTAACTATGGCCTTTGAGATCATTCCCTGGCCATCACTTGAATGAACAGGTACCTTCACCATCTTTGGGGAATCAGCCAGAGAAACCAGTGCCTCTGTACAGGTCTGGGATACCCCCAAGGGGAGGGCATGTGCAGGCAATAGAGGGGTCTCAGTTTACATACCTGGTGGGGCACATTCCTCTTTTCCATATATTGTCCACATGCTGTCCTGCTCCCAATCATCTGTTCTTGGCTCTAGCCTGACTTACCTGCCTTCCTGACCCCCTCCCCCAATTTGAAAGAAAGTGGGATGTCCCATGGAGGGTAGAAGTAGGATGACCAAGGATATGACAGTTACCAACCCCCTGTGATCTGACACTGGCCCATAAGGTACCCTTGGCTGCCATGGAATGTGAGCGGATATGGGGATATTGGAGCTTGGGGTTGAAGAAGGTCATTTCTGGGCAGGATAAGAAAGTAGGATGCAATGTCTGGGACCTGGCCCAGGAATCAACTTGCTGGTGTCCTTAGGCAATTTGCTGCCACCTTTCCACTACAGGCTTTAGTGTCCCCAATTGTAAGTGGAGGAGGGGTGCTATAATTACTTATCATCCAGGGGTCATGTACCGCATGCTACAGCTCCCAAAGGCCAATGTGATGATGAAATGGATACTGGAGGTACAAGATCCTGTTGGCTTTCCTACCCATACTGCATGTTGCACTATCTGCTTCATCCCTGTCATTGATGGAGACTTCAATTTCAATGACCCTGTCAGCCTGTCAGTTAAGGCTCAGACACTGACCCCATAACAGTCATCAACAACATGGATGCCACATCTTTGCCAGCATCAACATGCCAGCCACCAACATGGCCCACAAGTCCATCACAGAATAAGCAGGGGTGCTGGAGCTAGGGACAGAGCTGTAGGGATGCTTGGTAGGAATCAACCTGGGGGTGGAAGTCATAGAGGAAGAAGGCATGAGCAAAGAGGAAGTTAGGAGCATGTATGGAGCCCATCTGGCTTATCCATTGCCCTCTTGTGGAATGCTGTGCAGGTACACTGCTTTTGGCACCAGGAGGAGGGGCCATTGAGAGATCTACTGGCCCCTTTGCCTGCTTGGTCTCTGAAGGGCAGACTTCTACAAGCTGGTCAGAAGTCTCACCAACACCAACGGGCTTAGAGGCACTAAGACGAGTCTGTCATCTACTCTGAATAATCATCATCTATACCATCTACACCTGTCTCATCCCAGAATCTTAGGAAGAAACAAGAGACCAACAACCTCTTCTTGGTGCTCATAGAAATCACCCTATTCCAGCATGGATTCAACATCAAGTGAGGATGCGGGTGAGTGGATGGCTGGGTGGGCAGGTCAGGGTGGGCAGGTCACCCATGTCTGGGATGCCTGGGAAAACCTTGCATAGGTCACCAATATTTTCTGCTCAATCCAATTTGCTGAGTTAGTCTTGAGATAGCTACTCTCTCAACTCCTAGCCCCAGGAATATTTACAAAAATTCCATGATTCTCTGCTCCATTCATCTCTCCATATTATGGCATATCATGCAGTCCTCCCCACTGGAAAGTTCTTAAGACTGTCTTCCATCCTTCATGCTCTGTAGATGGAGAGAACAGTGGACAGTGATCTCTGTTCAGTGACAATTAAGGGCTTGAACTTTGCCAACTTCCCAAACAACAAAAGCCTGTGAACATGCTTGCTTCAGCAGCGCATATACTAAAGTTGATATGATACAGAAAAGATTAGCATGGCCCCTGCACAAGGATGACATGCAAATTCATGAAGCAATCTGTATTTTTTGTTTGAATTTTTTAAATGCCTTTTGTATTATTTTCTTATTTTCTTTTTTTATTCATCATTTTGTTTTCTTTTATTTTTTCTTTTGTCTTTTTTTCTCCTCTTCCTCTTTTTTTTTTGCAGAATAAATGGAAATGTCCACATATAGATTGTGGTGGTGAATGTATAACTATGTGATTATACCAGGAACTACTGATTGTTTACTTAGTATTCAACATTTAAAAAATAAACAGAGGGTTACAAGAACCGGAGAAAATGTGGAGAGAGGGATTTACCTAATCACTGCTGATGGGGAAGTAGAATGGTGCAGCCCACCTGGAGGACACTGTGATGGTTCTACAAGAAGCTAAGCACGGGGTTGCCATATGGTCCTGCAACCCTGTTACTGGGTATACACTTGGAAGAACTGAGAACAGGAACATGAATGGACATTTGTACACTGGCATTTATGGTGGAAGTATTCATGATTCACAGTGGATGGAGATGGCCTAAGGGTACACCAACTGATGAACAGAATGGTAAACTGTGGTGTATACATACCGTGGAATATTGAGTGGCCACAAGAAGAAATGAAGTTGTGAAGTATGCAATTAGGTAAATGGACCTTGAGGACAGTATGTCATGTGAAATAAGCCAGAAATGAAAAGACAGACATTGTAATGCCTCACTAATTATGGACTAAATATGGGCAAACTCTGAGAATTGAATCTGAGAGCATATGTTATTAGGGGAAGGCTAACTGTAATGGTTCCTAGATTGTAAGCTCTTACAGCAATTACCTCTATTCCTGAGTTGTAATGCTTATTTCTAGATTCTGTGATGCTGAGCTCTTGTGTATAACCTGGTAGGTCCCTGGAACTCAGGTATCTGGACAACACCTGAGACCCAGAGTTAGAGTTTTGTAGCTATGGATGTCAACATTACCTGATACAGCAAATGTTAAAGAAGATGAAAAAGTGATTAGACTTCAATTAGAGATATGAATGAAATGGCCTTGGTTAGGACCAAGGTAAATCAGACTAAATGGTAGAGGATGATACTAACTGTATTTTTTTTTATCATCATTTTATTGAGATATATTCACATACCACGCAGTCATACAAAACAAATTGTACTTTCGATTGTTTACAGTATCATTACATAGTTGTACATTCATCACCTAAATCAATCCCTGACACCTTCATTAGCACACACACAAAAATAACAAGAATAATAATTAGAGTGAAAAAGAGCAATTGAAGTAAAAAAGAACACTGGGTACCTTTGTCTGTTTGTTTGCTTCCCCTACTTTTCTACACATCCATCCATAAACTAGACAAAGTGGAGTTTGGTCCTTATGGCATTCCCAATCCCACTGTCACCCCTCATAAGCTACATTTTTATACAACTGTCTTCGAGATTCATGGGTTCTGGGTTGTAGTTTAATAGTTTCAGGTATCCACCACCAGCTACCCCAATTCTTTAGAACCTAAAAAAGGTTGTCTAAAGTGTGCGTAAGAGTGCCCACCAGAGTGATCTCTCGGCTCGTTTTGGAATCTCTCTGCCACTGAAGCTTATTTCATTTCCTTTCACATCCCCCTTTTGGTCAAGAAGATGTTCTCCATCCCACGATGCCGGGTCTACATTCCTCCCCGGGAGTCATATTCCACGTTGCCAGGGAGATTCACTTCCCTGGGTGTCTGATCCCACGTAGGGGGGAGGGCAGTGATTTCACCTTTCAAGTTGGCTTAGCCAGAGAGAGAGGGCCACATCTGAGCAACAAAGAGGCATTCAGGAGGAGACTCTTAGGCACAAATACAGGGAGGCCTAGCCTCTCCTTTGCAGCAACCGTCTTCCCAAGGGTAAAACTTATGGTAGAGGGCTCAACCCATCAAACCACCAGTCCCCTATGTCTGTGGTCATGTTAGCAACCATGGTGGTGGGGTTGGCGAATACCCCTGCATTCTCCACAGGCTCCTCAAGGGGGCACTACATCTTTTTTTTTTTTTTCCTTGTTTGTCTTTTTTCTTTTTTTTTTTTTTTTTAACTTTCCCTTCTTTTTTAAATCAACTGTATGAAAAAAAAGTTAAAAAGAAAACAAACATACAATAAAAGAACATTTCAAAGAGACCATAACAAGGGAGTAAGAAAAAGACAACTAACCTAAGATAACTGCTTAACTTCCAACATGTTCCTACTTTACCCCAAGAAAGTTACATAATATAGCAACATTTCAGTGAACTTGTTCCTACTACATCCATCAGAAATTAACAGACCATAGTCATTTCTGGGCATCCCCAGAACGTTAAATAGCTTATCTGTTCTTCTTGGATTATTGTTCCCCCTTCCTTAATTGCTCTCTACTGCTAGTTCCCCTACATTCTACATTATAAACCATTTGTTTTACATTTTTCAAAGTTCACATTAGTGGTAGCATATAATATTTCTCTTTTTGTGCCTGGCTTATTTCGCTCAGCATTATGTCTTCAAGGTTCATCCATGTTGTCATATGTTTCACCAGATCGTTCCTTCTTACTGCCGCGTAGTATTCCATCATGTGTATATACCACATTTTATTTATCCACTCATCTGTTGAAGGACATTTGGGTTGTTTCCATCTCTTGGCAATTGTGAATAATGCTGCTATGAACATTGGCGTGCCGATATCTGTTCGTGTCACTGCTTTCCGATCTTCCGGGTATATACCGAGAAGTGCAATCGCTGGATCGAATGGTAGCTCTATATCTAGTTTTCTAAGGAACTGCCAGACTGACTTCCAGAGTGGCTGAACCATTATACAGTCCCACCAACAATGAATAAGAGTTCCAATTTCTCCACATCCCCTCCAGCATTTGTAGTTTCCTGTTTGTTTAATGGCAGCCATTCTAACCGGTGTTAGATGGTATCTCATTGTGGTTTTAATTTGCATCTCTCTAATAGCTAGTGAAGCTGAACATTTTTTCATGTGTTTCTTGGCCATTTGTATTTCCTCTTCAGAGAACTGTCTTTTCATATCTTTTGCCCATTTTATAATTGGGCTGTCTGTACTATTGTCATTGAGTTGTAGGATTTCTTTGTATATGCAAGATATCAGTCTTTTGTCAGATACATGGTTTCCAAAAATTTTTTCCCATTGAGTTGGCTGCCTCTTTACCTTTTTGAGAAATTCCTTTGAGGTGCAGAAACTTCTAAGCTTGAGGAGTTCCCATTTATCTATTTTCTCTTTTGTTGCTTGTGCTTTGGGTGTAAAGTCTAGGAAGTGGCCTCCTAATACAAGGTCTTGAAGATGTTTTCCTACATTATCTTCTAGGAGTTTTATGGTACTTTCTTTTATATTGAGATCTTTGGTCCATTTTGAGTTAATTTTTGTGTAGGGGGTGAGGTAGGGGTCCTCTTTCATTCTTTTGGATATGGATATCCAACTCTCCCAGCCCCATTTGTTGAAAAGACCATTATGGCTCAGTTCGGTGACTTTGGGGGCCTTATCAAAGATCAGTCGGCCATAGATCTGAGGGTCTATCTCTGAATTCTCAATTCGATTCCATTGATCTATATGTCTATCTTTGTGCCAGTACCATGCTGTTTTGGCAACTGTGGCTTTATAATAAGCTTCAAAGTCAGGGAGTGTAAGTCCTCCCACTTCGTTTTTCTTTTTTAGAGTGTCTTTAGCAATTCGAGGCATCTTCCCTTTCCAAATAAATTTGATAACTAGCTTTTCCAAGTCTGCAAAGTAGGTTGTTGGAATTTTGATTGGGATTGCATTGAATCTGTAGATGAGTTTGGGTAGAATTGACATCTTAATGACATTTAGCCTTCCTATCCATGAACATGGAATATTTTTCCATCTTTTAAGGTCCCCTTCTATTTCTTTTAGTAGAGTTATGTAGTTTTCTTTGTATAGGTCTTTTACATCTTTGGTTAAGTTTACTCCTAGGTACTTGATTTTTTAGTTGCTATTGAAAATGGTATCTTTTTCTTGAGTGTCTCTTCAGTTTGTTCATTTCTAGCATATAGAAACATTACTGACTTATGTGCATTAATCTTGTATCCCGCTACTTTGCTAAATTTGTTTATTAGCTCTAGTAGGTGTATCGTTGATTTCTCAGGGTTTTCTAGATATAAGATCATATCATCTGCAAACAATGACAGTTTTACTTCTTCTTTTCCAATTTGGATGCCTTTTATTTCTTTGTCTTGCCGGATTGCCCTGGCTAGCACTTCCAGCACAATGTTGAATAACAGTGGTGACAGCGGGCATCCTTGTCTTGTTCCTGATCTTAGAGGGAAGGCTTTCAGTCTCTCACCATTGAGTACTATGCTGGCTGTGGGTTTTTCATATATGCTCTTTATCATGTTGAGGAAGTTTCCTTCAATTCCTACCTTTTGAAGTGTTTTTATCAAAAAGGGATGTTGGATTTTGTCAAATGCTTTTTCAGCATCTATTGAGATGATCAATTGATTTTTCCCTTTCGAGTTTTTAATGTGTTGTAATACATTGATTGTTTTTCTTATGTTGAACCATCCTTGCATGCCTGGAATGAACCCCACTTGGTCATGGTGTATGATTTTTTTAATGTGTCTTTGGATTCGATTTGCAAGTATTTTGTTGAGGATTTTTGCATCTATATTCATTAGGAAGATTGGCCGGTAGTTTTCCTTTTTTGTAGCATCTTTGCCTGGTTTTGGTATTAGATTGATGTTAGCTTCATAAAATGAGTTAGGTAGTGTTCCATTTTTTTCAATGTTTTGAAAGAGTTTGAGTAAGATTGGTGTCAGTTCTTTCTGGAAACTTTGGTAGAATTCCCCTGTGAAGCCATCTGGCCCTGGGCATTTATTTGTGGGAAGATTTTTGATGACTGATTGGATCTCTTTGCTTGTGATGGGTTGGTTGAGGTCTTCTATTTCTTCTCTGGTCAGTCTAGGTTGTTCATATGTTTCCAGGAAATTGTCCATTTCTTCTACATTATCCAGTTTGTTGCCATACAGTTGTTCATAATATCCTCTTATAAGTTTTTTTAATTTCTTCAGGATCTGCAGTTATGTCACCTTTTTCATTCATTATTTTGTTTATATGGGTCTTCTCTCTTTTTGATTTTGTCAGTCTAGCTAGGGGCTTGTCAATCTTGTTGATCTTCTCAAAGAACCAACTTTTGGTGATATTTATCCTTTCTATTGTTTTTTTGTTCTCTATGTCATTTATTTCTGCTTTAATCCTTGTTATTTCTTTTCTTGTACTTGGTTTAGGATTGGTTTGCTGTTCATTTTCTAGCTTCTTCAGTTGATCCATTAGTTCTTTGATTTTGGCTCTTTCTTCCTTTTTAATATATGCGTTTAGTGCTATAAATTTCCCCCTTAGCACTGCTTTTGCTGCATCCCATAGGTTTTGGTATGTTGTGTTCTCATTTTCATTCGTCTCTATATATTTAGCAATTTCTCTTGCTATTTCTTCTTTAACCCACTGATTGTTTAGGAGTGTGTTGTTTAACCTCCAGGTATTTGTGAATTTTCTAAGTCTCTGATGGTTATTGACTTCTAATTGTATTCCATTGTGGTCAGAGAATGTGCTTTGAATAATTTCAATCTTTTTAAATTTATTGAGGCTTGTTTTATGTCCCAGCATATGATCTATTCTGGAGAAAGTTCCGTGAGCACTAGAAAAGTATGTGTATCCTGGTGATTTGGGATGTAATGTCCTGTAGATGTCTGTTAAATCTAATTCATTTATCAGATTGTTTAGGTTTTCAATTTCCTTATTGGTCTTCTGTCTGGTTGATCTATCTATAGGAGAGAGTGATGTGTTGAAGTCTCCCACAATTATTGTGGAAACATCAATTGCTTCCTTTAGTTTTGCCAATGTTTCTCTCATGTATTTTGTGGCACCTTGATTGGGTGCATAGACATTTACGATTGTTATTTCTTCTTGCTGAATTGCCCCTTTTATTAGTATGTAGTGGCCTTCTTTGTCTCTCAAAACATCCCTGCATTTGAAGTCTATTTTATCTGAGATTAATATTGCTACACCTGCTTTCTTTTGGCTGTAGCTTGCATGAAATATTTTTTTCCATCCTTTCACTTTCAGTTTCTTTGTGTCCCTGTGTCTAAGATGAGTCTCTTGTATGCAACATATTGATGGTTCATTTTTTTTGATCCATTCTGCGAATCTATATCTTTTAATTGGGGAGTTTAATCCATTTACATTCAACGTTAAAACCGTGAAGGCATTTCTTGAATCGGCCATCTTATCCTTTGGATTATGTTTGCCATATTTTTCCCTCTCTCTATTAATATCCTTTATTGTACCCATACCGAATCTCTTTAGTACTGAACCTTTCTTCAAGTCTCTCTGTCCTGTCTTTGTTTCTCTGTCTGTAGGGCTCCCTTTAGTATCTCCAGTAGGGCAGGTCTCTTGTTAGCAAATTCTCTCAGCATTTCTTTGTCTGTGAAAAATTTAAGCTCTCCCTCAAATTTGAAGGAGAGCTTTGCTGGATAAAGTATTCTTGGCTGGAAATTCCTCTCACTCAGAATTTTAAATATATCGTGCCACTGCCTTCTCGCCTCCATGGTGGCTGCTGAGTAGTCACTACTTAGTCTTATGCTGTTTCCTTTGTATGTGGTGAATTGCTTTTCTCTTGCTGCTTTCAGAACTTGCTCCTTCTCTTCTATGTTTGACAGTGTGATCAGTATATGTCTCGGAGTGGGTTTTTTTTGGATTTATTCTATTTGGAGTTCGCTGAGCATTTATGATTTGTGTATTTATGTTGTTTAGAAGATTTGGGAAGTTTTCCCCAACAATTTCTTTGAATACTCTTCCTAGACCTTTACCCTTTTCTTCCCCTTCTGGGACACCAATGAGTCTTATATTCGGACGTTTCATATTATCTATCATATCCCTGAGGTCCATTTTGAGTTTTTCAATTTTTTTCCCCATTCTTTCTTTTATGCTTTCATTTTCCATTCTGTCATCTTCCAGGTCACTGATTCGTTGTTCAACTTCCTCTAGTCTTGTACTATGAGTGTCCAGAATCTTTTTAATTTGGTCAACAGTTTCTTTAATTTCCATAAGATCATCCATTTTTTTATTTAGTCTTGCAATGGCTTCTTTATGCTCTTCTAGGGTCTTCTTGATTTCCTTCATATCCCGTACTATGGTCTCATTGTTCATCTTTAGTTCTTTGAGTAGCTGCTCTAGGTGCTGTGTCTCTTCTGGTCTTTTGATTTGGGTGCTTGGGCTTGGGTTATCCATATCGTCTGGTTTTTTCATATGCTTTATAATTTTCTGTTGTTTTTGGCCTCGTGGCATTTGCTGAACTTGATAGGGTTCTTTTAGGTTTTGTAGACCAGTTGAAGTCCTTATCTCTAATTTATCAGATCTACAGCTTCGTGGAGTACACTTTCTCTAACTAACCAGCAGGTGGCGTCCACGAGCCACCTGTTCTCCACAAGCCAGATCTCCCCTGCTTAGCCTTTTTGGTGAGTGGGGGAGTGAGTCTTGTGGGGCCCAATTGGTGTACCAAGCTTGCGTGTGTAGTTGGTGTTGCCTGCCCTGTATGTGGGGCGTGTTTCTGGGCAGTCGGGGAGGGGGGGTGGCCCTAACAATCAAATCTCCCTGATGATCCTAGAGTTTTAAAGCTGCTGCAATAGTCTAGTCCTTCAGTTCAGTCCTGCCACAGTTTGTCTCTGCCACTGACCCACAAGTCTTTGGTATTGGCGTATGGCTCCTGAGACTTGCAAGTGGGCCCCTCTTCCAGGCTGTGCACCCCGGGTCCTCTGTTGAGGGATGACTGTGCTATGTCACAGGTGAGTGCCGTCCCCCCAGGGCAGTTCTGGGCTGCTGGGCTGTGTTGGGAGGCTCCCAGTCTGCTCAAATGATGGCTGAATGGGGCTCTGTTAATTCACACTGCTCCCCCTTCCCAGCTCTGGGACATTCAGCTGAGGTTGCAGGGAAGGCTAATGTCCACGCCCAGTTTTGTGGTGTGTGCCTGTTATTTGAAGCACTTCCGTCACACTGGGTTGTCTGGGGCAGCTCTGGGCTATGGGGCTGGCGATGGGCAGGAGTGTTTCCTGTCCACCAGGATGGTGGCTGTGAGCGGACACCCCCCTTTTCTTGGGAAATTGTGTTGTTTAGTGAATTTTCTCAGCCACTGGATTATTGCCTTTTGTCTCAGAGCTCTCTTAGTTCTGCTCTTGACTTGACGTGCCCAAATTTCAATTCTTTGAAGCTTTCTGTATTGAGCTTCTTAGAGTAATTGTTTTAGAAAAAGCAAAAAGGATTTAAAAAAAAAAAAAAAAACAAGGCCCTCCTCAGAGATCTAATGGGTTATTGAAATGCTAATAGACAAAGCAACCAGGGCCATTAAGGAAAGGTGCACAGGGCAGAGAGATCAGCTTTGCTTTGGGATTTGCATATGCGCCTCAAGGCCTGATCTCCGCCCTTCCCCTTTCTGTGTTCACCAGAACTCCAAAAATCCTCTGCTTTTATTTTGGAGTTTTTCGTGTTGTTTTTTTTCTATGCCTGTCTCCTCTCTGCTGGGCTGGCTGCTCTCAGAGTCTCTGGTGTCTGGTCTCAGTCTATCTATGGTTGGAGTTTGAATCAGTAGAATGAGTTTCCGATAAGAGCAGCCACTGCAATTCTCCCTTCTCCTTCCCGGAGCTGACAGCCCCTCCTCTCCCGGGACTGAGCCTGGCAGGGAGGGGCGCGGGTCCCCTGGCCGCAAAAACTTACAGATTTCGCTGATCTCAGCAGTTCCACGTTTTCATGAGTGTTGTATGAAGTATGCCCAAAGACAGATTGCTCTGTGGTGTCCAGTCCACGCAGTTCCTGGCTTTTTACCTACTTTCCTGGAGGAGTAACTAAAACATACAGCTCACCAGTCTGCCATCTTGCCCCGCCTCCCACTAACTGTATTTTAAAACTTCAACTTCCATGTGAGACCAAAGACAGAGATATTTATTTGGTGGAAAATCTTTATTTTCTGCAGCATATTATATAATTCAACTCGTATGGTCAGTTTATTCAAACACCATAATTACATGGAACACTGAATAGGGAAAGAGATCTGGTTTTCTCGTACAGGTTAGTGTGAAACCCCAATACATCCCAGAGTAATTTGGGCAGAGGATAAAGAAGTATTTGCAAAGCTCCCTTGATAGACTGGGGGAAAGTGTGGAAATATTAAATTTAGCCACCTGGGAAATTCCTTATATTCTCACAAACATTGGGGACTACAAATTTAGTAGGCCAAACACTCAAACTTGGGGTTCACCCTTATGAAGCCTGTTACTGCAAGGGAGAGGCTAGGTTTACTTATAGTTTTGCCTAAAAGTCACCCCCAGAGAACCTCTTTGGTTTCTCAGATGTGTGGCCTCTCTAAGCCAACTTGGCAGATGGACTCACTGCCCTCTCTTCTACATGGAACATGACTCCCAGGGGGGTAAATATCCCTGGCACTGTGGGAGGTGAGGTGACACCCAGTAGTGAGTCTGGAACTGGCATCATGGGACTGAGAAAGCCTTTTTGACTAAAAGGGGGAAGAGCAAATGAAACAAAGTAGTTTCAGGGGCTGAGAGATTTCAAATAAGAGTCAAAAGGTCATTCTGGAGGTTATTCTTACACATTAAATAGATATCCTTTTTTAGTTTTTAGTGTATTAGAAAAGCTGGAAGGAAATACCTGAAACTGTTGAACTGCAACCCAACAGCCTTGTTTCCTGAAGACAAGTGTATAAATATACAGCATATATGGTATGACTGTGTGATTGGAGATAACCTTGTAGCTTACACTCCCTCTATTTAGTGTATGGACAGATGAGTAGGAAAATGGGGACAAAAAAGGAACTGAATAATAGGGCAGATATGGGAGATGGGTTATTTTGGGTGCTCATTTTTATTTTTATTTTTTATTTTTGGAGTTATGAAAATGTTCAAAAATTGAATGTGGTGATGAATGTATAACTATATGATGATACTGTGAACAAGTGATTGTAAACTTTGGATGATTGTATGGTATGTGAATATATCTCATTAAAATTGAAAGAAAAAAGATCCTGATATCTACTAACTGGTATTACAGATGTTTTTGCAGACTTAAAAAAAAAAAGCCTATGATCACATTAAAGGCTCCCATATAATAATATCCAAAATAAAATAAAAAGTAAGTTAGGAATTCTTAAAAGGTAGAAAGATAAAATTGCACCTATAATTCTAGGATGAAAGCTTTGCAACAGCTAAGCAATAAATTTAGCTCTGAGTTTCCTGTCACTTAAGACAAAAAGGGAAACACCTGAGGGCATATACTTGTCCAATTAACCAAAAAATAAAAATTCAATCGGAGAGGTGAAATTTGTTTTTGGAATTGATTTATGGAAGTAAGATGCCTTAAAATTTTTTTTGGAGGTAAAGTCTAAATACAATTAAGATTGTAAAATTCATGAAGCCATGAATTGGACCCAGAGTTTTCCTTTTCCCTAAGCTTAAGAAATGCAGTTTTTTTGGTGAGTTTGTGGAAATTCCCCAGACCCCTTTATGAGTCCCTCCACACATCACTTCTGGGTCCTTCTCTGGGCTGAGCACCAGGTGTGCTCTTACCTGTTAACCTCCTCTCCCAGGTGCCTATCCACCCCAGCTAGACTATCCCAGTATATCCTCAGAAAGCTCTGTGCCAACCTGCCTCAGCAAATGACCCTAAAACAGGACTATCTACAAGACCATGATCACCTACTGGATCAACTTTGCCAGACTAGATAAAGAAGTGTGGTATTGAGCCCAGGGCCATGGGTAGCAGACTCAAGGGCCCCTGCCACATCCAAGTGGATCCTGTTACAGATATTTTGGTCCTGTAGGCCTGGGTTACAGTCCACATTCCCTCACTTATCAGCTTGGGGACTTTAGGCAAATCATTTAATCTCCCTGAGCCTCAGTGCTCCATCTGTGAAATTTTATAATACCCCCTATACAGTAAGGTGACATTTTTGTTAAGAAGTAGTTCAAAGGCATAGAGCATTGCCCCATGCATGTTCAGGGTCATTCAGAGCAAGGATACAAACTCAGATCTGAGCCTCCAGAGCTCATTCAATGTGGGTTTCTTCTTCTCCACCACTCTAAACACTCACTGCAGGGCTTGGCAGGTGTGATGGTCACAGAGAGGAAGGATAAGATCTCATAACCCTGAGCCAACTTAGTTTGGGGGAGACAGCAGCACCCATGGAACCAGCCAACCACACTCCCTTCCCCTGCAGAGTACAGATGGAAGACTGAGGGCCAGGAGACTGAGCATTAAGCTCCCTTGACACTTCACAATCCCTGTATCCCCAAGTCAAGCTTGGTACATGCAGGACGGATGAGTAAGGTTTGCAAATGCAAATGCAAGGCAATAATGAGCCTATTTGTCATTTCTTATTAATTCTGTTTTGCCTTTTCTTTTCATATTGTAAAACTGGGATCCTGAGACCTCCTCTCCTACTTGAAGGATTACAGCACTTGCCTTAATGGTTAAAAAAAGAATCTTAGCAAGAGGAGAAAATATTTCCATATGCTATCCATTGCTTCAGGGAAGCAGGTTTTATTTTGCCTAATGAAACTGTCCTTATCAATATCATTCCTAGCAAAGGAGTCCTGTGAGATGACTGGACTTCAAATTGGTGATTAAGCCCTACGAAGAAAACCTTCAGCCTCTCAATCCACTGTGATTCTGACTGATAATCTTCTTGCTAACACTGATAATAATATTTCAAATAATATCTTGGTTTCAAAAGATAAATACTTCCCTTGTTCACAGACATGAACCTGCCTAACAGCATGTGCACGCAGAATGCCAACAGTTCCCAAGTGCTCGTCCTAGATGATCCTCTGCCCACATTTTGCCCCTGTTTGTGCCCCCCAGGTACCTGGGACCACTGATACATCCCCAAATGAACCAGGCTGGGGTTTCAGGACACTGGGCAGGATGAGGGTACAGAGCCTGGAGACTCAGTATACACTGATTATTCTGCTCCACCTCTTCCATTCCCACCCCTGGCTGACCTGGTCCCCTCATGCCACCCCAAGCACCAGCTCAGGGTATATTGGGGGTCTGGAGGGCCAGGAGGCAGGCAGTGGCAAGGGAGTCCATGCAGGAGAGAAGACCGCACCTCCTCCTCCCTATTCTCCTCTTTCCACCCTTCACCAGTCATCCTTGGCAGGATCTGTGAATCCAAGTCCAGTCTGTTGCTGACAGCAGCCCTGGTTTGTCTAAGAGGAAGCAGAAGAAATCCCAGGTAGCAGGAAGACCACATCACATGGGCCAAGTGAGATTTGGAGGCAGTGACTGTTGCAACAGTGATTTCATCCCCTTTTGTAGATGAACAATGGAAACCAGAGCTCAAGGTCACACAGATCTGAGGATCCAAACCCCACCCCAGAAGTGGAACTCAGAATCATTGCTCTTGATCCTTGGTCTGGGTGAGGTATAGTGAATATATTACCATATTTGCTCATGTTTATCCCTTCTTTTAAGTATTTCTTACATACATGATAATTAAAGAAAATAACATTTCCCCCATCCCAATCCTCTTCCAGCTATAAAACTCTCCCCACAGGACAAGCAAGTCTCTTCAGGTGGAATATGCTCCCTCTTTGTCTGAGAAAAAAAGGCATGAAATTAAAAGTGGACAGTTGAATTCATGCTGTGGACTGGGGCAAGTCTGCACTCATTCTTCTTATGTCCAGCATCTTCTCATTCTTTCCTTCCACAAAATTATTCCTCCTTCTTCCTCTGAAGTGTGATTTATGGGTGTGATGGTTGGGTTCATGTGTCAACTTGGCTAGGTGGCCTAGCTGTCTGGTCAAGCGGGCACTGGCCTGACGATTCCTGTGAGGCTACTTGAGGCTGGTTGGTTTGTCGGATCATCAGTCAATTGACTGCAGCTGACTGATGACTCATCAAGGGGCGTGCTTCCACAGTGAGAGAATGCAATTGGCTGGATTTGGTCCGGGTGATCAGTTGGAGGCTTATAAGCCGGACGGTTAGAGAACCTTCACTTCTTCTTCAGCTGCTCAGTGAAGCTTTTCCTGGGGAGCTCGTCGAAGTTGCCAGTTCGTTTCCTGAGGAGTTCGTCAAAGTTGTCGGTTCGTTTCCTGAGGAGTTCATCAAAGTTGTTGGTTCATTTCCTGAGGAGTTCGTCCAAGTTGTCGGTTCGTTTCCCGAGGAGTTCGTTGGACGTCTTCCTTGGAGTTGACAGCTTGTTGACGGCTCTGCAGAATTTGGACTCGTGCGCTCCCGCAGTTGCATGAGTCACTTTTACAATTTGATAATAAGAGACATCTCTCATTGATTCTGTTTCAAGGAGAACCCTAACTAATACAACTTGGTACCGGAAGTGGTTCTTGAGAAACGGAATCTTAAAATGGGCTTTTACAACTTGTTTTCTACTCTGATTAGATTCAGAGGCACTAATGACTCTATTTCCAGTAATCAAGAGGGTACTAAGAGTCCATGGCAGGAGTTGGCAAAGGAAATACGCAAAATAGCACCATTTGATTCTCCTAATTGTGCTCTAGTACGAAGCGAGGCTCTGGGTGACAGCATTTTCGACACTTTCACAGAGTTTTGCAGTATTAAGAAGTATAATGATGTTGGCTGGCTGCTCTTAGATACTTTGGATACAGTTTTAAGAGAAAGGGATGAGCTAAAGGCTTCAAATTCAAAACTTGAACGCCGTATGACAGATGTAAAGAGTTCCATCTGTGCCCTGAAAGAAAATCTTATTTCCTGTGCCCGCAGACTGGAGGTTTCTGAAAATCAGACGCAGTCTCTTATTGTGCGAGTAGCACATTTACAGCATAAACTAAAATCTCAACCTCTCAGGGTGTCTGCTATTAAAGTAAAAGAATTGATTGGAAAAGAATGGGACCCAGAAACTTGGGATGGAGACATATGGATTGATAATAATGACAGTGAGGACATTGGAACCCTGGATTCTGCTGGGTCATTGTTCGATTTACCTGTAGAGGGCTGTCCTGGGGAAACAGCTTCTCTGCCTCCAGTCTGCCCTAAGGAGCCTGCCACGCAACTCCCACCTAAGGAGATTGACCCTTCAGTGCCTACTAATCTTGTAATCACCTCCCCTGAGGAAGCAGCCCTCACTCTTTCGTCTGGAGAGACTAATCCTGTTTTAAGAGATGAAAATGCAACAGAGTGCCCTGAGGTGAATGGCTTGAGAGATAATTCTAACTCTTTTCATGACCCACCCCCACCACCAGTTTTTGCTTCAAGACCTATAACTAGGCTCAAGTCCCAACAAGCCCCAAAGGGTGAGGTACAAAGTGTGACCCATGAGGAAGTACGCTATACTCCAAAAGAACTGTATGAGTTTTCCAACTTATACAGACAGAAACCAGGGGAATATGTGTGGGAATGGATATTGAGAGTGTGGGATAATGGTGGAAGGAATATAAGGTTGGATCAGGCTGAATTTACTGATATGGGCCCACTAAGCAGAGATTCTGCATTCAATGTTGTAGCTCGAGGGGTTAGAAAGGGTGTTAACAGTTTGTTTGGGTGGCTGGCTGAAACATGGATCAAAAGGTGGCCGGCATTACCAGAAGTTGAAATGCCAGAACTGCCCTGGTATAATGTGGAGGAGGGGATTCAAAGGCTTAGAGAGATTGGAATGTTAGAGTGGATTTATCATGGAAAACCTGCTCACACAGTCCTGGAATGTCCAGAGGACACACCTTTTACCAGGACTGTAAGGAATAAATTTGTGAAACTAGCTCCATCATCCCTGAAGAGCTCTGTAGTCACCCTTCTCTGTAGGTCAGATATTACTGTAGGAACTGCTGTCACTGAACTGGAATCCTTAAACACAATGGGGATAATCGGGTCCCGAGTCAGCAGAACCCAAGTGGCTGCAGTTAATCGCCACAGACAAGGTGGACAGGGCTACCATAATGGAAAACAGGCTCAAAGTAGCAATCAAAATAATATGACTCGCAGAGACTTATGGCGTTGGCTAGTGGATCATGGAGTACCAAGTAGTAAAATAGATGGGCAGTCGACTAAATTCTTGTTTGAACTATATAAGCAGAAGAATTCTAGGCCATGTGAACAAAAATCTCCCTTGAATTACAAAAACAGAGAGTCACGGCCCCTTAATCAATTCCCAGACTTGAGACAGTTTACAGATCCAGAGCCTCTTGAATGAAGGGAAGGCCAGGTACCCTTGGAGAAGGACCCTGTCACACTGCCAAAAATTTACACTGTTAATCTTCCTCCCAGCCTTCCCCAGGGGGACCTACGGCCTTTTACGAGGGTGACTGTGCATTGGGGAAAAGGAAATGATCAGATATTTCGTGGATTATTAGACACTGGGTCAGAAGTGACATTAATTCCCGGAGACCCAAAACGTCACTCTGGTCCACCAGTCAGAGTTGGGGCTTATGGAGGTCAGATGATTGATGGAGTTTTAGCCCAGGTCCGTCTCACAGTGGGTCCAGTGGGTCCCCGGACCCATTCTGTGGTTATTTCCCCAGTGCCGGAATGCATAATTGGAATAGACATACTCAGCAACTGGCAGAATCCTCACATTGGTTCCCTGACTCCTGGAGTGAGGGCTATTATGGTGGGAATGGCCAAATGGAAGCCACTAGAGCTGCCTCTGCCTAGCAAAGTAGTGAACCAGAAGCAATACCGGATTCCTGGAGGGATTGCAGAGATTAATGCCACTCTTAAGGACTTGAAGGATGCAGGGGTGGTGATTCCCACCACATCCCCATTCAACTCTCCTATTTGGCCTGTGCAGAAAACAGATGGGTCTTGGAGGATGACTGTGGATTATCGTAAGCTTAACCAGGTGGTGACCCCAATTGCAGCTGCTGTCCCAGATGTGGTATCATTGCTTGAGCAAATCAACACATCCCCTGGTACCTGGTATGCAGCTATTGATCTGGCAAATGCTTTTTTCTCAATTGCTGTCAGCAAGGACCACCAGAAACAGTTTGCATTTAGCTGGCAAGGCCAGCAGTTTACATTCACCGTGCTACCTCAGGGTTATATCAACTCTCCAGCCCTATGTCATAATATTGTCCGCAGGGATCTTGATCATTTCTCCCTCCCACAAGACATCACACTGGTCCATTATATTGATGATATCATGTTGATTGGACCTAGTGAGCAAGAAGTAGCAACTACTCTAGATTTGTTGGTAAGGTATTTGCGTGGCAGAGGATGGGAGATAAATCCAACAAAAATACAAGGCCCTTCCACCTCAGTAAAATTTCTAAGTGTCCAGTGGTGTGGGGCCTGTCGAGATATTCCTTCTAAGGTGAAGGATAAGCTGCTGCATCTGGCCCCTCCTACAACCAAAAAAGAGGCACAACGTTTAGTTGGCCTCTTTGGGTTTAGGAGACAACATATTCCTCATTTAGGTGTGCTACTCCGGCCTATTTACCGAGTGACTAGAAAAGCTTCTAGTTTTGAGTAGGGACCGGAGCAAGATGAGGCTCTGCAACAGGTCCAGGCTGCTGTGCAAGCTGCTCTGCCGCTTGGACCATATGATCCAGCTGATCCAATGGTGCTGGAAGTGTCAATGGCAAATAGAGATGCTGTTTGGAGCCTTTGGCAGGCTCCTATAGGAGAATCACAACGCAGGCCCTTAGGATTTTGGAGTAAAGCTTTACCATCCTCTGCAGATAACTACTCTCCATTTGAGAAACAACTGTTGGCCTGCTACTGGGCCTTAGTAGAGACAGAACGCTTAACCATGGGCCACCAAGTTACCATGAGACCTGAGTTACCTATCATGAGCTGGGTGTTATCTGACCCACCAAGCCATAAAGTTGGGCATGCACAGCAGCACTCCATCATAAAATGGAAATGGTATATACGAGATAGAGCTCGAGCAGGTCCTGAAGGTACAAGTAAGTTACATGAGGAAATGGCCCAAATGCCCATGGCCCCCACTTCTTCCACCTTACCTTCTCTTGCCCAGCCCACAGCTATGGCATCTTGGGGAGTTCCTTACAATCAGTTGACTGAGGAAGAGAAGACTCGGGCCTGGTTTACAGATGGTTCTGCGCGATATGCAGGTACCACCCGAAAGTGGACAGCTGCAGCACTGCAGCCCCTTTCTGGGATATCCCTGAAGGACAGTGGTGAGGGGAAATCCTCCCAGTGGGCAGAACTTCGAGCAGTGCACCTGGTTGTTCACTTTGCTTGGAAGGAGAACTGGCCAGAGGTGCGTCTGTATACTGATTCCTGGGCTGTTGCTAATGGTTTGGCTGGATGGTCAGGGACTTGGAAGGAACATGATTGGAAGATTGGTGACAAAGAAGTCTGGGGAAGGGGTATGTGGATAGACCTTTCTGAGTGGGCAAACAACATGAAGATATTTGTGTCCCATGTGAATGCTCACCAGAGGGTGACTTCAGCAGAAGAAGGTTTTAATAACCAAGTGGATAAAATGACCCGTTTGGTGGATACCAATCAGCCTCTTTCCCCAGCAACTCCTGTCATTGCCCAATGGGCTCATGAACAAAGTGGTCATGGTGGTAGGGATGGAGGTTATGCATGGGCTCAGCAACATGGACTTCCACTCACCAAGGCTGACCTGGCCACAGCCACTGCTGAGTGCCCAATCTGCCAGCAGCAGAGACCCATACTCAGTCCCCGATATGGCACCATTCCTCGGGGTGATCAGCCTGCTACCTGGTGGCAGGTTGATTACATCGGACCACTTCCATCATGGAAAGGGCAGCGATTTGTTCTTACTGGAATAGACACATACTCCGGATATGGGTTTGCCTTCCCTGCATGACATGCTTCTGCCAAAACTACAATACGTGGACTTACAGAATGCCTCATCCACCGTCATGGTATTCCACACAGCATTGCTTCTGACCAAGGAACCCACTTCACAGCAAATGAAGTGAGGGGATGGGCACATGCTCATGGAATTCTGTGGTCTTACCATGTTCCCCATCATCCAGAAGCAGCTGGGTTGATAGAACGGTGGAATGGCCTATTGAAGACTCAATTAAGGCGCCAACTAGGTGGCAATACCTTGCAGGGCTGGGGCAGTGTTCTCCAGGAGGCTGTGTATGCTCTGAATCAGCGTCCACTCTATGGTGCTGTTTCTCCCATAGCCAGGATTCATGGGTCCAGGAATCAAGGGGTGGAAACAGGAGTAGCACCACTCACTATCACTCCTAGTGATCCACTAGGGAAATTTTTGCTTCCTGTCCCTGCAAGTTTAAGCTCTGCTGGTCTACAGGTCTTGGTTCAAAAAGGAGGAGTGCTTCCACCAGGAAACAGAACAATAATCCCATTGAACTGGAAGTTATGGCTGCCACCTGGCCACTTTGGGCTTCTTATGCCTCTGAATCAACAGGCAAGTAAGGGGATTACTGTACTGGCTGGGGTGATTGATCCTGACTATCAAGGGGAATAGCACTGCAACTACACAATGGAAGTAAAGAAGAGTTTTCCTGGAATACAGGAGCTCCCCTAGGGTGTCTCTTAGTACTACCATGCCCTGTGATTAAAGTCAATGGAAAACTGCAACAACCCAGTCCAGGCAGGACTACCAATGGCCAAGAAACTTCAGGAATGAAGGTTTGGGTCACCCCACCAGGCAAAGAACCACGGCCAGCTGAAGTGCTTGCTGAGGGTAAAGGGAACATGGAATGGGTAGTGGAAGAAGGTCGTGATAAATATGAACTACGGCCACGTGACCAGTTACAGAAACGAGGACTATGATGATATGAATATTTCCTCCTTGTTTTGTGATGATTATGTTGGTATTTGTCTGTGAAGAAAATATTTTTGCTTTCTTCTCTGTCTTATCCCCTTATCATATGGCATAAGCTGTAACGTTCATTTTGAAGATATGGTTTTAGGTGATGTGTACGACTGCCAAGTTGACAAGGGGTGGACTGTGATGGTTGGGTTCATGTGTCAACTTGGCTAGGTGGCCTAGCTGTCTGGTCAAGCGGGCACTGGCCTGACGATTACTGTGAGGCTACTTGAGGCTGGTTGGTTTGTCGGATCATCAGTCAATTGACTGCAGCTGACTGATGACTCATCAAGGGGTGTGCTTCCACAGTGAGAGAATGCAATTGGCTGGATTTGGTCCGGGTGATCAGTTGGAGGCTTATAAGCCGGACGGTTAGAGAACCTTCACTTCTTCTTCAGCTGCTCAGTGAAGCTTTTCCTGGGGAGCTCGTCGAAGTTGCCAGTTCGTTTCCTGAGGAGTTCATCAAAGTTGTCGGTTCGTTTCCTGAGGAGTTCTTCAAAGTTGCCGGTTCGTTTCCTGAGGAGTTCGTCCAAGTTGTCGGTTCGTTTCCCGAGGAGTTCGTTGGACGTCTTCCTTGGAGTTGACAGCTTGTTGACGGCTCTGCAGAGTTTGGACTCGTGCGCTCCCGCAGTTGCGTGAGTCACTTTTACAATTTGATAATAAGAGACATCTCTCATTGATTCTGTTTCCAAGGAGAACCCTAACTAATACAATGGGTGTTTACTCATATTCTTTGGGTTGGTCAAGATTAGTCTTTTAGTATTTGCCTAGTTGCATTATCCCAGGATAAAGATACATTTGAAGCTTGAAAGGAAAATCAATTCAGCTTTCACTTTCTTTTTTAAAAGACAGCTTTATTGAGAAATAATTCACATCCATATAATCCACCCATTTATGTTTTCAATTCAATAGATTTTACTATAGTCACAGAATGGTGCAACCATCAACTTAATCAATTTTAGAACATTTTCATTACTGCAAAAAGAAACTTCAGGGCAGAGTGGTGAGGTGTGGAATTTCATTACTCCTTGAGGGCAGCTGGTAAATAGCCAGGAACTGAATGAAACAGCTTTTTTTGTGGTCTTTTGTGACCAATCACACATTGACCACTGGTCTGGAATGGGTGGAATGGCTGAAATTGTAGTGAAAAACTGTAAGTTTCCCCAGCCAGGGGGTAGCAGTCCTCTCCCACCCCAGCATGACAGACCAACCTGGAGCTGGTTTCCCAAGGGAAAAAGAAACAATCTGTGCTGGGAGCAAGGAGGGGGCTTAACCTGGCATGAATTGCAGAATTAATTAACAAACTTGGACTGCTGAATAAAAGTTCTGAGCACAGATAAACCAAAAGCAGGCACCAAAGAAACCCAGAGCAATCAGTCCAGCAGAGAGGAAGCAGGGCTAACAATAACAGCAAACAAACAAACAAACAAACAAAAAACACATAGACTTCTAGAGTTGGAGGTGTTCAGAATACTGGAAAAGGCCTGGGGTCCAAGAAAAAGGGGCACCTAGAAACATGTATCAGCTCCCATCTGGAAACCTGAGGAGCTGGGGTCCAGCTCTGAAAAGGACTTTTTTCTTCTTTTGTTCTTGTTCTCCCACTGTGCCAGTTTTAATGTATTATGTCCCCCAAATGCCATTATCTTTGATGCAATCTTGTGGGGCAGACATTTTAGTGCTGATTAGATTGGAATTCTTTGAGTGTTTCCATGGAGATGTGCCTCACCCAACTGTAGGTGGTAACTCTGATGAGATATTTCCATGGAGGCATGGCCCACACATTCAGGGTGAGCCTTGATCAGTGGAGCCACATAAATGAGCTGACAAACAGAAGGAACTCAGTGCAGCTGTGAGTGATGTTTTGAAGAAAAGCTACAGCCTAGAAGGACACTTTGAAGAAAGTACAGGAGCTGTAGATGAGAGACAGTTTGAAGACAGCCATTGAAAGCAGACTCTTGCTCTGGACAAACAACCCAAGAGCAACTGAGAGTGACATTTTTGAGGAACTGCAGCCTAGAGAGGAATATCCTAGGAGAAAGCCATTTTGAAACCAGAACTTTGGAGCAGATGCCAGCCACGTGCCTTCCCAGCTAACAAAAGTTTACTGGACACCATTGGCCATCCTCCAGTGAAGGTACCCGATTGCTGATGTGTTACCTTGGACAGTTTATGGCCCATAAGACTGTAACTGTGTAACCAAATAAACCCTCTTTTATCAAAACCAATCCATCTCTGGTGTTTTGCATTCTAGCAGCATTAGCAAACTAGAACAGATTTTGGTACTGGAAGTGGGGTGCTGGTGCTGCTGTGTTTGCAAATACTGAACATGTTGGAACAGCTTTTTAAATGGATAAGGGGAAGGTTCTGGAAGAACTGTGAGGAGCTTGATAGGAAAGGCTTGGACTGCTTTGAAAAGACTGTGGAAATAGGGACTCTAAAGATACTTCTGATGAGGTCTTGAGCAGAAATGATGAATGTGTTGTTGCAAACCAGAAGCAAGGTGATCCTTGTTTTAAAGTGGCAGAGAATTTGTCAAAATTGAGTCCTGGTGTCAGATGGAAGGAAGAATTTGAAAGTGACAACCTGGAATACTTAGCTGAGGAGATCTCCAGACTATGTGTGGAGGATATACCCTTGCTTCTCCTTGTAGCTTATAGTAAAATGCAAGCAGAGAGAGATAAACTTAGAACTGAACCCTTGGGTTCAAAGAAACCAGAAGCTGATGGCTTGAAAAATTATGGGCTTCCAGGGGGTGGAATCCCAGAAGCTACAACCCAACATGAGATGTAACCAAACATGGAACCCAGTTGCCAGTTCAGTACAAGTCAAGATTGGAGACGGAGTTACCAGAAAGGATTTGTGGGAAGTCCTATCGTCTGATGGCTTTGACCCCTGTGTGCTTCATGCAAAGCCAACAGAATTCTGTGAGATCTTTACAGATGGAGCTGCTGCCAGTCTGGACTGGAGGAGACAGACAAGGAACATACTGAAGGAAAAATTCCTTCAAAGACAGAGCCGTGGAGGTTGAAGTCTGGAGTTATGAGGTCTTGGGCTGGGAGAGTGGAGTGGCCCAAAAGCATGGAAAGGGTGAGTTTTTCCAGGAGGGTGAGGGTGGGCCTTCTGCCTCAATTTTCAGGAAATATGTTGTCACCTCAGGTCTCAAAAAGGGTGGAGCACATTCCCAGGGGACTGGGGAGAGCCTGACCACCACCCCACTGTTCTGAAGGGGTTGAGCATGTGCCCTGGAGATGGAAGGGAATCTGGGCACTGCCTCAATGCTTGAGGATGGTGGGGCTGAGAAGGTGGTCTACCCAGTGTGTGGATATATTGGAACACTCACCACAGTGTTTGGAGAGGAAAGGGCTGCTGCAAAGGCCCTTAGGAAGGGTTAGACTCCTGCTGTCTTAAGCCCCAAGGATGCAACATCATTCTGTAAATGACTCTCAGATTTTGAAATCTAATGGAGTTTGTCCTGAGGGTTTTAGGAACTGTTTTGGCCCTGTTAACCCTGCTTTCCTTACTCTTTCTCCTTATGGCAATGGGAATTTTTATCCTATTAATGTCCCTCCTTTGTATATTGGAAGCACATAACTTGTTCTAAGTCCACATATCCACAGCTAAAGGAAAATTATGCCTTAGGATTGACCACACCTGTAATTGAATTTGATGAGATCTTGTACTTAACTATTGTTACTGAAATGATTTAAGTTTCTATGACATTGTTGTGGGATGAATGTATTTTGTATTTGGAAAGATAATGTGCCAGTTTGAATGTATTGTGTCCCCCAAACACCATTATCTTTGATGCAATCTTGTGGGGCAGACATTTTAGTGATGATTATATTGGAATTCTTTAAGTGTTTCCATAGAGATGTGTCCTACCCAACTGTAAGTGATAACACTGATGAGATATTTCCATGGAGGCATGGCCCACACATTCAGGGTGGGCCTTGATCAGTGGAGCCACATAAATGAGCTGACAAACCGAAGGAACTCAGTGCAGCTGTGAGTGATGTTTTGAAGAGGAACTACAGCCAAGAAGGACACTTTGAAGAAAGCACAGGAGCTGCAGATGAGAGAAAGTTTGAAGATGGCCATTGAAAGCAGACTCTTGCTCCAGAAAAGCTAAGAGAGGACAAACAACCCAAGAGCAACTAAGAGTGACATTTTTGAGGAACTGCAGCCTAGAGAAGAACATCCTGGGAGAAAGCCATTTTGAAACCAGAACTTTGGAGCAGATGCCAGCCACGTGCCTTCCCAGCTAACAAAGGTTTCCCAGGCACCATTGGCCATCCTCCAGTGAAGGTACCTGATTGCCGATGTGTTACCTTGGACATTTTATGGCCCTTAAGACTGTAACTGTGTAACCAAATAAACCCCCTTTTATAAAAGCCAATCCATCTCTGGTGTTTTGCATTCTGGCAGCATTAGCAAATGAGAACACCCACTCTTTACCTCTTTGCTTTTCAATAGCCCATCAGAGCTCCTGTTTCAGCAGTGTCCCAGGCAAGGGCAGAATTAATGCTGTCTCAGAGTAACTATTCAGGTGAAAGAGATAATAAACTAAATAGTATATCTTTAAATAGCCTATACTGGGACTGACAAAACTTAGGGGTTGGGGAAAGGCCTTGAAAAAGGATTTCTTTTTCTTTTTTTATTACTTTTCTCTTTTTTCTTTTATTGAAATAACTATGCTAAGTAGCTTATAACAGAAAGCCTCAGATAGTTGCAACTGGCCTCTGGACCCAGGCAATAGTGGGGCTAAGATAGGTCTGAGAGACAAAGCAATGAATCTAGTGAAGGAAACAATTCCCTACAGGGCATAACTTCCCCAAGAAAAGGGGGTGTGGTCCAGCTTAATTTGTGGCCATTCTTCAAAGAACTAAGACCCCAGGAGCTAGAAAACAGAAAGTAGCTTGTATCAGCCATGACCCTGGAAGGGACAGGGTCTATGGAGAGTTAAAGGCACCTCTTTACACTGGTGGGGAGCTGTGGGATGACAACTGCAACCTGCTGGACAGGATAAGAAAAGCACAGAGTCTTGATGCTTCACAGGAGGGTCTGACAACATTCAGGGTCTCATTTTCAGGGAAACTTCATACCCTTCTCCTGAGAACTGGGCCATCTGGAATGGGAAAATCTGATTGGGGTCAACCATATCTGGAGAGACCCACTCACAAAAAAAGGTTTCATAGAGGCAGGGTAAGAACCAGAGAAATGAGAGGTGAAAAATTCTGATCAATTAAACAGAATCTATGTTAGAGGTTTAGAATAAGTTGAACTGAATGCCAAAGAACAGATAGAGAACATGGCCAACCAACAAGAAAACCCTAGGTAAAAGAGTGAAAACAACCTCCAGAATAAACTAATCAAGAAAATCAGATGCCTAGACAGCTAAAAATAATAAACCATACTAGGAAACACAAAAATATGGACCAGCAAAAGGAACAAACAAAGTTCAACTGAGATACAGGAATTGAAATAACTAATTAAAGATGTACAAACAAATCTCCAAAACAAAATCAACGAGCTGAAGGAAAATGTGGCAAAGGAGATGAAGGATATAAAGAAAACGCTGGATGACCATAAAGAAGAATTTGCAAGCTTGAAAAACCAAATGGCATAACTTATGGGAATGAAAGGAACAACAGAAGAGATGAAAAACACAATGGAGTCATACAATAGTAGACTTGAAGAGACAGAAGAAATGATCAGTGAACTGGAAGACAGGATATTTGAAATCATACTCACAAAAGAACAGATAAGGAAAAGTATGGAAAAATACAAGCGGCAGAGGAGAGGCAAGATGGTGGCATAGAAAGGTGTGGAATTCAGTTTGTCCCCTGGAGCAACTAATAAACAACCAGGAACAACTAGTAAATAATCTGTAATAACTGCTGGGGGACAACTGTGACTGTCCAACATCATACACCAATATGGACTGGGTGGAAGGGCTGAGATCACAGCATAGAATCTGTAAGTAAAAACTGCAGACCCAGGCTGGGAGCCCCCTCATCCCATGGCAGGCTCACTCACTGTGGGAGAAAGCAGCATTCTTGTAGCAAGCAAATATAGCTCAGCCCAGCTCCAACTGGGGTTTTAATTAACAAATGTGAACTGCTGAATACAAGCTACAAACACACAAACCCATAACAAGCAGCAAGGCACCTGAGGTCACTCTCAGTGGAGAGGAGGTGGGGCTGATGGAAAAAAATTTAACTAAAAATAAGAAGGAAAAATACAGTGGCTTTTAGAGACTGACCTTAAGGAGCCAGAAAACACCTGTATCCCCAGGAAAGGAAGCCCAGAAGACCGGGTCCTCTCTTTAACTTATGGGCAAAACTAGGGGGCCATGGACTGGCTCTGAAAGGGGGCTTTCTTTCTATTTTTCTCTCTCTCAACCTGAGTGACTAAGTGGAGAGAGCCTTAGCCATTTTCAGTTTGCAGCAGTCTGACCCAGCTAGGGCTAGAGTTAACAGAGTCAGAGAAAAAGGAGCTATTCAAATGCAGAAAATAATTCCCTAGGGGGTGTACCTTCACTAAGAGGGAGGAGGTGAGGCCCAGCTCTAGGGCCAGCCCACCCTTCAGAACTCAGACCCCAGGGCCTGGGGGAAAACAGTCAAAACAGAAACAAACAGAGCTAAGAATTAAAGGGGCCTCACCTCCTTACTCCAGTTGGGAGCAACAGCTGACAGATACCACCTGCTGGGCAGGTTAGGAAAACCACAGCATCTAAAGGCTTCACAGGAAAGTTTGTCAATCTAAGACATCCTCAGTGAAACTTGACTCTGAATATAGCCCCACTATGAGACCTGAACCCACTCTGGTTGGGGAAAATCCGATGCCTAGACAACAGAAAACTACAAATTATATTAGAAGAAATGAAGATATGGCCCAGTCAAATGAACAAACTTACACCTCAATTAAGATACAGTTGAGGTTGATCTGAGATGGCAGATTAGGAGAGACAGAGCAAAATGCCTCTCCATGAAAAACACTAGACAACAGACTGAAAGTACTCCAGAATACCAGTTCCAGTGTTGTACCAGCTGGACAAGGTCCTCTAAATCCACAGAGACTGTGTACTTGGTGAAACCAAGAGTCTGCATTTGGAAACAAGTGGGTGAGGCTGCTGGAGAAACAGCAGCCACACCACAGTTGGGAGAAACTGGGGGTCAGCATTTAGAGATAGATTAGTTTAAAAACCCAAAAAGTGGCTGTGGATCTGGCAATGAGAGCCACACAGTTGAGTGTGGTCAGGAGTGCCTTCCACACCCTGGGCACACACTTCAGTATCCAGTGTGGACAATAGCCTTTTGCACACCTGCAGATAATTGTCCTGGAGCCAGGAAGGCAGAGGTCCTTGGAAGGGTAATTTACCACACCCTGTACAGCCATCTTCTCAGTGGGCTGGGAATGCCCCTGCATGATGTGGCCAAGAGCTTCCATAGGGGATTTCACCTACCTGTGACATTGCACAGCCTTCCCTTCATGGAGGGCCATAGGGAGCATGGCTTGGAGGCAGGGTACTACATGGAAGTCCCCAGGGCCCTACAGCAATCCCAGGGACTTGTGGGCCTACAGCAGAAAGAGACTGTGGGGAGTCTGAGCTGAAGGGTTGGATTTGTGCAAGAGCTTTAAGTCTCTAGGAATGGCAGGGATATTTGAGTTTTAAAGCTGTGTTACCTACCTAACTGCATAGGGCACACCCCACAACATCAGGACTGGCTGCACCAACTACACACAGAAATTTAGTGTACTGATTGGACCCCCACAAGATTCAAACACCCACTCACCACATACATGAAGACGGGGAGAACTGGCTTGAGGTTAATAGATGGCTCAGGGAAGCCATTTGCTGGTAAGTCAGAGAAAGTGCATTCCACCAAGCTGTAGCGCTGACAAATTATAAATAATTGTTCAGATAAGCCTGCAAATCCTAAAAGAACCCTATCAAGATAAAAAAATGCCAACAGGCCAAAAACAACAGAAAATTTTAAAGCTTATGAAGAAACCAGAGGATGTGGATGATCCAACCCAAACATGCAAATCAAAAAATCAGAAGAGACACAGTACTAGGAGGAATTAATCAAGACATAATCACAAACAACAACATCATGACACAGGATATAAGGGATATGAAGAAGACCCTAGAAGAGGATAAAGAAGAATTTTCAAGAGTAAATAAAAAAAATATGGTCTTGTGGAAATAAAAAAATAATTGTGGATCAAATTAAAAAGATTCTGGATACACACAGTACTAGATAAGAGGAAGCTTAGGAAAGAATAAGTGAACTGGAAGAGTGCAGAATGGAAAGTGAAAGCACAAAAGAAAGAATGGAGAAAAAAATCAAAATGTATCTCAGGGAAATGAGGGACAACATAAAGAGTACAAATAAAGGAATCATTAGCGTTCCCAAAGGGGAAGAGAAGGGTAAAGGTCTAGGAACAGTATTCAAAGAAATTGTTGGGAAAACTTCCCAACCCTTCTAAACAACATAAATATGCATATCACACATGTCCAATGAACTCCAGACAGAATAAACACAAATAAACCCACTCTGAGACATATTCTGATCAGATTGTCAAATGCCAAAAAGAAGAAGCAAGCTCTGAAAGCAGAAAGAGAGAAGTAATTCACCACATACAAGGGAAACAACAGAAGACTAAGTAGTGACTACTTCTCAGCCACATGGGGGCAAGAAGGCAGTGGTATGACATATTCAAAATTCTGAAACAGAAAAATTTCCAACCAAGAAGGCTTTATCCAGCAAAGTTCTCCTTCCAATTTTAGGGAGATCTTAAAATCTTCACAAAGAAATGCTGAGAGAATTTGCTAACAAGAAACCTGCCCTACTTGAGATACTAAACAGAGCCCTACTGGCAGAGAAATACAGAAAGGAGAGAGAGTTATGGAGAAGGGTTCAGAACTAAAGAGATGTAGTAAGGGTATATTAAAGGAAATAAAGCAACAGGAGGAAAATATAACTGACAAACATAAACCAAAGGATAGGATGACTGTTTCAAGAAATGCCAGTACAGTAATAACATTGAATGTGAATGGATTAAACTCCCCAACTAAAAAATATAGATTGGCAGAATGGATTAAAAAATATGAACCATCAATATGTTGCTTACAAGAGGCTCATCTTAAACACAGGGACACAAAGAAATTGAAAGTGAAAGGATGGATAAAAATATTCCATACAAGCTACAGCCAAAAGAAAGCAGGAGTAGCAATATTAATCTCAGATGAAATAGACTTTAAATGCAACAATGTTATAAGAGACAAAGAAGGCCACTATATACTAATAAAAGGGACAATTCAACAAGAAGAAATAACAGTCATAAATGTCTATGCACCCAATCAAGGTGCCCCAAAATACATGAGACAAACATTGGCAAAACTTAAGAAAGCAATAGACGTTTCCACAATAATTGTGGGAGACTTCAATACATCAGTATTTCCTATAGAGAAATCAACAGAGGACCCATAAGGAAATTGAAAACCTAAATAATCAGGCAAATGAATTTGAATTAACAGATATATATATAGAGCATTACATCCCAAATCACCAGAATACACATTCTTCTCTAGTGCTCATGGAAATTTCTACAGAATAGATCATATGCTGGGCCATAAAACAAGAATCAATAAATTTAAAAAGATTGAAATTATTCAAAGCACATTCTCTGGTCACAATGGAGAACAATTAGAAGTCAATAACCATCAGAGATGTAAAAAATTCACAAATATCTGGAGATAAAAATACACACTCCTAAACAACCAGTGGGCTAAAGAAGAAATAGCAAGAGAAATTGCTAAATATACAGGGGTGAATGAAAATGAGAACACAACATATTAAAACTTATGGGATGCAGCCAAGGTGGTATTGAGGGGAAATCTATAGCTCTAAATGCACACATTAAAAAGGAAAAAAGAGCTAAAATCAAAGAACTAATGGAACAACTGAAGAAGCTAGAAAATGAACAGAAAACTAATTCTAAGCTAGATAGAAGAAAAGAAATAACAAGGATTAAAGCAGAAATAAATGGCATAGAAAAAAAATAGACAGAATAAATAACACCAAAAGTTGGTTCTATGAGAAGATCAACAATATTGACAAGACCCCAGTTAGACAGCCAAAATAAAAAAGACAGAGACCCAAATAAACAGAATAATAAATGAAAGAGGTGACATTACTGCAGATCCCAAAGATGTTTAAAAAATTATAAGAAGATATATTGAACAACTGTATGCCAACAAACTAGATCATATAGAGGAAATGGACAATTTCCCGGAAACATATGAACAACCTAGACTGACCAGAGAAGAAATAGAAGACCTCAAGCAACCGATCACAACCAAGAGATACAAACAATCATCAAAAAGCTTCCCACAAATAAATGCCCAGGGCCAGATGTCTTCGCAGGGGAGTTCTACCCAACTTTCCTAAAAGAACTGACACAAATCTTACTTAAACTCTTTCAAAACATTAAAGAAAATGGAACACTACCTAACATATTTTATGAAGCTAACATCACTCTAATACCAAAACCAGATAAAGATGCTACAATAAAGGAAAACTACAGACCAACTTCCCTACTGAATATAGATGCAAAAATTCTCAACAAAATACTTACAAATTGAATCCAAAGACACATTAAAAAATCATACACCATCAGCAAGTGGGGTTCATTCCAGGTATGCAAGGATGTGCCAATGTAAGAAAATCAATCAGTGTAATACAACACATTAACAAATCAAAGGGGAAAAATCAAATGATCATTTCAATAGATGCTGAAAAAGCATTCAACAAAATCCAGCATTTTTTTTTTTATAAAAACAGTTCAAAAGGTAGGTATTGAAGGAAACTTCCTCAATATGATAAAGCACATATATGAAAAACCCACAGCAGCATAGTAATCAATGGTGGGAGACTGAAAGCCTTCCCTCTAAGATCAGGAATGAGACAAGGATGCCCTCTGTCACCACTGTTATTCAACATTGTGCTAGAAATGCTAGTCAGAGCAATCTGGAAAGACAAAGAAATAAAAGGCAATCAAATTGGAAAGGAAGAAGTAAAACTGTCATTATTTACAAATGATATGATCTTACATCTGAAAAACCCTGAGAAATTGACAACACAGTTACTGGAGCTAATAAACAAATTTAGCCAAGTAGCAGGATACAAGATTAATGCACATAAGTCAGTAATGTTCCTATACATTAGAAATGACCTAACTGAAGAGAAACTCAAGAAAAAGATATCATTCTCAATATCAACTGAAAAAACAAGTACCTAGGGATAAACTTAACCAAGGACCTATACATAGAAAACTACATAATTTTACTAAAAGAAATAGAAGGGGACCTAAAAAGATGGAAAAATATCCCTTGTTCAGGGATAGGCAGGCTAAATGTCATTAAGATGTCAATTCTTCCCAAACTCATCTACAGATTCAATGCAATTCCATTCAAAATTCCAACAACCTATTTGCAGACTTGGAAAAGATAGTTATCAAATTTATTCAGAAGGGGAAGATGCCTAGAATTGCTAAAACCATTCTAAAAAAGAAAAATGAAGAGGGAGGACTTACACTTCCTGACTTGGAAGCTTATAAAGCCACAGTAGTCAAAATAGCATGGTACTGGCACAAAGATAGACATATTGATCAATGGAATTGAATTGAGAATTCAGAGATAGACCCCCCAGATCTATGGCAGACTGATTTTGATAAGGCCCCCCAAACCCCTGAACTAGGACATAGTCTATTCAACAAATGGGGCTGGGAACACTGGATATCCATATCCAAAAGAATGAAAGAAGACTCCAACCTCACACCCTACACAATAGCTAACTCAAAATGGATTAAAAACCTCAACATAAGAGACAGTACCATAAAACTCCTAGAAGATAATGTAGGGAAACATCTTCAGGACCTTGTATTAGGAACTCACTTCCTAGACCTTACACCCAAAGCACAAGCAACAAAAGAAAAAATAGATAAATGGGAACTCCTCAAGCTTAAAATCTTCTGTACCTCAAAGGAATTTGTCAAAAAGGTGAAGAGGCAGCCAACTCAATGGGAAAAATATTTGGAAACCACGTATTTGACAAAAGACTGACATCTTGCATAGATAAAGAATCCTACAACTCAATGACAATAGTACAGACAACCCAATTATAAAATGGGCAAAAGATATGAAAAGACAGTTCTCTGAAGAGGAAATACAAATGGCAAAAAACATATGAAAAAAATGTTCAGCTTCACTATCTATTAGAGAGATGCAAATTAAGACCACAATAAGGTATCCTCTCACACCAACTGGATTCGTTGCCATTAAACAAACAGGAAACTACAAATGCTGGAGAGGATGTGGAGAAATTGGAACTCTTATTCATTGTTGGTGGGACTGTATAATGGTTCAGCCACTCTGGAAGATAGTCTTACATTTCCTTGGAAAACTAGATATAGAGTTACCCTTCAATCCAGCAATTGAACTTCTTGGTATATACCTGGAAGATTTGAAAGCAGTGACACAAAAGGTTATTTGCACACCAATGTTCACAGCAGCAATATTCACAATTGCCAAGAGATGGAAAACAACCCAAATGCCCTTCAACAAATGAGTGGGTAAGCAAAATGTGGTATATACACATGAAGTAATACTATGTGGCAGTAAGAAGGTAGGATGTTGTGAAACATATGACAACATGGATGAACCTTGAAGACATAGTGCTGAGCAAAATAAGCCAGGCACACAAAGAGAAATATTGTATGTCACCACTAATGTCAACACTGTGAAAAATGTAAAATAAATGTTTTATCTTGTAGAATGTAGGGGATCTAGTGATAGAGAGCAAATAGTGAAGGGGAAACAATAATCTAATAAGAACAAATAACTTATGAAGGGTAAACAATGTTCTGGGAGTACTTAGGAATGACTATGGTTTGTTAATTTCTGGGGTATATGGTAGGAACAAGTTCACAGAAATGTAGTTATTTAAGGTTATCTGCTTTTCTTATTCTTTTGCTGGCTTATAGTCTCTTTATTTCCTTGGGGTAGGGTAGGAACATGCTGGAAGCAATGTAGTTATTTTAGGTTATTCATTTTTTCTTATTTCTTTGTTTTGGTTTTGTTTGAAAAGTTTTTTCTTGTTTGTTTTTAAAATTTTTTGATAAATTAAAAAAACAATGAATGACTGTAAAAAAGTAAATGAACAACATGGAAAGGAGGTTAATGGAATGTTTTTGATGTTCTTTTTTCTTCTAATTTTTATTTTATTTTTTGGAGTAATGAAAATGTTCAAAGATTCATTGCAGTTATCAAGGCACAACTATGAACAACCAATTATACACTTTGAAGGACTGTATGTGATGTGAATATATCTCAATAAAATTGCATTAAAAAGCATAGAAGTATAATGTACAATGTATCTCACTGTAAACAATTGACTATAGTTAATAGTACAATTATATGTTTTGTTCATGAATTATAACAAATGTACCTCACTAATGCAAGAAGTTAATAATAGGGTGTTATATCAAACCTTGTATTTTATATATTTTATGCATCATATTTCTGTAAACCTAAACTTCTCTAACAAAAACAATAAAAAGAACACTGGTAATGAAAAAAGATACAGTTGAGATATTGTTTCACTTTAATGAAACAATCAATTAAAGATTTTCAAAAAAATATGTTAAACCATATCAAAAATCAAATCAATGATTTCAGATAAGATACAGCAAAAGAGAGGAAGGATATAAAGAAAAAATGTGTGAACGTAAGGTAGAAATTGAAAGTTTGAAAAAACAACTGGCAGAATCTATGGAAGTGAAATGCACAACACAAGAGATGAAAAACACAATGGAAACATACAACAGCAGAGTTCAAGAGATAGAAGAAAACACTCAGGAACTGGAGAACAAGACACCTGAAATCCTACAAACAAAAGAACAGATAGGAAAATGAATGGAAAAATATGAGCAACATCTCAGGGGTCTGAATGACAACATGAAGCACATGAATGTACATGTCATGGGTGTCCCATAAGAAGAAAAGTGAAAGGGGGCAGAAAAAATAAGAAAGGAAATAATCAATGAAAATTTCCCATCTCTTATGAAAGACATAAGATTACAGATCCAAGAAGTGCAGCATACCCCAAACAGAATAGATCTGAATAGACCTAGGCCAAGAAACTTAATAATCAGATTATCAAACATCAAAGACAAAGAGGGAATCCTGAAAGCAGCAAGAGAAAAGTGATCCATCACATACAAAGGAAGCTTGACAAGACTATGTGCAGATTTCTCAGTAGAAACCATGGAGACAAGAAGGAAGTGGTGCGATATATTTAAGATACTGAAAGAGAAAAACCACCAAGCAAGAATCCTATATCCAGCAAAACTGTCCTTCAAATATGAAGGAGAGTTTAAAGTATTCTCTGACAAAGAGACAATTACAGATTGTGAACAAGATATCTGCTCTACAGGAAATACTAATGGGAGCACTGCAGACAGATAGGATAAGTCAGGAGTGAGAGGTTTGGAACACAATCTTGGGTAATGGTAGCACAACAATGTAAGTACACTGAACAAAGATGACTGTGAGTATGGTTGAAAGAGAAACATTAGGAGCACGTGGGACATCAGAAGGAAAGAGGAAAGATAAAGACTGGGACTATATAACTCAGTGAATCCTAGAGTGATTTACAATTGTGATAAAATGTTCAAATATGTTTTTACATGAGGGAGAAAAAATGAATGTCAACCTTTCAAGGTGTTAAAAATGGGGTGGTATTGGGGGAAAATACCATCAATTCAAACTAGTGACTGTAGTTAACAGAAACATTGTATTATGCTTCCTTTAATGTAACAAAGGCAATATACCAAAGCTAAATGCCTATAAGGAGGGTATACAGGGGAGAGGTATGGGACTCTTGGCATTGGTGATGTTGTGTGGCTCTTATTGTACTTTAGTTTAATTCTATCTTTCCTTTTGTTGCTTTTTAGCTGTAATTTTTTCTTTCTTTTTCTTTTGTCTCTCTACCTTTTTCGACTCTTCCTCCTTCTTTGTAGAAGAAATGTAGATATCCTTATATAGATGGTGGTGATGGTGGTAAGTGCATAAATATGTGATTATACAGAGAAACATCAATTGTTTACTTAGGATGGAATGTATGGTGGGTGTTCCAGTTTACTAATGCCGCCTTTCTGCAAAACACCAGAAATGTATTGGCTTTTATAAAGGGGTTTTATTTGGTTACAAAGTTACAGTCTTAAGACCATAGAAATGTCCAAGCTAATGCAAGTACAATAGGGTATTTTCACTGAAGGAAGGCCAATGGTGTCTGGAAAATCTCTGTTAGCTGTGAAGGCACATGGCTGGCATCTGCTGTTCCCAGGTTGTGTTCCAGATCCTCTCTCAGCTCCTGTGCTTTCTTCAAAATGTCTCTCTCAGTTGCTCTCCAAAATGTCACTCACAGCTGCTCTGCATCTGGGCCTGTGTGGCTCTTTTTAAAGTACTCCAGTGATCCAATAAAGACCCACCCTGAATGGGTGGGGCAACACCTCCATAGAAATAATCCAATGAAAGTTCCCATCCACAGATGATTGAATCACATCTCCATGGAAACACTGAACAAATAGGTTCCAACCTGATCAACATTAATATGTTTGCCCACACAAGATTGTATCAAAGAACATGGTACATCCAAACTGGCAAAGTGGGTGAACAAAACCATCTTTTAAAAAAAAGCAAAAAAACCCCACCAACTACAAAAAAAACCTGGGTTGATGAAGAAACCTTGAGGGCATTAGATTGAGTGAAATCAGTCAGACACAAAAGGACAAATATTATATGGTCTTACTGATATGAACTAATTATAAAATGTAAACTAGCAGATGTGAAATATAAGCTACCTAGATATAGAATGAGGCTAAAGAATGAGAAGTGGCTGCTTATTATTAACAGTGTTTAACTAGGTTGAACATAAGTATTTGGAATAGACACAGGTGATGGTAGTATATTATTGTGAGAATAACTAACATTGCTGAATGGTGTGTGAATGTCATGGAAAGGGGAAGCTTAGAATGATGTATGTCACTAGTAGGAAAGTTGGAGGTTAAAATATGAGAATGAATAAAACAATGACTCTTGTGGTGGACAATGTCTGTGATTAAATGTACAATTATTAGAAATCTCTTTCATGAACTAGAACAAATGTATGACACTATAAGTAGTAGTTAATAATAAAGGGATATATAGGGAAAAATATACATGTTGCAAACTAAGTACTACAGTTAGTAGTATTTTAACATTCATTAGTCAACAGTAACAAATGTACTATACAAATGCCATGAGTCAATAATGGATGGGGGTGGTTAAGGGTATGGGAGGATTGGAATTTTCTTTTTTTTCTTTTCTTTTTATTTCTTTTCTGGAATAATGGATGCACAGCTGTATGGTGATACCATGGGGAATTGATTGTGCACTTTGGATAATTGTATGGTATGTGAACAATCTCAAAATAAAATTGAATTTAAAAAATGTAAGCAGTGTCATAGGGAGCTGAATGACAATACAAAGCACATAAATATATGTGTTTACAGAAGGAGAAGAGAAGGAAAAAGGATAGAAAGAATAATAGAAGAAATAATCACTGAAAATACCCCAACTCTTATGAAAGATATAAATTACACATTCAAGAAGTATAGCATACCCCAAACAGAATAGATCCCACTAGAATTACTGCAAGACACTTAATGACCAGATTGACCAATGTCAAAGCAAAGAGAGAATTCTGAAAGCAGCAAGAGAAAAGCAATCCATCACACACAGGGGAAGCTTGATGAGACTATCTTCTCCACAGAAGACATGGAGGCAAGAAAGCAATGGTATGATATATTTAAGACAATGAAAGAGAAAAACTGACAACCAAGAGTTCTATATCTGGCAAAATTGTCCTTCCAAAACAAGGGAGAGATTAAAATATTTTCAGACAGACATGAGAGATTTTGTGAATAAGAGACTGGTGCTACAAGAAATACCAAAGAGAATGTTACTGGCTGATAGGAAATTACAGTAGAAAGAGGTCTGGAGAAGAGTGAAGAAATGAAGACTATCAGGAAGGGGAAATTGGGAGAGAATAAAACAAGATATGACATAAAATCCAAAAGACAAAATGGTAGAAGAAAGTACTGCCCTTATAGTAATAATGCTAAATGTTAATGGATTAAACTCCACAATAAAAAGACATAGACTGGCAGAGTGGATTAAAACTCAGGACCCATCTATATGCTGTCTACAAGAAACTCACTTTAGACACAAGGACAAAAATAGGCTGAAAGTGAAAGGTTGGAAAAAGATATTTCATGCAAACAACAATCAGATAAAAGTGGCATTAGCTATACTAATATCAGAAAAATTAGACTTCAGAAGTAAAATAATTAAAAGAGACAAGCACACTATATATTAATGAAAGTGTCAATTCATCAAGTAAACATAACAATCATAAATATTGATGCACTAAGCCAGATTGCCCCAAAATACATGAGGCAAACACTGAGAACATTGAAAGGAGAAGTAAATACCTCTACAATAATAGTTGAAGACTTCAATACACCACTCTCATCAATGGTTAGAACATATATAGAGAGGATCAATAAGGAAATGGAGATGCTGAATTTTATGGTAAATGAACTAGACTTGACAGACATTTGCAGAACACTACACCCCAAAAGAGCAGGATACACATTTTTCTCAAGTGTTCATGGAACATTCTCAAGGATAGACCACATTGGGTCACAAAGCAAGTCTCAACAAATATAAAATATTAATATTATACAGAACACTTTCCCAGATCATAAGGGAATGAAGTTGGAAATCAGTAACAGGCAGAAAGTCATAAAACTCACAAATATATGGAGGCTAAATATCACACTCTTAGACAACCAGTGGGTAAAGGAAGAAATTACAAGATAAATTAGTAAATACCTTGAGGCAAATGACAATGACAACACAGCATATCAAAACTTATGGGATGCAGCAAAGACAGTGCTGAGAGAGGAATTTATTGCCCTAAATGCCAGTATTAAAAGAAAAGAGGGCAAAATATGAGGAATCAATGATTCATCTTAAGGAATTAGCACAAGAAAAGAAAACTATCCCCAAAGCAAACAAAAGCAAAGAAATAACAAAGATTAGAGCAGAAATAGATGAAATTGAAACAGGAAAGCAATAGAGAGAATCAAAAAAACAGAAGTTGCTTCTTTGACAAAAATCATTAAAACTGATGGACCCTTAGCTAGTCTAACAAAAAAAAAAAAAAAAGAGCAGATGCAAATAAATACAATCAGAAATGAGAAAGGGGACATAACTACTGACCCTGCAGAAATAAAGGAAATAATGAGAAGATATTATGAACTATATGCTAATAAACATATATGTAGATGAGCTGGACACCCTCTTAGAAAAGCATGAACAACCAACATTGACTTGAGAAGAAATAGATGACCTCAACAAACCAATTGCAAGTAAAGAGATTGAGTCAGTCATAAAAATCTCCCAAAAAAAGAAAGGGACATGAATGGACATTTGTAAACTGATGTTAATAGTGGCATTATTCACAGTTGCCAAGAGATGGAAACAGCCCAAATGCCCATCAATGGATGAGTGGATAAACAAATTGTGGCATATACACATGCTAGAATATTACACAGCTGTAAGCCAAAAAGTCATGGAACATATAATAATGTGGATGAACATTGAGGGTGTTACTTTGAGCAAAGTTAGCCAGAAACAAAAGGACAAATGCTCTATGGTCTCACTAATATGAACTGACATTAATGACCAAACTTTGAGAGTTAAAAGCTGAGAACACAGATTATCAGGAAATAGAGAGAGTGTAGAGATTGGGCATTTGTTGCTGAAGGAGTATAGAATGGTCAACAAGAAGGATTGCATAAATCCAGAAATGGCTAGCATAATACTGTATGATGGTAGCACAGTATTGTAAGTACACTGAACAAAGATGTCCATGAGTAAAGCTGAAAGAGTAGGGCTAGGGACATGTATGACACCAGAAGTAAAGATAGACAATAAAGACTGGGATGGTATAACTTACTGAAACCTAGAGTGGTCAATGATTGTGACTAAGTGTACAAATATAAAAATGTTTTTACATGTGGGAGAACAAATTAATGTCAACATTGTAAGGTGTTGAAAAAGGGATGGTATAGGGGAAAAATATAATCAAAGCAAACTCGAGTCTATTATTAATAGTAATATTGTAATTTGTTTCCATTAAATGTAACAAAGGCAGCATACCAAAGCTAAATATCTATGAGACAGGGATATAAGGGAGGGTTATGGGATTCTTGGTAGTGATGTTGTTGTCTGACCATATTATTATATTGTATTGTATGGTAATTATTATTATATTACCTTTTAATTATTCTTAAAAATTTTTTTCATAGTAATGTATATGTTCAAGTGCTGATTGTGGTGATGAATGCACAACTATATGATGACAGTGTGAACAACTGATTGTACACTGTGGATGATTGATATGTGAATATATCTATAAAATTGCAGGGAAAAATATAAACAGGGATAAAAGTGCTGGAGAAAACTTGGAGAGACTGACATACCCTATTTACTTTTGATGAGGATGTAGAATGGTGTAGCCTATTTGGAGGACAGTGTGGTGGTTCCACAAGAAGCTAAGTATTTGGGTGACATAATGTCCTGCAACCTCATTATTAGGTACATACTTGGAAGATCTGAGAGAGGGACACAAATGGACATTTGCACGCTGGTGTTTATGGTGGCCATATTCATGATTTGCAATGGATGGATGTGGCCTAAGGGTACATCAACTGATGAACAAAATGGTGAGTGTGGTGTATGAATATGATTGAATATTGAACAACTGTGAGAAAGAATGAAGCTATGAGACACAGAACAAGTTGAATAGATCTTGTGGACCTTATTATTATTTTTCTTTACTTTTTATTTTGAAATAAATTCAAACTTACAGGACAGTTGCAAAAACAATGCACACTTCATACACAGAACTCCAGCACACCCCAACCCCCTTCGACTGATACACAGATCCACCAACTTTAACATTCTGTCACTTTACCATTACTTTCTTTCCCTCCCTCCATCCATCCCTCGCTCCCTATCATCTATTGCTCTGTCTCCTGAACATATGAGAACAAGCTGCACACATCCTTGAACAAATAATATAATTCACACATACATTTCCTACGAACAAGAATATTCATTTATGAAATCACCTTAAGTGTAGTTAAGAAGTTCAAGAAATTTAACACTGATATAAAGCTTACAATCTTTATTTCATTTTTATCTTATGTCCCAATTGTGTCCTTTTGAGCCTTTTCTTCTCCATTCCCAGATCCCTTCCAGGAGCACCTTCAGCATTTAATTGTCACTATCTATCCATACTGTGTTTTTTTTTTTTTCAATTGTGGAAACATATATACAGCATAAATCCTCCCATTTTAACCCCCCCAAGCATTCCATTTAGTGGGATTAATCACATTCATACTGTTGCAATGCCATCACCTTCCCACCATCCATTACTAGAAATTTCCCTTCACCCCAGAAACCCTACACTCATTTATTAACTCCCCATTGCCCCTTCCCCCACTTCTTGTAACCCATACTCTTCATCTCTATGATCATATTCTCTGATATTTTCTTTTTGTTTACAATGGGACTTAAATTTCACATCCTAATTCTATAACAATCTTGTTTTCTTTTATACCAACTTAACTTCAATAGGACACATAAACTATGTTCCTACACTTCTCCATTCCCTCATTGTTCTAGTTTGCTAATGCTGCTGGAATGCAAAACACCAGAAATGGATTGGCTTTTATAAAAGGGGGTTTATTTGGTTACACAGTTAGTCTTAAGGCCATAAAGTGTCCAAGGTAACGCATCGACAATCGGGTACCTTCACCGGAGGATGGCCAATAGTGTCCAGAAAACCTCTGTTAGCTGGGAAGGCACGTGGCTGGCATCTGCTCTAGAATTCTGTTTTCAGAATGGCTTTCTCCCAGGATGTTCCTCTCTAGGCTTCAGCTTCTCTCCAAATTCTTGCTCTCAGTTGCTCTTGGGGCATTTGTCCTCTCTTAGCTTCTCTGGAGCAAAGTCACCTTTCAAAGGCTGTCTCCAAAATGTCTCTATAAGCTGAAGCTCCTCTCTCAGTTCCAGTGCATTCTTCAAAGTGTCCCTCTTGGTTGTAGCAAGTTTACTCCTTCTGTCTGAGCTTATATACTGCTCCAATAATCAAGGCCCATGTGGAATAGGTGGGGCGATGCCTCCATGGGAATTATCTCATCAGAGTTATCACCTACAGTTGGGTGGGTCACAGCTCCATGGAAGCACTCAAAGGATTCCAGTCTAATCAGCACTAAAATATCTGCCCCATAAGATTGCATCAAAGAATATGGCTTCTTCTGGGAAACATAACACAATCAAACTGGCACACCCACCTTTGTGTAGTTCTTGTCAAAAATTACATATTTTACATTGAGTCCAAAACTGCTGATTTATTATTACACTTTATGTTGCTTAGATCCTGTAGGAAGTAAATAGTGGAGTTACAAATCAAAAATACAGTAGTATTGGTATTTATATTTACCATATGATCTTTGCTGGAAATCTTTATTTCTTCATGTAGTTTCAGTCAATTGTTTAGTGTCCATTCCTTTCAACCTGCACAATTCCCTTTAGCATTTCTTATAGAACTGACCTACTGGTGATGAAATCCCTCAGCTTTTGATTATACAGGAATGTTTTCATCTACCTCTCATTTTTAACCTCCAGGTATTTGTGAATTTTCTAGGTCTTGGATGGTTATTGACTTGTAATTGTATTCCATTGTGGTCAGAGAAGGTGCTTTGAATAATTTCAGTTTTTTTAAATTTATTGAGGCTTGTTTTATGTTCCAGCATATGGTCTATCCTGGAGAAAGTTCCATGCTCACTAGAGAAGAATGTGTATCCTGGTGATTTGGGATGTAATGTTCTATGTTTGTCTGTTAAATCCAATTCATTTATCAGTTGTTAGGTTTTCAATTCCCTTATTAGTCTTCTGTCTGGTTGATCTGTCTATAGGAGAGAGTGATGTGTTGAAGTCTCCCACAATTATTGTGGAAACATCCATTGCTTCCTTTAACTTTGCCAATGTTTGTCTCGTGTATTATGTGGCACAATGATTGGGTTCATAAGCATTTATGACTGTTATTCTTCTTGTTGAATTGCTCCTCTTATGGGTATGTAGTGGCCTTCTTTGACTCTCATAACATCCTTGCATTTAAAGTCTATTTTATCTGAGATTAATATTGCTACTCCTGCTTTCTTTTGGCTGTAGCTTCCAAGAAATATTTTTTCCATCTTTTCACTTTCAATTTCTTTGTGTCCCTGTATCTACAATGAGTCTCTTGCATGCAACATATTGATGGTTCATATTTTTTTGATCCATTCTGTCAATCTTTTAATTGGGGAGTTTAATCCATTATTTAAACATTATTACTGTGAAGGCATTTCTTGAATTCCCCATCCTATCCTTTCGTTTATGTTTGTCAGATATATTTTTCCCCTCTCTGTCTTATTGTCCTTCAATGAACCAATATTGAATCTCTTTAGTACTGATTCTGTCTCTATATCTCTCTCTCTCTTGTCTTTGTTTCTCTGTCAGTAGGGCTCCCTTTAGTATCTGAAGTAGGGCAGGTCTTTATTAGTAAAATCTCTAAGCATTTGTTTGTCTGTGAAAAATTTAAGCTCTCCCTCAAATTTGAAGGAGAGTTTTTCTGGATAAAGTATTCTTGGTTGGAAATTTTTCTCTCTCAGAATTTTAAATAGGTCATGCCACTGCTTTCTTGCCTCCATGGTGGCTGCTGAGTAGTCACTACTTAGTCTTATGTTGTTTCCTTTGTATGTGGTGAATTGCTTTTCTCTTGCTGCTTTCAGAACTTGCTCCTTCTCATCAGTATTTGACAGTCTGATCAGAATATATCTTGCAGTGGGTTTATTTGGATTTATTCTATTTGGAGCTTGCTGGGCATTTATGCTTCGTGTATTTATATTGTGTAGAAGGTTTGGGAAGTTTTCCCAACAATTTCTTTGAATACTCTTTCTAGACCTTTACCCTTTTCTTCCCCTTCTGGGACACCAATGATTCTTATATTTGGATGTTTTATTTTATCTATCATATCCCTGTGGTTCATTTTGATTTTTTCAATTTTTTCCCCATTCTTTCTTTTGTTCTTTCATTTTCCATTCTGTGGCCCTCATGGTCACTGATTACCATTGTTCAGCTTCCTCTAGTCATATACTGCGAGTATCCAGAATCTTTTTAATTTGGTCAACAGTTTCTTTTATTTCCATAAGATCATCTGTTGTTGTTTTTTTTATTTATTTACTCTTGCAATGTCTTCTTTATGCTTTTCTAGGGTCTTCTTCATGTCCTTTACATCTCATGCCATGCTCTTCTTCATGTCTTTTTTATCCCGTGTGATGCTTTCATTGTCTTTAGTTCTTTGATTAATTGCTTCAAGTACTGTGTCTCCTCTGATCTTTTGATTTGGGTGCTTGGGTTTGGGTTATCCATATCATCTGGTTTTTTCATATGCTTTAAAATTTTCTGTTGTTTTTGGCCTTTTGGCATTTGCTTTGCTTGATAGGGTTATTTTAGGATGTGTAGGACTATTCACAGACTTATCTCTAATTTGTCAGAGCTACAGCTTGGTGGTGTACACTTTCTCTAACTAACCAGCAGATGACATCCGTGAGTCACCTGTTCCCCTCAAGTCAGTTCTCCCTAACTTTGTCTTTGTGGTGTTTGAGGGTCTGTTTCTTGTGGATTCCAATTGGTGCACCAAGTCTGGGTGTGTTGTTGCTGCTGTCTGCCCTGAATGTGGGGCATGTATCTGAGCAGTTAGGGGGGGGGCAGCTGTAATAATCAAACCTCCCAGGTGTTCCTGGAGATTTAAGGCTGCTACAAGAGTCTAAGCCTTCAGTTTGGTCTCACCACAGATTGTCTCTGCTGCTGACCCACAAGTCCTTGGTATTGGCATATGGACCCTGGGATTTCCAAGTGGGTCCCTCTTCCAAGCCATGCCCTTCTAAGGCTTCTGCTGAGGGAAGGTTGTGCTATGTCACAAGTGCGCATCATCCCTCAAGGGAAGTTCTGGGCTGACAGGCCATGTAGGGGCATTCCCAGACTGCTGTAAGGATGGCTGAATGGGGAATGTTAATTTCCCCCTTTTTTGAACAGCTCTGCCTTCCCAGCTCTGGACAATTAGCTGTGGGTGCATGAAAGGCTATTGTCCACACCCAATATTATCCATGTGTGTGTGGCTGGAAACACTTCCTGTCACACTGGGTTTTTTGGTGCAGCTCTGGGCTGTGGCTCCTGTACTGGGCAGGAGCATTCCCAGCCTTCCAGAAAGATGGCTGTAAGGGGTGTGGTTATGTTCCCCTATTGGTTCACCTCTGCCTTCCTCACTCTGAAACAATTAGCAGTGGGTGTGCGAAAGGCTATCTTCCATGCCAGATATTGAGGCATTCACACAGCCCATTCCTGCCATGCTTCACTGTGTGGTTCTCACTGCCATATCTGCAGCTACTTTTGGGTTTTTTAAGAAAGAACTAGTCTGCCTCCAATTGCCAAGCCATGGTTTCCCCACACTGCAGCATGGCTGCCAGATGTTCAGCAGGCTATTCACTCATTTCAGAATGCAGTCTCCCAGTTTCACCAATTTCTTGGTCCCTGTGGGTTTAGCAGAACTCATCCAGCAGTTGCATCACTTGAACTGGTGTTCTGGGTCACTTTCTGGCTTTTATCTATTATTTTTCACAGAGGTGCTTTTTGCCCTGTCTTTCCTAGCCACCATCTTAGGTTCTCCATCTTGTGGACCTTATTTTGAGTGAAGTATGCCAGAAAAAATAAGACAAACATTATAATGCCTCACCAATATGAAATTACTACAATGTGTAAACTCCGAGAATGGAATGTTAGAGCACAGTTTATCAGGGGACCATTAATGGAAATGGGCCTTAGATTGCAAGCCCTTATAGTAGTCAACATCTATTCCTGTGTTGTAATGTCTATCTCCAAGTCTATTCCTGTGTTGTAATGTCTATCTCCAAGTTTGGAGATACTGAGCTCTTTGTGGATAACCTGGTTGGTCTCTGGAACTTTGGGTGTCTGTGTGACAACTGAATCTCAGAGCTAGAACTCAGGAGCTATGAATGTCAGTATTATTGCATACAGAATCTGTTAAGAAAGGTGAAAAACAGCCTAGACTTCAATTAGAGATATCAATTAAGCAGATCTATTTAGGACTAAGGCAAATCAGGCAAAAGTGTAAAGGAAGGTATTGACTGTGTTTTAAAACTTCAACTTCTGTGTGAGAACAAGGGAAGAGATGTTTATTTGGTGCAGGATATATATTTTCTGCAGCACACTAAATAATTTAACTTGTATGGTCAGCATATTCAAACACCATAATTACATGGAAATGTGAATAGGATGTGAGATCTGGTAAGAATGTACATGTTAATGTGAAATACTGATACATCCCAAAGTAGTTTGGGCAGAGAAGAAAAATATATTTGGATGTCCCCCCTGAGAAACTGGGTGAAAATGTGAAATGTTGGCAATCCCCACCTGGGTTATTACTGATATTCTCACAAATGTTGAGGACTAACAAATTTCATAGGCTGAGCCCTCAATCTTGGGTCTGGCCCTTATGAAGCTTGTTACTGCAAAGGAAAGAATAAGCCTGCTTATAATTGTGCCTAATAGTCTTCCCCAGAGAACCTCTTTGTTGCTTAGCTGTGTCCCTCTCTCTCTCTCTAAGCCCACTTGACAGATGAACTCACTGCTCCCCACCCCCCTATGTGGTACATGACTCCCTGCCAACACAGGAGGTGACTCACAGGGATGAGCCTGGACCCAGCATCATGAGATTGAGAAAATCTTCTTGACCAAAAGAGGGAAGTTAAATGAAACAAAATAAAGTTTCAGTGGCTGAGAGATCTCAAATGGAGCTGAGAGGTCCCTCTGCAGGGCATTCTTATGCACTATATAGATATCCCTTTATAGATTTTAGTGTACTGGAATAGCTAGAAGGAAATATCTGAAACTGTTGTGCTACAACCCAGCAACCTTGATTCTTCAAGATGATTGTAAACTATGTAGCTTACATAGTGTGACAGTGTGATTGTGAAAACCTTGTGGCTCACACTCAAGGGTATGGATGAATAAGTAGAAAATTGGGGACAAAAACTAAATTAAAAATAGGGTGTGATGTGGGGATGAAATGATTTTGGTGTTATTTTTCACTTTTATTTATTTTTCTTATTTTCATTCTTTTTGGAGTGATGAAAATGTTCAAAAATTGATTGTGGTGATGAATGCAAAACTATATGATGGAACAGAACAGTTGATTGTACACCATGGATGATTGCATGGTATGCAAATATATCTGAATAAAACTGAATTTAAAAATGATACATATACACAGTGATCTGTGCTAGAATAAAGGGCTAATCCATCAGCAAAACTTCCTTCAGAGCTCAAAAGGGGATATTAGCATCACCTTGAGTCTAAATTTATGATTTTGGGAAAAGGAGATAGCTGAATTAAAATTACAATTGTTGATTAAAAGAAAGAAACTTCAGAGGATTCTGGGAAGATGGCAGCATAGAAAGAAGTGGAAGACTTAGTCTCCCCCAGAACAATTCATAAATGAACAAAAAACCAGTAAATAACCTGGAATGGTAGCGGGGAGACAAACATGACAGTACACTTAACATCCACCAATATGAATTGGGAGGAATGCCCGAAATCACAGCATAAAATCTGTAAGTAAAATTGCAGACCTGTGCTGAGAGCCAAGAACCTAGAGCAAGGAGCCCCTCCCTCATGGAAGCCGCGCCGTGCACTCTCTCAGCCCAGCTCCAAGTGAGGTTTTAATATTAACTGCTCAATACAGACAGTGAATCCTCAACAAGCAGACAGAGGCTTTTGGTGACAACTGACTTTGGGAGAATCAGGGGAAATATTCTGTCTCTCACTCTCTTTCTATGGAGAAAACCTCAGCCGCTCTCAGCCCACAAGATGTTGCAGTAAAAACAACCTCACACATTCTGCATTCTGAAATGAGCTGAGAGCCCTGCAGCACAGCCAAGTGGCCCAGGGCTTCCCTAGAGGGATGGCGCACATTGATGATGTAGCACGGCATCCCCCTCAGCTGAGGGAGGATCGTGGCTGGGATGAGGGATCCGCTTGGAGAACCCAGGGGCGCTACACCAAGTCTGGTAGCTTATGGGACACCAAGAGAGAGCTGCCCTTCCTCCTTGGCCACCCGTGTGCATGCCTCACATTCAGGGCGGGTGACTCCAGTGGTGCGCCCAGGCTGAGCTCTCCAACTGAACACACAAGAATCATTTCCCCACACTAAGTGACTGGAGGGATATAGGTGGCTCACAGACGCCATCTGCTGGTTACTTAGAGAAAGTGTACATCACCAAACTGTGTCTCTGAAAAATTAGATCGATATCTCTTTTTTTTTGATACAACTTGAAAGAACCCTATCAAGCAAAGCAAATGCCAAGAGGCCAAAAACAACAGACAATCTTAATGCATATGATAAAACCAGATGATATGGAGAATCCAGCTCCAAACACACAAATCAAGATTTCAGAAGAAACGTTATACATCGCAAAATTAATTAAAGAACTACAATCAAAGAATGAAAACATGGCAAAGGATTTAAAGGACATCAAGAGGACCCTGGCCCAAGATATAAGCACCATAAAAAAGACCCTAGAAGAGCATAAAGTAGACATTTCAAGAGTAAATAAAAAAAATAGAAGATCTTATGGAAATAAAAGAAACTGTTGGCCAAATTAAAAAGACTCTGGATATTCACAATACAAGACTAGAGGAAGCTAAACAACATCTCAGTGTCCTAGAAATCCACAGAACAGAAAATGAAAGAACAAAAGAAAGAATGGAGAAAAAAAATTGAAAAAATCACAATGGACCTCAAGGATACAATAGATAAAATAAAACGTCCAAACTTAAGACTCATTGGTATCCCAGAAGGGGAAGAGAAGGGTAAAGTTCTAGAAAGAGTATTCAAAGAAATTGTTGGGTAAAACTTCCCCAACCTTCTACACAATATAAAGACACAAAGCATAAATTCCCAGCAAACTCCAAATAGAATAAATCCAAATAAACCCACCCCAAGACATATTCTGATCAGACTCTCAAATACTGAAGAGAAGGAGCAAGTTCTGAAAGCAGCAAGAGAAAAGCAATTCACCACATACAAAGGAAACAATGTAAGACTAAGTAGTGACTACTCAGTGGCCACTATGGAGGTGAGAAGGCAGTGGCATGACATATTTAAAATTCTGAGAGAGAAAAATTTCTAGCCAAGAATACTTTATCCAGCAAAACTCTCCTTCAAATTTGAGGGAGAGCTTAAATTTTTCACAGACAAACAAATGCTGAGAGACTTTGCCAATAAAAGGCCTGCCCTACTTCAGATTCTAAAGGAAGCCCTACCAACAGAGAGACAAAGAAAGGAGAAAGAGATATAGAGAATTTTAACAGACATATATAGTACCTTACATCCTAAATCACCAGGACACTCATTTTTCTCTAATGATCACAGATCTTTCCCTAGAAGGGACCATAAACTGGGACATAAAAAACGCCTCAAGAAATTAAATAAAAAAAATTTGAATATACTTAAAGAACATTCTCCAAACACAATGGAATACAAATAGAAGTCAATAATTTTTGAACTATAACTCCACTATTTACTTCCTACATGATAAAAAATACACAAACTCTAAGGACAAATCAATGGTTTTGAACTCAATGTAAAATACATAATTTTAGACAACTATATAAAGGTGGGAGAATGAAGGAGTATAGGAACATAGTTTATGTGCCCTATTGAAGTGAAGGTGGTATCAAAGAAAAACAAGATTGATAGGGATTTAAGAGGTAAATTTTAAGCCCCACGGTAAACCCAAAGAAATTATCAGAGAATATAACCATAGAGATGAAAAGTAGAGTTTGGGTTAAGAGAAATGGGGGAAGGGGCAATAGGAAGTTAAGAAAGGAGTGTAGGGTTGCTGTTTGAGGTGAAGGGAAATTTCTAGTAATGGATGGTGGGAAAGAGCATAACATCATTCTAAATGTGATTAATCCCACTAATGGAAGGCTAGGAAAGGGGTGGAATGGGAAGATTTAGGCTGTATATATGTTTCCACAATTGAAAAAAGAAAAAAAAAAAGACAGTCTAACTAGATGACAATTGAATGCTAAGGATGAACTTGGATGGAATTGGAGGATAGAGGACAGGTGGCTCAAAGGGACACAGTTGAGACATAAGGAAAAGGAAATATAAAATGTAAGCATTGTATCATTGTTGAATCTCTTATACTTCTTAGCTGTGCTTAATGGAATTACATAAAAGAATGTTCTTGTTCATGGGAAGTACATACATGAATTATAGTGGATGTTCAAGGATGTGTGCAGCTAACTCTCATATATTCAGAAGACAGAGAAATATATGATGGATGATAGGGAGGGAGGGAAAGAAATAGTGATGTGACAGCACATTAAAGTTGGTGGATTGAGCTATCGGGGGAGGGGGGTCAGGGTATGATGGAATTCTGTGTATGGGGCTAGTATTGTTTTTCCAACTATTCATGTAACTTTGAATTTACTTCAAAATAAAATTTAAAAAAAGAAAGAAACTTCATATCCAGTGGCAGTCACTTTCCATTTCCCCTGCAATCCCTCTGTCCTAGACAACTATGATTCTACTTACTTTCTTTATACATTTCCCTATTCTTGGTATTTCACATAATAGAATCATAAAATATGTGTCCTTTGTGACTGGCTTGTTCTACTTAACATTTTTTTCATTGATCCATGTTGTAGCATGTGTCATGTTTCATTTAATTTTTTTCCAAGGGCTCAGTCAGGATTGTAAATTATAGGGAATACTCTTTCCTCCTGCTGCTCTAACATCAGGCAGCATCAAGTCTGTGAGTTATATTGCCATCAAAATATCTAGTGATGTGAAGGGTTAGAGTTCTTAATATAAAAGCAGATACCTAGAGGATGCACCTTGGTCCCATACAGTTTTATTTACAGTATGGATTCTGGGGTATGGAAAGAAGAGAAGAGGAGATGATAGTATGGAGAAAGAAGTAGTTATTTCCCTGTTGATGGTCATTAACATTACTTTCAATGTTGTGTTATAATAAAGATAAAAATGAACTTATCTTCATATGTATATGAATACCTTTTAGGGTTTTCTACAGATACAATCAGCTAACTCAGTTCTCCCTTTATTTTCTTATTGTGAATTCTAACATATATACATAACCATAACTTTCAAAGTATGATTTCAAAAGTAGTTAGAAAGCAAATTTCAAAGAATGTCATGGGTCACATTTCCACAACTTCAGCCATTTCCATTATTGCTAAGTATAACATAAACACAGAAATATGTCAATTCTTTTTGTACAGATCAATAAGCAGTTACATACATGATTTCAAAAATTATTAATTACACTTCCACAGTCTTAGTCCTTTCCCTATCATGTGATACCAGGTATATACAGAAAGGTGAAGACCTTCAATGAGAAGCTACAGAGAAAATCCCAAAGGATGCTATAGGTGACAGTTCCACCATGTCATTTACCTCCTCCCAGCCATTAAAACACCCCAGCATACAAAAATATATGTATAATTATATAAAGTTTCAGTACTCATAGACCTTTGAAAAATCTTCTCTTGTTTGTTGCTACTCCTTCCTCACACTTAAACTCTTTCTCCATCTTCAAGGGTGTCTAGGCAGTGAGTACCCTAACTTGTTCATATTGAAAGGGGGTGTCAGCAGTATGGGGAGGGCAGCTGCATCTGATAGCTGGTCATAAAGAGGCCATTGCCTCTGGGTTTTAGGGCTTGTCTGGTGTAGGAACACTCTGGTGGACTGAAGTTTCTGAAAGATAGAACTTAGTGAATCTTTATAGAATCTCAGGTAGGGACCTAGGTATCTGGGGAGTACTTTTAGTAAGGGTATGGCATACTGTGGCCATTTGGGATAACTAGCTGGAGCTTGCATAAGAGAAACCTCCAGGATTGCCTCCTTACTCTATTTGTGAGCCCTCAGCCACTGTGACTTTAGCTTGTTACCTTTCTTTTTTCCACTTTTGGTCAAGTAGGCATTTTCAGTCCCTTGCTGCAAGGTTCAGGCTCATTCCTGGGAATCATGTCTCTCATCACCAGGGAGATTCATTCCCCTGTGAGTCATTTCCGTCATGGGGGGTGAGATTAATGAATTTATTTGCCAAGTTGGGCTTAGAGAGAGAAAGCCACTTACAACCCTAAATTTCACCAGAGCAATGCTCAAGTCAAGGGCTTGATTTATTACACTGTGGGTTCCTAACTTCAATTAATATATACTCCATCCCAAGATAAACGGTCAGTTTCTGGCATTATTTTCACTTAGTTGTACAATCATCAGCACTCTCAACTTTAAGCAATTATCATAACATAATACATCCCAGAGCTCTTATCAGCTGCTAATAATTCATCCATAGTATTAGTGTAGAGTTGGTAAAATATTCCTATCAAATATAGTCATTAATACCTAGTGGGTAGTTTCTCCATACCACTCTGCTGTTAACCCTCTGCACCATTGTAATACCTTACGTCATGCTAATGCTTATTTAGATTTGTGGTGCTACTCTGTGGGTTACATGCCTTTAAACAACCATTTATGAACATTTGCCTTCAATGCATCTTTGATACTTATAATCCCATTAACAAGCCATAGTCATACCTGACCATTCCCATACCATTAAGATAACCCTCTTTATCATATCTGTACATATTAGGGTATTGTTCCCCCTTCACTAGCTTCAGACTATCTCTAGGTCCCCTATATTCTACTTTATAAGACACTTAATTTACATTTTTCACAGAGTTCACATTAGTGGTAACATACATCTCTCCTTTTGTGTCTGGCTTATTTCACTCAGCATCATGTCTTCAAGGTTCATCAATGTTGACATATGTTTCATGACCTCATTCCTTCTTACTGCTAGGTATTATTCCATCATGTGCATATATCAAATTTTGTATATCCACTCATCTGTTGCAGGACATTTGGATTGTTTCCATCTCTTGTGAAAAGTGCCACTGTGGACATCGGTGTACAAATATCTGTGTCACTGCTTTCAGATCTTCTGGGTAAATACTAAGAAATGAAATGCTGGATCATAGGGTAACTCAATATCTAGTTTTCTGAAAAACTACCAAACTGTCTTCCAGAGCGACTGCACCATTATACCATCCCACCTTCAATGAATAAGAGTTCCAATTTCAACTCCTTCTGTCCAGCATTTGTAGTTTCCTACAAATGCTTTTTAATGGCAGCCATTCTTATTGGTGTGAGATGATATCTCATTGTGGTCTTGATTTGCATCTCCCTTATAGTTAGTGAAGTTGAACATTTTTTCATGTGTTTTTGGCCACTTGTATTTCCTCTTCAAAGAAATGTCTTTTCATATCTTTTGCCCATTTTGCAATTGGGCTGTTTGTACTATTATCCTTGAGTTGTAGGATTTTTTTATATATACAGTATATCAGTATCTTATCAGATACATGGTTTCAAAACATTTTCTTCCATCGAGTTGGCTACCTCTAACTTTTTGAAAAATTCCTTTGAGGTACAGAAGCTTTTGATTTTAAGGAGTTCTGATTTATCTATTTTTTCTTTTGTTGATTGTGTTTTGAGTGTAAGGTCTAAGAAATGAACTCCTAATACAAGGCTTGAAGATGTTTCCCTATATTATCTTCTTGGATTTTTATGGTACTGTCTCTTATATTGAGGTATTTGATCCATTTTGAGTTGATTTTTGTAGAGGGGTGTGATGTTGGGATCTTCTTGTATTCTTTTTGGTATGGATATCCCGTTCTCCAAGGCCAATTTGTTGAAGAGATTGTTATGTCCCAGCTCAGTGGATTTGGGGTCCTTATCAAAAATCAGTTGACCATAAATCTAGGGGTTTATTTCAGAAATCTCAGTTTGATTCCATTGATCAATATGTCTATCTTTGTGCCAGTACCATGCTGTTTTTACTACTGTTGCTATATAGTAATCTTCAAAGTAAGGAAGTGTTAGCCTCCCAATTTGTTTTTCTTTTTTAGAATGTCTTTAGCAATTCAAGGTATCCTACCCTTCCAAATAAAATTGATAACAAGATTTTTCAAGTCTGCAAAGTAGGTTGTTGGAATTTTTATTGGAATTGCATTGAATCTGTAGATCAGTTTAGGTAGGATTGACATCTTAATGATGTTTAGCCTTCCTATCCTTGAACATGGAATGCATTTCCATGTCTTTGGGTCCCCTTTTATTTCTTTTAGTAAAGTTACGTAATTTTCTGTGTAGATATCTTTTAAATCGTTGGTTAAGTTTTAGATTTTTTTAGTTGCCATTGAGAATGGAATCTTTTACTTGGGTGTCTCCTCAGTTAGATCATTTCTAGTGTATAGGAACATTACTGACTAATGTGCATTAATCTTGTATCCTGCCATTTTGCTAAATTTATTAGCTCAGGTAGTTGTGTCATCGATTTCTCAGGGTTTCCCAAATATAAGATCATATCATCTGCAAATAATGACAGTTTCACTTCTTCCTTTCCAATTTGGATGGCTTTTACTTCTTTGTCTTGCCAGATTGCTCTAGCTAGTACTCCTAGCACAGTGTTGAATAATAGCAGTGACAGCGGGCATCCTGCTCTCTTTCCTGATCTTAGAGGGAAGGCTTTCATCCTCTCACTATTGAGTACTGTGCTGGCTGTGGGTTTTTCACAGATGCCCTTATCATATTGAGGAAGTTCCCTTCACTTTCTACCTTTTGAAGTGTTTTTATTTAAAAAAGGATGGTGAATTTTGTCAAAAGCTTTTTCGGCATCTGAGATAATAATTTTAATTTTTCCCTTTTGATTTGTTGATGTGTTGTATTACATTGATTTTCTTACATTGAACCACCCTTGCGTGCCTGGAATGAACCCCGCTTGGTCATGGTGTATGATTTTTTTAATGTGTCTTTGGATTCAATTTGCAAGTATTTTATTAGAATTTTTGCATCTATGAGGAAAATTGACCTGTAGTTTTCCTTTCTTGTAGCATCTTTATCTGGTTTTTGTATTAGAGTGATGTTGGCTTCATAAAATGTGTTAGGTAGTATTCCATTTCCTTCAATGTTTTGAAAGAGTTTATGTAGGATTGGTGTTAGTTCTTATTGGAAAGTTTGGTAGAATTCCCGTGTGAAGCCATCTAGCCTTGGACATTTATTTGCAGGAGCATTTTGATGACTGATTGGATCCCTTTTCTTGTGATTTGTTTGTTGAAGTCTTCTATTTCTTCTCTGGTCTGTCTAGTTGTTCATGTGTTTCCAGGAAATTATCCCTTTCCTCTAAATATCTAGTTTGTTGGCATACAGTTGTCCATAGTATCTTCTTATCAATTTTCTCATTTTATCAGGATCCACTGTTATGTCCCCCCTTTCATTAATTTATTTTGGTCTTCTCTCTTTTTGACTTTGGCAGTCTAGCTAAAGATTTGTCAGTCTTGTTGACCTTCTCAAAGAACCAGCTTTTTGTTTTATTTATTCTCTCTATTGTTTTTTGTTGTTGTTGTCATTGTTGTTCTCTGTATGATTTATTTCTGCCCTCATCCTTCTTATTTCTTTTCTCCTACTTGCTTTAGGATTAGTTTGCTGATCAATTTATAACTTTTTCAGTTGTTCCTTTAGTTCCTTGAATTTAGCTCTTTCTTCCTTTTAAATGTATGCATTTCAAGCTATAAATTTCCCCTTCATTACTGCCTTCACTGCATCCCATGTGTTTTGATATGTTGTGTTCTTGTTTTCATTCATCTCTAGATGTTTATCAATTTCTCTCACAATTTCTCCTTTGACTCACTGATTGTTTAGTAGCATGTTGTTTTAACCTCCAGATATTTGTGAATTTTCTAGATCTTTGATGGTTACTGATTTGTAGTTGCATTCCATTGTGGTCAGAAAATGTGCTTTGAATAATTTCAATCTTTTAAAATTTATTGAGGTTTGTTCTATGCCCCAGTGTATGATCTATCCTGGAGAAAGTTCCATGAGCACTACAGAAAAATGTATATTCTGGTAATTTGGGATGTAAAGCTCTATGTATGTCTGTTAAGTCTGATTAGTTTATTGCATTGTTTAAGTTCTCAATTTCCCTATTGGTCCTCTGTTTGTTGATCTATCTATAAGAGAGAGTGATATATTGAAGTCTCCCACAATTATTGTGGAAACATCTATTTCTTCCTTCAGTTTTGCCAATGTTTGTCTCATGGACTTTGGGCAACTTGTTTGGGCCCATAGACACTTATGATTGCTAATTCTTCTTGGTGAATTGTCCTTTTATGAGTATATAGTGTCCTCTTTTATCTCTTATGACATCTTTGCATTTAAAATCTATTTCATCTGAAATTAGCATTTCTACCCCTGCTTACTTTTGCTGTAGCTTGCATGGAATATTTTTTCCATCCTTTCACTTACAATTTTTTTGTATCACTGGGTCCAAGATGAGTCTCTTGTAAACCACATATCAATGGTTCATATTTTTTAATCCATCCTGCCAATCTATAACTTTTATTTGGTGAGTTTAATCCATTCACATTCAATGGTATTACTGTGGAGGCAGTTCTTGAATCAGCCATCTTATCATTTGTTTTTTATTTGTCAGATGTATTTCCCCCCTCTCTCTTTATTTCCTTTAAAGTACCCTTACTAAAACACTTCAGCTCTGTGCCTGTATTCAGAGCTCTCTCTCCTTTCTTTTTTCTGAGCCAGTAGAGCTCCCTTTAGTATTTCTTGTAGAGCAGGTCTCTTGTTAACAAATTCTCTCAGCATTTGTTTATCTGTGAAAATTTAAACTCTCCCTCAATTTTGAAGGAGAACATCACTGGATAAAGATTTCTTGGCTGGCTATTTTTCTCTTTCAGAATTTTAAATATGTCATATCATTGACTTCTTGCCTCCATGGTGCCCACTGTGTAGTCAGTACTTCATCTCATGTGGTTTCCCTTGTATGTGGTGAATAGTTTCTCTCTTGCTGCTTTCAGAACTTTCTCCTTGTCTTCAATATTTGACAATTCAATCAGAATATGTCTTGGAGTGGGTTTCTTTGGATTTATTCTATTTGGAGTTCACTGGGCTTCTTTGATTTGCATATTTATGTCATTTAGAAGGGTTGGGAAATTTTCCCCAATAATTTCTTTGAATACTCTTCTTAGCCCTTTACTTTTCTCTTCCCCTTCAGGAACACCAATGATTCTTGTATTTGTGTGCTTCATGTTGTCTATTATTTCCCTGAGACCTATTTCAAGTTTTTTTTATTTTTTTTCACCACTTGCTCTTTTTTGGTTGCACTTTCCATTGCCTATCCTCAAGCTCACTAATTAATTCCCCTACCTCTTCAAGTCTGGTGTTACATGTCTCAAGAATATTTTTAATCTGATCAACAGTATCTTTTATTTCCATAAGATCTGCTATTTTTTATTTACTTCTGGAAATTCTTCTGCATGCCCTTTATATCCTGAGCTATGATACTGATGCTTATGTGTATTTCTTTGATCAATTTCTCCAAGTTCTGTGTCTCTCTGGCTTTTTAATTTGGACATTTGTGTCATCTATATCTTCTTTCTTCATATGCTTTATAGTTTTCTGTTGTTTTTTGCCTTGGGCATTTGCTTATCTTGATAGTGTTCTTTTATGATATGCAGGATTATTTGAAAATGTATCTGTAATTTGACAGAGCTACAGCTTGTTTGAGTGCACTTTCCCTGACATACCAGCAGGTGGCACTCCTGAGCCACCTCTTACCCTCTATCCAGTTCTCCCAACTTTGTGTATGCACTGAGTGGGGTTCACAGCCATGTGGAGGTCAAATCAGTACACCAATTTTCCATATTCCATGGGGACTTCCAGCCCTGTGGTTCGGGGGGGGGCATGTCCTGGGGAGCTTGGCAGGGAGTCTGCTCCAGGACACAGTAGTCCTGGCCATTCCCTGGGCTGTCAGTTGGGTAGTTTGGGGCTGCAGAGCTGCACATCTCACCTTCCAGCTCAAGTGCCCCACAGTCTTCCTCTGCCATGTGCCCATGAGTCCCTGGGTTTAGGGGAGGACTCCTAGCACTTCTGTGTGGCACCCCTGCCTCTAGGCTGTGCACAACACAGGCTTCCATGGAAAAAGAGTAGATGCCATCACAAACCAAATTACATCAAGGAAGCTCTTGGCCACTGGGCTGTGATGGGATTTCTGCCAGCCAGCTGCAAAGATGGCTGCATGGAGCATGGATAGCTACCCCCTTCCATGATCATCTTCCTGCTCCTATGGCCAGTCCCTGGCACAGGGGCTCTTGTCTGCATGTCTGTGAAGGGTTATCACTCACACCAGCTACTGAGGAGGGTTCCCAAGCATGGAAGGCTACTCCCCTCTGTGCCATCAGCCAGCTCCAGCTATCCATTCCCTGATGGCATTATGAGCTGCACACTCACCCATCTTAACGGCAGCTCCTCAGTTTCTCCAAGTACACACTCATGTGTGTAGAAGTCCCTGTTCAGCCAGTGGAAAGTTGGAATTGCTGTTCTGGGGTACTTTTTGTCCTTTTTCTAGTGTTTTTCATGGAGGAGAATTTTGCTGTGGTCTGTGGTCTTTCCTTATCCACCATCTTGGATTCCCGCCTTCATTTATTTTTATAACCAGACTATATTTCATTGTGTGGAAACAACACATTTTGTTTATCCATTCATCAGTTGATGGACATTTGTAGTGTTTCCTGTATTGTTTCCTGTTATGTATATGCTGCTATTTACATTCATGTACAAATGTTTGTGTGAAAATACATTTTCATTTCATTTGGCATATACCTAGTAGCATTGTTGGGTCATAAGGTAACTTCACATTTAACTTTTTGAAGAACTGCCCAACTATTATCCAAAGTGACTGCACCATTTTACATTCCCACCAGAAGTTTATGACAGTTTCAAATACTCTACATTCTTGCCAAGATTTATCTATTTTCTTATTATAGCCATCTCAGTGGGTGTGTATTAATCCGGGTTCTTCAGAAGTAGAGAAACAGCAGGATATATATGTGTGTGTGAGGCAGGCAACTCAGGATTCTGTAGGGCCAGCTAAGGAGGGACATTCTGGTGAAAGTGATATTCAAGACTTGAATCTGAATCCCTTAGGGAATCTGGGATGCTGGAAATTCAGGTAGTAGTTTGATGATGTCTGGAATCTTCATTCTTGGTGTTAAGACCAACAAATTTTTAGATGAGGCCCACTCACATCACAAAGGGCAATCTCTTTATATAAGGTGAAATGATTGTAGATATGAATCCCATCTAAAAAAATACCACCACACTAAAGGTAACTACACCAGTGTCTGAATAAACAACTGTGTATCATAACCTAGAGAAGTTACCACATAAGATTAAATATCACAATGTGTAAAGCAGTATCTTACTGTAGTTTTCACTTGCATTTCCCTGATTGCTAGTGATGTCAAGCAACTTTTCATGTATTGATTTTCCATTTATATATCTTCTATGGAGAAATGTCTGTCAGATCCATTGCCCATATTTTTAATTCAGTTATTTTTTTATAAAAAAAGAAAATAATTTTGTTGAAAATTGCATAACAATGTTTCTCCAGCACAGCCCCAAGGAGATGAAGCTTTGATTCTGGCTATCAGCCCTGATTATATAGATAATATTTCCCAACAACAGGCAGTATATCCAGCAGATCAATAAGCACCCCCTAAAGGAACCCTACTACCTCTCATTTGATTCTATTCATCAGAAAATTTTAAATGTGTTTCAAAATAACCATAACGTAAGTAATTGTTCATAAATTTATTTTTTAAATCAAATAATGTTGGAAGAGGTGAATTGAGGATATCTTAGAAGAGAGTACAAGTTATGTCCATTATCTACTAATTGTAATTGCCAGAAAAAAATATAAAATTACTATTTTCTATAGATAGCTCACATTGCTAAGAATTTGTCCATGGATGTTGAAAGATGTATTCACCTTTTTTGAAAAATGTATTATAAGTTTATTATACTTATTCTTTTTTATTTTACTATGTATTGTCAACCTTGTGGTAACTTTTGCCTTTCTTTTTTTATTGCAATTTTATTTAGATATATTCACAAACCATGCAGTCCATCCAAAGTATAAAATCTTGGGCACAGTATCATCACACAATCAATTTTAGGACATTTTCATTACTACAAAGAAAAATAAAAAGGCAACCACCCAAAATTAGGAATCTCCTGCTTAATAAGTAAAGCCCTCAATCTTGAGGCTTGCTCTTGTAAAACATGGCTGCAAAGAAGAGGCTAAGCCTATCTGTAATTATATCTAAGAGTCACTTCCAGAGAACCTCTTCTGTGGCTCAGATGTGGCCAACTCTAAAAATAAATTAATTACCCTTTCCCCTGTGTGGGGGATATGACTCCCATGAATGAGCCTGACCCTGGCACCAAGGGATTGAGAATGCCTTTTTGACCAAAAGAGGGAAAAGAAAGGTAACAATGTAAGGTTTCCATAGCTAAGAGATTTCAAATAGTTGAGAGGCTATCTTAGAGGTTACTCTTATGTAAGCTTCAGTGAGATATTCCAAATGGCCACAATATGTCAAGCCCAAGTCAACCATAGTCCCCCAAATCCTAAAGAATACCCAGGTCCCTATCTGTGACTCTATAAAAGTTTCACTTGCTAAGTTTATTTTCCAGAAACTTAAATCCTCCAGAGTGTTCCTATACCAGATAAGTCCCCAAACCCAGAGTCAACAGCCTCTTCAAGAACATCCAATCGATGCCTACCATTCCCCATAACAGCAACATCCCTTTTCACTATGTACAAGTTAGGGTGGTCACTGCCCAGATAACCCTGAAGATTGAGATGGTAGTCAAATGAGAGGGAGGAGTACCAACAGATTAAGATGGGATTTAACAAGGGATTATGAATACTGAGTCTTTATATGAATACTTTTTAGTCCCTAGGGTATTAGAACAAGCAGAAGGAAATAACTGAAATGGTAGAACTGTAACTCATAACAGTCTTTGAAATTTACCCTAAAACTACTTGTTAAATCATATTTTGAAAGTTATCACTTTTATGTATATGTTATATTTCACAAAAAATGTTTTATAAAAAAAAATGTTCCAAAAACCTGACAAAAGTGTCATTGAAATAAATGAATGATGTTGCTGACTGTACTGAAATGCAGTACTATTTTAAATATACACCCAAACATTCCAACAAAAAATTAATCTCACTGCTTGTTTGAGTGAACGAAAAATATAATATTCTATTGTGAATCTCTCTTGGTGAAAATTAGTTTTTAACCAAGGTAATGAAGATCACTTTGTAAAATGACTCATGAAATAAATTACCAGTACTTAAAAAAAACAAAACCGAAATCATTGCATCCCCCTATTCCCCTCTATTATTGACTCCCTATTTGTTGTGGTACATTTGTTACTGTTGATGAAAGAATATTAAAATATTACTATTAAAGTCCATAGTTTGCAATAGGTACATGTTCCCCCACATACCACTCATGCTAACTCCTTGTAATAGTGTTGTACATCTGTTCTAGTTCATGAGAAACCTTTTTAATATTTGTACTGTTAATCACAGTCATTGTCCACCACAATATTTACTGTGTTATACATTCCCATATTTCAACCTCTAGCTTTCCTTCTGGTGACATATATAACTAAACTTTCCCTTTCGAACACATTGACACAAAATTCAGCACTGTTAATTATACTCATAAAAATGTGCTACCATCACCTCTATCCATTTCCAAACATTTAAGTTTAACTTACTTAAAAATTCTGCAGATATTAAGCAACTGCTCCCCATTCTCTACTGTCATTCTGTCTCCATTAACCTATATTATAGATTTTTTCTCTATGAATTTACTTATAATTAGTTCCTATTAGTGAGATCATACAATATTTTTTCTTTTGTGGCTGACGTTTCACTGAATGTAATGTCCTAAAGTTTCATCCATGTTGTCACATGCTTCAGGACTTCATTCCTTCTTACTTCTGAATAATAGTCCATCATATGTATACACCACAGTTTGTTTATTCATTCATTGGTTGCTGGACACTTGGATTGTTTCCATTTTTGGCAATTGTGAATAAAGATGCTATGAACATTGGTGTTCAAGTGTCTGCTCACATCACTGTTTTCAGATCTTCTGAGTATATACTGAGTAGCAGGATTGGCAGATTGTACGGCAATTCTATACTTAGCTTTCCGAGGAACCACCAGTCTTCCACAGTGGCCGTACCATTTTACATTCCAACCAACAGTGAATAAGTGTTCCCATTTCTCCACATCCTCTCCAACACTTGTACTTGCCTGTTTGTTTATTTGTGGCCATTCTAGTACATGTGAAATGATATCTTGTCATTTTGATTTGCATTTACCTGATAGCTAGTGAAGATGATCATCTTTTCATGTGCTTTTTTTAGCCATATGTATATACTCTTTGGAAAAGTGTCTATTCGTGTCTTTTGCCCATTTTTTCGCATTGTCTTTTTATTAACTTGTAGGCTTTTTTTGTATATTATGGAAATCAAATCTTTATCAGATATGGGGTTTCCAAATATTTTCTCCCATTGAATCAGCTGCCTTTCACCCATTTGATAAAGTTCTTTGAAGCACAGAAGTATTCAATTTTAAAGAGGTCTCATTTATCCAGATTTTCTTTCATTGCTTGTACTTTGAGTGTTAGGTATGAAGGATTGTCACCTATCACTAGATCTTAAAGATGTTTTTCTACATTTTCTTCTAACAGTTTTGTGGTACTGGCTCTTGTATTTAGGTCTTTGATCCATTTAAATTAATTTTTGTGTAAGATGTGATATGGGGCTCCTCTTTCATTCTTTTGGCTATAGATATTGAGTTCTTCCAACACCAGTTATTAAAGAGATGGTTATGTCCCAGTTGAGTGGACTGGAGAGCCTTGTCAAAAATCAGTTGACCATAGATCTAAGGGTCTACTTCAATTGATCAATATGTCTGTCTTTATGCCAGTACCATGTTGTTTTGACTACTGTTGCTTTGTAATATACTTTAAAGTCAAGAAACATAAGTCCTCCCACTTCTTTCTTCTTTTTCAAGATGTTTTTGGCTATTTGAGGCCCCATATCCTTCCACATAAATTTTATAAATAAGTTTTCCATTTCTGCAAAGTAGGCTGTTGGAATTTTGATTGCATTTTTTCTATAGATCAATTTGGGTAGAATTGACATGTTAATGACATTTAGCCCTTCTATCCATGAACATGAAATGTCTTTCCATTTATTTAGATCTTCTTCACTTCTTTTAGCAATGTTTTATAGTTTTCTGTGTACAGATCCTTTACATCTTTGGTTAAGTTTATTCCTAGATATATGATTCTTTTGGTTTCTATTGTAAATGGAATTTTTTTCCTTGATTACTTCCTTGGATAGCTCCTTACCAGTTGTTCTAGTTTGCTAATGCTGCCAGAATGCAAAACACCAGAGATGGATTGGCTTTTATAAAAGAAGTTTTATTTGGTTACACAGTTACAGTCTTAAGGCCATAAAGTGTTCAAGGTAACACATCAGCAGTCAGTTACCTTCACTGGAGGATGGCCAATGGTGTCCAGAAAACCTCTGTTAGCTGGGAAGGCATGTGGCTGGTGTCTGCTCCAAAGCTCTGGATTCAAAATGGCTTTCTCCCAGGATGTTCCTCTCTAGGCTGCAGTTCCTCAAAAATGTCACTCTTAGTTGCACTTGGGGTATTTGTCCTCTCTTAGCTTCTCTGGAGCAAGAGTCTGCTTTCAATGGCCAACTTCAAACTGTTTCTCATCTGCAGCTCCTGTGCTTTCTTCAAAGTGTCCCTCTTGGCTGTAGCACCTCTTCAAAATGTCACTCACAGCTGCACTGAGTTCCTTCTGTTTGATCTTATATAGTGCTCCAGCAATTTAATTCAGACCCACCCTGAATGGGTGGGCCAACACCTCCATGGAAATTATCCAATCAGAGTCATCAACCACAGTTGGGTGGGGCACATCTCCATGGAAACACTCAAAGAATTACAATCTAATTAACATTGATAGGTCTACCCACACAAGATTACATCAAAGATAATGGTGTTTGGGGGGACATAACACACTCAAACTGGCAATTCCATCCCCTGGACCCCAAAATGACATTATCTTTCCATATACAAAATACATTCATCCCATCACAATATCACAAAAACATAAATCATTTCAGTAACAACAGTTAGGTACAAATCCCATCAAAATCAATTATAGGTGTGATCAGTCCTAATGCATAATTCTCCTTTAGCTGTGGATCTGTGAACTTAGAACAAGTTATGTGCTTCCAATATACAAAGAAGGGATATTCATAGGATAAACATTCCTATTGCCATAAGGAGAAACAGAAGGAAGACAGGGTTAACAGGACCAAAACAGTTCCTAAAACCCACAGGACAAAATCTGTTAGATTTCAAAGTCTGAGAGACGTTAACAGAACCACATTGCATCCTTGGGACTTGAGAGAGCAGGAGTCTAACCACTTCCTAAGGGCCTTTTTGGCAGCCCTTTCCTCTCTAAATGCTGTGGTGAGTTCTCTAACATATCCACACATTGGGGAGACCACCTTCTTGGCCCCACCCTCCTCAAACATCGGGGCAGCTCCTGGATTCCACTTCATCTCGAGGGCACATGCTCAACCCCCTCAGAACAGTGGAATGGCAGACAGGCTCTCCCCAATTCCCTGGCAATGTGCTCCACCTCTTTGGGACCTGGGGTGACAAAACTCTTCCAGAGCATTGAGGCACAATGCCCACCCTCGACCTCTGGGCAAACTCACCCTTTCCATGCATGTGGGCCACTCCACTCTCCCAGCCCAAGGCCTCTTGACTCCAGACCTCAATCTTCATGGCTCTGTCTTCGAAGAAATTTTTCCTTCAATTTGTTCCTTGTCTGTCTCCTCCAGTCCAGACCAGAAACAGCTCTGTCTATAAAGATCTTGCAAAAATTCTGTTGGCTTTCCATGAAGCACACAGGGGTCAAAGCCATCAGACAATAGGACTTTCCACAAATCCTTTCTGCTTAACTTCTTTTCCAATCTTGGCTTGTACTGAAATGGCAGCTGGGTTCCATGTTTGGTTACATCCTCATGTTGAGCTGTAGCTTCTGGGATTCCACCCCCTGGAAGCCCATAATTTTCCAAGCTATCAGCTTCTGGTTTCTTTGAACCCAAGAGTTCAGTTCTAAGTTTATCTCTCTCCACTCGCATTTTACTGTAAGCTACAAGGAGAAGCCATGGTACCTCCTCCACATGTAATCTGGAGATCTCCTCAGCTAAATAGTCCAGGCTGTTGCTTCCAGATTCTTCCTTCCATCTGACACCAGGACTCAATTTTGCCAAATTCTCTGCCACTTTAAAACAAGGATCGCCTTTCTTCCAGTTCACAGCAACACATTCATCATTTCTGCTCAAGGCCTCATCAGAAGTATCATTAGAGTCCATGTTTCCACAAACAGTATTTTCAAAGCAGTTTAGGTCTTTTCTATCAAGCTCCTCATAATTCTTTGAGAATCTTCTTCTTATCCATTTAAAAAGCCATTCCAACATATTTGGTATTTCCAAACACAGCAGCACTAGCACCCCACTTCTCTTGTACCAAAATCTGTTCTAGTTGGCTAATGCTGCCAGAATGCAAAACACCAGGGATGGATTGGCTTTTATAAAAGGGGGTTTATTTGGTTACACAGTTAAAGTCTTAAGGCCATAAAGTGTCCAAAATAACACATCAGCAATCAGGTACCTTCACTGGAGGATGGCCAATGGTGTCCAGAAAACCTCTGTTAGCTGGGAAGTCACGTGGCTGGTGTCTGCTCCAAAGCTCTGGATTCAAAATGGCTTTCTCCCAGGATGTTCCTCTCTAGGCTGCAGTTCCTCAAAAATGTCACTCTTAGTTGCACTTGGGGTATTTGTCCTCTCTTAGCTTCTCTGGAGGAAGAGTCTGCTTTCAACGGCCAACTTCAAACTCTCTATCATCTGTAGCTTCTGTGCTTTCTTCAAAGTGTCCCTCTTGGCTGTAGCACCTCTTCAAAATGTCACTCACAGCTGCACTGAGTTCCTTTTGTTTGATCTTATATAGTGCTCCAACAATTTAATTCAGACCCACCCTGAATGGGTGGGCCAACACCTCCACGGAAATTATCCAATCAGAGTCATCACCCACAGTTGGGTGGGGCCCATCTCCATGGAAACACTCAAAGAATTACAATCTAATTAACATTGATAGGTCTGCCCACACAAGATTACATCAAAGATAATGGTGTTTGGGGGGACATAATACATTCAAACTGACACACTAGTGTGAAGAAACACCACTGATTTTTGCATATTGATTTTCTATCCTGACACTTTGCTGAACTTTTTCAATAGCTCTATTAACTTGTCATAGTATTCTCAGGAATTCCTAAATATAGGATCATGATGTCTGCAAATACTGACAGTTTTACTTCATCCTTTCAATTTGAATGCTTTCTATTTCTTTTTTCCTGCAAAATTGCTCTAGCTAGAACTTAAAGCACAGTGTTGAAAAACATTGGTGACACTGGGCATCCTTGTTTCATTCCTGATCTTAGAGGAAATTTTTCAGTCTCTCACTGTTGAGTACAATGTTAGCTGAGGGTTTTTCATATATGTCCTTTATTATGTTGAGGAAGTTTCCTTTGATTCCTACTTTTCAAAATGTTTATATCAAAAAAGTATGCTGAATCTTGTCAAATGACTTTTCTGCAGTAATTGAGAATATCATGTGTTTTTCCTTTCAATTTCTTAACATGGTGTATCACATTAATTGATTTTTTGTATGCTGAACCACACTTGTATACCTGGAATAAAACCTACTTGGTCATGGTGCACAATTCTTTTAATGTGCTGTTAGATTAGATTTACAATATTTTGTTGAGGATTTTTGCAACTATATTCATTAGAGAGATTGATCTGTAGTTTTCTTTTCTTGTAGTATCTTTGTCTGGCTTTGGTATTAGGGTGATGATGGCTTCTAGAATAAGTTAGACAGTGCTCCCTCTTTTCCAATTTTTTGGAACAGTTTGAACAGGATTGGCATTAATTCTTCTTTGAATGCTTGGTAAAATTCACCTGTAGAGCTATCTGGTACTGGGCTTTTCTTTGTAGGGAGGTTTTTCTTTTTTAGTTTTCAAATGCAATTTTACTAAGATATATTCGCATACCACACAGTCATCAAAAGTGTACAATCAGTTGTTCACAGTATCATCATATAGTTGTGCTTTCATCACCTGTACCAGTTGGTCTATATTATGTCCCCCAGAAAAAGCCATGTTCTTTGATGCAATCTTGTGGGAGCAGACATATTAGTGGGGATTAAGTTGGAACATTTGGATTAGGTTGTTTCCATGGAAACGCACCCCACCCAACTGTGGGCAGTAACTCTGGATAGTTTCCATGGAGGTATGGCACCACCCATTCAGAATGGGCCTTGGTTAGTTTGCTAGAGCACTATATAAGCTCAGACAGAAGGAGCAAGCTTGCTACAGCCAAGAGGGACACTTTGAAGAATGCATAGAAGCTGAGTGGCTGCAGATGAGAGACAGTTTGAAGATGGCCATTGAAAGTAGACTCTTGCTCCAGAGATGCTAAGAGAGAACAAACACCCCAAGAGCAACTAAGAGTGACATTTTTTAGGAACTGCATCCTAGAGAGGAAAGCCCTGGGAGAAAGCCATTTTGAAACCATAACTTTGGAGCAGACACCAGCCACATGCTTTCCCAGCTGACAGAGATTTTCTGGACACCATTGGCCATCCTCCAGTGAAGGTACCTGATTGCTGATGTGTTACCTTGGACACTTTATGGACTTAAGATTGAAGCTGTGTAGCCAAATAAACCCCCTTTTCTAAAAGCCAATCCATCTCTGGTGCTTTGCATTCCAGCAGCATTAGCAAACCAGAACATCACCATAATGAATTTTTGAATATTTTCATTACTCCAAAAAATAAAAATAAGAATAAAAATTAAAACAAAAGTATAAAAAAGCATCCAAAATATCACATCCCTTCTCCCTCCTATTATTTATTTACTTTTTGTCCCTATTTTTCTACTCAGCTGTCCATACACTGGATAAAGGGAATGTGAGTCTCAAGGTTTTCACAATCACACAGTCATATGATGTAAGCTATATGTTTATATGATCATCTTAACAATCAAGGATACTGGGTTGCAGTTCAACAGTTTCAGGTATTTCCTTCTATCTATTGTAATACATTATAAACTAAAAAGGGATATCTATATATTGCACAAGAATAGCTCCAGAATGACCTCCTGACTCCATTTGAAATCTCTTAGCCATTGAAACTTTACTTTGTTTCAATTTTCTTCCCCCTTCTGGTCCAGAAGTCTTTCTTAATCCCGTGATGCTGGTTTCAGACTCATCCCCAGGAGTCATTTCTCACATTGCCAGGGAGATTTACACTCCTGGAAGTCAGGTCTGCATGGAGGTTTTCTGATGACTGATTCAATCTTGTGATTACTTTTCTATTTCTATTCTATTTCTTTTTGGGACAGTGTAGATTTCTCATGTGTTTCTAGAAAATTGTCCATTTCATCTAATTGTCTAGTTTTTTGGTGCATGGTTATTCTTAGTATCCTCTTATGTTCTGTTTTTATTTCTTTGGTGTCCATGGTAATGACCTCTCTCTCATTTCTGATTTTGTTTGTACATTCTCTCCTTTTTTCTTTGTCAGCCTACCTAAGATTTTGTTGATTTTATTGATCTTCTGAAAGAACCAACTTTTGGTTTAATTTATTCTCTATATGTTTCTCTTTTTTCTCCATTTCATTTATTTCTGCTCTAATTTTTGTTATTTCTTTCCTTATGCTAGCTTTGAGATTAGTTTGTTTTTTATCTAGTTACTCCAGGTATTCACTTAGGTATTTGGTTTTAGCTCTTTCTTTCTGTATAATGTAGGTGTTTAGGGCTATAAATTTCCCTCTCAGCACTCTCTTTGCTGTGTTGTGTTCTCATTTTCATTTGTCTTGAGATATTAAGTGATTTTTCTTGCAATTTCTTCTTTGACCCACTAATTGTTTAAGAGTGTATTGTTTAACCTCCATGTATTTGTGAAATTTCCAGTTCTACAGCTGTTATTGATTTCCATCTCCATTCCAAGTGGAGAAAGTGCTTTGTATACTTTTAATGTTTTTAAATGTACTAAGCCCTCTTTTGTGCTCCAGCATGTGGTCTATCTTGGATAACATTACATGAGCACTTAAGATGTATGTACATCCTGCTCTTTTTGGGTGTAATATATGTCTGTTAGGTTTTGTTCTTTTATCACATTCTTCAAGTTCTATATTTCCTTATTGAATCTCTGTTTAAATGTTCTATCTATGGAAGAGAATGGTGTGTCTATGTCTCCCCCTATGATTGTAGAAAAATTATTATGCCCTTCAGTTTTTTTGTTTGTTTGTTTGTTTTTTAGTGTGGTAAAACAAAACCCAATTTATTAAGCTCATAGACCTGGGGGATGTGAATTTGGACAGGGCACAGTTTAGCTTTTTTTTTTTCAATTTCATTTTTATTGAGATATGTTCACACACCATGCAGTCATACAAAGTGTGTATTCAATTGTTCACAGTACCATTATGTAGTTGTGCATTCATCACCAAAATTAATTTTTGAACATTTTCATTACCACACATACACAAATAATAACAAAAATAAAAGTGAAAAAGAACACTTAAAGTAAAAAGAACACTGGGTGCCTTTTTTTGGCTCCCATTTTTCTACTCATTCATCCATATGGACAAAGGAGAGTGTTGTCCATATGGCTTTCCTCATCACATTGTCACCCCTCATAAGCTATATTTTTATACAATCATCTTCAAGATTCATGGGTTCTGGGGTGTAGTTTGATAGTTTCAGGTATCTACTGCTAGCTATTCCAATTCATTACAACCTAAAAAGCGTTGTCTATATTGTGCGTAAGAGTGCCCACCAGAGTGACCTCTCAGCTCCTTTTGGAATCTCTCTGCCACTGAAGCTTATTTCATTTCCTTTCACATCCCCCTTTTGGTCAAGAAGATGTTCTCCATCCCACAATGCTGGGTCTAGATTCCTCCCTGGGAGTCATATTCCACATTGCATGGAGATTCACTCCCCTGGGTGTCAGATCCCACATAGTGGGGAGGGCAGTGAATTCACATGTCAAATTGGCTTAGCCAGAGAGAGAGGGCCACATCTGAGCAACAAAGAGGCATTTGGGAGGAGGATCTTAGGCACAACCATAGGGAGGCCTAGCTTCTCCTTTGCAGTGACAGCCTTGCCAAGGGCAAGTCCCATGGTAGAGGGCTCAGCCCATCAAACCACCAGTCCCCTATGTCTGTGAACACATCAGCAACCATCAAGGTGGGGAAGCCCAACACCCCTGAATTCTCCACCAGCTCCTCAAGGGGGCTCTGCTTATTTTTTCATTGTTTTTTTTCTTTAAATTAACTCTTTGTTAAAATTAACTATATCAAAAACATAAAAAGAAATAAAAAGAAAACATACAGTAAAAAACATTTCAAACAAACATAACATAACAAGGGAGGAAGAAAAAGACAACTAACCTAAAATAGCTACTTTACTTCCAACATGTTTCTACTCTACCCCAAGAAAATAACCTAATATAGCAACATTTCTGTGAATATGTTCCTATATGCCCTTCAGTTTTGTCAGTGTTTTCCTCATGTATTTTGGGGCACCTTGATTAGGTGCAAAAATATTTATGATTGGTGTTTCTTCTCCATGAGTTACTCCTTTTATTAATATATAATATCCTTCTTTGTCTCATAATGTTTTGCATTTAATGTCTATTTTGTCTGGTATCAGAATAGCTACCCTAGCTTTTTTGTTTTGTTACTGCTTGCATGGAATATCATTTTCCATCTCTTCCCTTTCAATCTATTTCTATCTTTGGGTCTAAAATGAGACTCCTGTAAACAACATATAGATGGATCATTTTAAAAAAATCTGTTCTGTCAATCTGTGTCTCTTTTGGGGGAAAATTTAACCCATATGTTCAATGTTATTATAGTAAAGGCAGTAATTACTTCAACCATTTTATCCTTTGACATTTATTTGTCAGATCTATTTTTTTCTCTCTTTTTATCCTTTTAGTTACCCTTCCTAATAATCTTCATTTATATACTGTTCTGGTTTACTAAAGCTGCCAAAATGCAATATACCAGAAATGGATTGACTTTTACAATGGGGGTATATTGGTTCACAACTTTAGAGTTATAAGGCCATGAAAATGTCCCAATTAAGGCATCAACAGGATGATACCTTCTCTGAAGAGAAGCCAATGGCATCTGGTGTTTCTCTGTCACAACAGAAGCCACATGGCTGTAGTCTGCTGGGCCTTGCCTGGGTGTAGCTTCTGGTTTCTGTGACTTGCTCCAAAATGTCTCTTGACTTCTGTCTTAGCTTCTCTCTCTCAGCCCCTGTGTGTCCTTTCTTGTTTCTCCAGGGGCATTTCTTTCTAAGCTTCTGGGTGTTCTCACTTAGTTTGCCCAGGGCAAACTTTGAATTCATCTCTTAGCTTATCATCTCCAAATGTCTTTCTGTCTGTGTCTCCAAGCATCTGGGTCTGTGTTGGCTCTGAGCTCTCTCCCTGTCTCTCTGAGCTCTCTTAAAGACTGTAGTAAACTAGATCACATCTCCATGGAAATAATCTAATCAAAATATCCCACCCACTATGTCTGCACCACAAGATTAGATTAAAGGAACATGGCTTCTCTGGGGGAACATAAGAGTTTCAAACCAGCACATATACTGTCCTCCAAGGCTCTCTCTCTTGACTTATCTTTTCAGCTTTCAGAACTCCTTTTAGTAATTCTTGTGTGGCAGGTCTCTCTCAGCATCTGTTTATCTGTGAATATTTTCAATTTTCCATCAATTTTGAAGGACAGATTTGCTGGATAGAGAATTCTTGGCCGGCAATTCTTCTCTTTCAGTATCTTAATATATCATACCACTGCCTTCTCACCCCCATGGTTTCTGAAGTGAAATTGGCACTTAGTCTTATTTGGATGCCCTTATGTGGTGAATCATTCTCTTGCTGTATTCAATATTTTCTCCTTCTTTTTGGAATTTGACAGTCTGATTAGTATGTGTCTTGCAGTGGGTATATTTGAATTTACTCTATAAGGAGTACATTGGGATTTTTGGATTTGCATATTTATACCTTTGATAGGGTTGTGAAATTTTCAGCCATTATTTCCTCAAATATTTTTTCTGGTACCTTTCCCTTCTCTCTCCTTCTAGGTCACCTATGATGTGTATGTTTGTGCACTTCATGTTGTCAATCATTTCCTTGAGATCCTGCTCATTTTTTCCATTTTTTCTCCATTTGTTCTGTTCAAATTTGGTTGCCATGTCTTCTAGCTCGCTGATGCTTTCTTCTGCCTCTTCAAATCTGCTGTTGTGTGAGTCTAGTATATATTTAATCTCCTCTACTATGTCTCATTTTGATAAGGTTTGTTATTTTCTGATGTATTCTTTCAAATTATTTGGGCTTACCTAGTGTTATATTAATATCCTTTATCTCTTTAGTCATATCATTGTATTTGTTTAGGATATTGTTTGAACTTTTTCAGTTAGTTGTTCCAAATTATGTGTCTCCTCCATCATTTAAATTTGTTCCTCTGAGTGGGCCATATTTTACTATGTTTTTGTATGCCTTATAATTTTTTGCTGGTATCTGGTCATCTGATTATCTTGATGGGTCTATTCTGAAAGTCAGTTTCTCTCTCTTATCTAAGATTTAGTTGTTGCTTGGGTATGCATTAGGTCACATATTTGACTGTTGGATCATCAGTATTTCCCAGCCAAAACAAAGCCAGTCATCAATGTAGTGTTATATGCCAGCACTAATTGGCCTGGGACAGAGTCTGGAAAGACTCCAAAACCCTACCGTTTTCCTCTTCACTCTCCAGCCTGCCCAGCAGATGCCAGTCTTTGGCTACCAATTTTACTTCTAGAGCCCTTGAAACAGTGGTGCCCATCAGCATCTGACCAGATGAGGCTATACCTGTGGGGATCCCATTTTCTCACTTTGCCAGTCAATATCTGACTCACTGTTAGGCTGTGTCTCCCTCTGTTCTTGTGACAGGGGACTCCCACAGCAGTTACAGTCTGCAGCCATTACCTAGGCAATGGTTGGGTCACTTGTTGCTGCTTCCTTCAAGGGTGGGAGGGTGGGAACCAGGAGCTGTGGCCAGAATTGCAGCCTCTGCTAACATTTTTCCAGTCTCTTCATCCTGCACTGACTTGGGCTTTGATATGTTTTCTTCTGTTCCCCAGACAGTTGATTCAGACATTTTCTGCCTTGCTACTTGCTGCTTTTGGGAGAGAAGTGTGTTTTGTTATTCCCTCCCTAATCTTCCATTTTGGAAGCCCCTCCTTGCAGCCCTTTTGTGTTCAGCACTCCTCCACAGCTTGTGTCCTGCTTTGGGTCTCTGTGTCTGGATATAATGGGGCTCCCTCTCATTGCTGTGAGAGTTGTTATAGTCTATGTTCACAGTTGGAGGTGGAGGGATTCTAGCCACTGCCTCTGGGCACAACCCAAGCTGCATGGCACCAAGCAAGGGGGAGGGAAGAGGAATCGCATCCTGGAATGGAAGTTTCCTACATGGTATTTTTCTTTTTCTTCAATTTATTATTTGCGGGATCCTTCTCCAGTCTTTACCTTCCTCCAGAGTTATAAGCAAGTTATATTTGTCATTTTGTTCACTGAATCTCTGGGGAGGGTTTTTCAGTGGATGTCTTAACATTGCCATGTTGATGACATCACCTAATTGGGTTAATTTTATTTACTTATTGAGTTTTAGTTGTTCTCAGTATATTCTATAAACAAGTTTCTTATCAGATTTATGATTAGCAAATATTTTTCCCATTTTGTAGGTTGTCTCTACATTTTCTTGATAGTGCTCCAAATTTAATCACAAATTTAAAAATTATGATAAAACTTGGAAAGCAGAAACTCAACAAAATTAAATAACTTTCCCAGGCAATTGGCAGCAGACCAAGTCTTTCTGATTTCAGTGATCTTGTTATTTCTTGTAGAAACCCACCCCATCTACTGGGTGTCAAGACGTGCCCTGCTCTCAAAAGGTGCAAGACACAAGGAAAATCCTACTGGTCTCCAAGCAGCTGAATCTAGCTCAAGAGGACATCAAAGGTCAAGGGAACCAGGAATATATGTCTCAAGGACAGTTGTAAGGGAAGAGAGGACAGCCTGAAATATGTAGGAACATTTGCATGCAGATATCAGTAGAATTTTAGCCATCTATATTTCTCTGTTTCTCCCTCTATCCCTTTCATTACCCTCACACACTTTCTCCCATAAAGCACAGCTCCAATCCTGCATCACTCTGTAGCTACCTGCCTTTGCACCCTTTCCCCACCTGCCTGCCCAAGTAATGGGTCACTGGCTGATGACATCCAACAAAGACCCACCCGGAAGGAAGGGGACCCAGCACTCCATCAGGCCCTGCCTCACTTCCTCTACTTGCTTTCTTCTCCCTGGACTTTGTGCATGATCTGGACACTGCTCAATGTAGGGGTGATCATTTCCTTCCTCACTAGCAGGCAAGTGGCTGAGAGATTTTCAGAAATGGATTTGAGGACAATCATGGACAACTACAGTACAGACGGAGGTGCATGGGTATGAGTGGGGAGAGGCTGAGGATCATAGGGAAGAGAAAATCTGGAAATAGGATACCTGCATTCATGTCCAGGCTGGCTCCTCACTCTCACCTCTTCACACAAGAGTGGCAATCCCTGTCCTGCATCCTTTACAGGATGATGGGTGCAGAGAATATAATGCTGAGAAAGCCCTTTTAAAAAGCCTATATTTTTACTTCTCTTAGCTTTATTCCAACCAACAAAGAGCCTCCTTTTCATTTACTAATACAGAGAAATGTTTAGTACAAAGTAAATATTCTCCCACTCAAATCCCCAGTCTGTTCTACAGAGGTAAACCCTGTAATTATTTATTGTTCATCTTTCCAAAAGGTTTCTATTCATAAAGCAAATATACAGGCATACCTCAGAGACACTGTGGATTTAGTTTCAGACCATCCCAATAAAGAATGACACACAAATTTTTGCTGAACAGATTCTGAAAGTATTTGAGTGATATGCATAAAAATCATAATAAAAATGATGTCAAATAAACGTGCATTTTATAAAAGCCATGTGTCAAAAAAGGTTATCCCATTGTTGTTTAGAGATATTTTTAGAAACACAGTGGCTGTATGAATGATCCTTTGTGGACTATGAACTAAAAATTGCCATTTAGAATGACTAGAAAATCCACTGGCATCCATATTAAAATACTATGATTATCTATTGTACCATATGTGCTAAATTAATAGTAGTTTAAGACCATAGACAGAAAATCATCTTTGTGTATAAAAACATCTTTCATTTAAAAAATTCATTTTTGCTGTGAATAATAATATTCTGAATAAAAGTATATATTTATTTTGATATATAACTCTTTGAATGTCTAGCTATTAATATACAAAAAACTTTTCTTTGAAAGTGCATTCATTAAACAAATCACTAAATCTAGTCCCAAATGCTTGGTTCATTGCAGTCATGTGTCAACTTGGTGAGAGTGCCCAGTCATCTGGTCAAGTAAGCATTGGCTTAACCATTACTGCAGGGACATTTGTGGCTGGTTAATAAACCAGAAGTCTGGTTTATCAACTCATCAGGCAATTGATTGCATCTGTGGCTCAGTGTCTTCCACATGACAGAATTCAATCAGCTGAATTTAATCCAATCTGTTGAAGAATTTTAAAGAGAGAAGAGAGAGAAACTTCACTTCTTCAGCCAGCCAGCCTCTCCTGAGGAGTTCATGGAAGACCTTCATGGAACTTGACAGCTTGCTGCCTACCCTACAGAATTTGGACTCATGCATCCCCACAAGTGTGTGGGTCACTATTATAAAATCTCATACTTGCAGATATTTCCTGTTGGTTCTGTTTCCCTAGAGAACCCTAATACAGCTTGGTACTGAGAGTGGTTCTTGAGAAACAGAATCTTAAAAAATGAATTTTACAATTGGTTTCCTATTCTGATTAGATTCAAAGGCACTAATGACTATATTTCCAATAATCAAGTTAGCACTGACAGCCCATGGAGTGAGTTGGCAATGGAGATATGCAAAATATCACCACTTGATTCTCTTAATCATACTCTTGTGTGATGCAAGGCTCTGGGTGATAGTGTTTGTGACACCTTAACAGAGATTTGTGGAATTAAGAGGTATAAGCATGTTGGGTGGCTGTTCTTACATATGCTGGATATAGTTATAAGGGAAAGGGATATGCTGAAGCCTTCAAATTTGAAATTTAAATGTCATATGAAAAAGGCTTCTATGTGTGCCCTGAAAGAAACTCTTATTTCCTTTGGCCACAGACTTGAGATCTCTGAAAACCAGAGTCTCATTCTGCAAGTAGAAACTAAAATCTCAGATTCACAGGGTGTCTACTGTGAAAGTGAATGCATTGATTGGAAACAAATGGGATCCTGAAAATTGGGATGGGGCATATGGGCTGATGATGGCAGTGGGGACATTGGAACCCTGGTTTTTGCTGAGTCTTTTCTAGATGTACCTGTAATGGTCAGCCCTGAGGAAACAGCTCTCCCATCTCCAGTTGTCCCTGAGGAGACAGCTACCCAACCTCCAGACTGCCTTGAGGAAACAGCTTCCTGAACTCCAGTCTACCATGAGAAGCCTGCCATCCAACCTCCACCCCTCAGTGCCTGCTAAACTTTTAATTACCTCCCCTGAGGAAGCAGCCCTCACTTCTCTGTCTGGAGAGATTAATCCTGTTTCAGTAGATGAAACTGCAATGGAATGCTCTGAGGTAATTGGCTTTAAGGATACTTCTAATTCTTTTCATGACCCATCCCTACCACCACTGTTTCCTTCAAGACATATAACTAGACTATGTGTGACCCATGAGTAATTATGCTATACTCCAAAAGAACTGCATGCATTTTCTAATTTATATGGACAGAAATCAGGGCAATTTCTGTGAGAAAGGATATTAATGGGGTGGAATAATGGTGGAAGGGATATAAAGTTGGATCAGGCTGAATTTATTGACATGGACCCACTAAGCAGAGACTGTGCATTCAGTGTTGTAGCCCAAGGGGTTAGAAAGGGAATTAACAGTTTGGGTGTTTGGCTAAAACATGGATCAAAAGGTGGCCTACATTATCTGAGGTCAAAATACCAGAACTTCCCTGGTATAATGGAGAGGAGGGGATCCAAAGACATAGAGAAACTGGAATGCTAGAGTGGATTTATCATGGAAGACTTGCTCACACACCCCAGGAATGTCCCAAAGACACACCTTTTACCAGGACTGTAAGGAATAGATTTTAGAGACTAGTTCCATCATCCTTGAAGAGCTCTGTAGTCTCCCTTACCTGTAGGTCAGGTATTACTGTGGGAATTTCTGTCACTGAGCTGGAATCCTTAAACACAATGGGGATAATCAGATCTCAAGTTGGCAAAAGCCACATGGCAGCAGTTAATCATCAAAGAAAAGGTGGCCATGGCTACCATAATGGACAGTGACTCAAAGCAGCAATCAAAATAATCTGACTCACAGAGATTTATGGTGTTGGCTAATAGATCATGGGGTACCTAGAATTAAAATCAATGGGCTGTCTACTAAATTCTTGTTTAGCAGAATTATAGGTCAAGTGAAGATAAGTCTCACTTGAACTACCAAAACAGAGAGTCATGGCCCCTCAATTGATTCCCTGACTTAAGAGAGTTTACAGACCCAGTATCCTTTGAACAAATGGAAGGCCAATATCCTTGGGGAAAGGCCCTGCTAAACTGAAAAAAAATTACACTGTTAATCTTCCTCTCAGCCTTCCCCAGGGAGACCTATGGCCTTTTACCAGGGTACTTGTGCATTAGGAAAAGAAAATTATCAGATATTTTGGGATTATTAGACCATGGCTCGGAAATGACATTAATTCCAGGAGACCCAAAATGTCACTCTGGTCCACCAATCAGAGTAGGAGCTTATGGACTCAGGTGATCAATGGAGTTTTAGCTCAGGTCTATCACACAGTGGGTTCAGTGGCTCCCTGGACCTTGTCTGTGGTTATTTCTCCAGTTCTGGAATACATAAATTGAATAGACATATTCAGCAACTGGCAGAATCCCCACATTGTTTCCCTGACTCATGGAGTGAGAATTATGGTAGGAAATGCCAAGAGGGAGCCACTAGAACTGCCCCTGCCTAACAAAATAGTAAATCAGAAGCAATACCAGATTCCTGGAGGGATTGCAGTTATTAATGCCACTCTTAAGATCTTGAAGGATGCAAGGGTGGTGATTATCACCACATCCCCATTCAGCTCTCCTATTTGGCCTGTGCAGAAAACAGATGGGTCTTGGAGGATGACAGTGGATTATAAACTTAACCAGGTAGTGACTCCAATTGCAACTGCTGTTCCAGATATGGTATCATTGCTTGAGCAAATCAACACATCCTCTGGTACCTGCTATGCAGTTTTTGATCTGGAAATGCTTTTTTCTCAATAGGCATTAGTAAGGACCACCAGAAACAGTTTGCATTCAGCTGGCAAGGCCAGCAGTATACCTTCACTGTTTTACATCAGAGGTGTATCAATTCTCCAGCCCTATGTCATAATATTGTCCACAGTGGCCTTGATCGTCTCTTCCTCCCACAAGACATCACACTGGCCCATTATGCTGATGATATGTTGATTGAATCTAGTGGACAAGAAGTAGCAACTACTATAGACTTATTGGTAAGGCATTTGTGTATCAAAGGATTGGACATAAATCCAACAAAAATACAGGGGCCTCTCACCTCAGTTAAAATTTCTATTTGTCCATTGGTGTGGGGCATATCAAGGTATCCCTTCTAGGGTGAAGGATAAACTGTTGCATCTGTCCCCTCCTAAGACCAAAAAAGAGGCACAATGCCTAGTTGACTTCTTTGGATTTTGGAAACAACATATTCCTCATTTGGATGTGCTACTCCAGTCCATTTGCCAAGTGATCAGGAAATCTTCTAATTATGAGTGGTGTCTGGAATAAGAGGAGACTCTGATAAGTCCAGGCTGCTGGGCAAACTGTGCTGCCACTTGGACCATATGAACCAGCAGATCCAATGGTACTGGAAGTGGCAGTGGGAAGAAAAGATGTTGTCTTTGGCAGGCTTCTATAGGAGAATCACAATGCAGGCCCTTAGAATTTTTGAGTTATACCATCCTCTGCAGATAACTACTCTCCTTCTGGGAAACAGGTTTTGGCCTGCTACTGGTCCATAGTAGAGACAGAACAGTTAACCATGGGCCACCAAGTTACCATGAGGCCTGAGTTGCCTATCATGAGCTGGGTGGTGTCTGACCTGCCAAGCCATAAAGTTGGGCATGCACAGCAACACTCCATCACAAAATGAAAATGGTATATATGAGACAGGGCTTGAGTGTGTCCTGAAGGTACAAGTAAGTTACAAGAGGAATTGGCCCAAATGCCCACAGCACCCACTCCTGTCACATTACCTTCTATTTGCCAGGTCAGAGCTATGGCCTCTTGGGGAGTTCCTTACAAATCAGTTGACCAAGGAGGAGAAAACCTGGGCCTGGTTTACAGATGGTTCTGCATGATATGCAAGAACCATCTAAAAGTGGACAGCAGCAGCACTGCAGCCCATTTCTGGGATGTCCCTGAGTGACAGTGGTGAGGGAAAATCATCCCAGTGGTGGAACTTCAAGAAGTGCACCTGGTTGTTCATTTTTCTTGGAAGGATAACTGGCAGAAGTGCATTTTTATACTGATTCATGGACTGTTGCTAATGATTTGGCTGGGTGGTCAGGGACCTGGAAGGAAAGTGATTGGAAAATTTATCACAAAGAAGTCTGGGGAAGAGGTATGTGGATAGACTTTTCTGAGTGGGAAAAAAGTATGAAAATATTTGTGTCACATGTAAATGCTAATGAAAGGGTGACTTCAGCAGAGGAAGATTTTAATAATCAAGTGGATAAGGTGACCAGTTCTGTGGATACAAATAAGCCTGTTTCCCCAGCCATTCCTTTCATTGTCCAATGGGCTCATGAAAAAAACTGATCATGGTGGTGGGGATGAAGGTTATGCATGGGCTCAGCAACAAGGACTTCCAATTACCAAGGCCAACCTGGCCACAGACACCTCTGAGTGCCCAATCTGCCAGCAGCAGAGCCCCATACTCAGTTCCTGATATGACACAATTTCCTTAGGTGATCAGCCTGCTACCTGCTGGCAGGTTGATTACATTGGACCACTTCCATCATGAAAGGGCAATGATTTGTTTTAACTGGAAAAGACATATTCTCCAGATATGGGTTTCCCTTCCCAGCATGCAATGCTTCCACCAAAACTACTATCTGTGGATTTACAGAATGCCTTATTCACCATCATGGTATTCCACATAGCATTGCTTCTGATCAAGGAAACTACTTCACAGCAAATGAAGTGTGGGAATGGGGACATGCTCATAGAATTCTCTGATCTTACCATGTTCTCCATCACCCAGAGGCAGCTGGTTTGGTAGAACATTGGAAAGGCCTGTTGAAGACACAATTTTGTTGCCAGCTAGGTGGTAAAACCTTGCAGGCCTGAGGGAATGTTATCCAGGAGCTGTGTATGCTGTGAATCAGCCTCCACTCTATGGTGCTGTTTCTCCTACAGCTGGATACACGTGTCCAGGAATCAAGGGGTGGAAATGGAAGTGGCACCACTCGCTATCACTCTTAGTGATCCACCAGAAAAATTTTTGCTTCCTGTCTCTTCAACCTTAAGCTCTGCTGGTCTACAGGTCTTAGTTACAAAAGGAGGAGTGCTCCTACCAGAAGAGACAACAATGATTCCATTCAACTGGAAGCTAAGACTGCCACTTGGTCACTTTGGGATTCTTATGCCTCTGAATCAACAGACAAGGAAAGGAAGTACTGTACTGGCTGAGACTATTGATCCTGACTATCAAGTGGAAATAGGACTGCAAATACATAATGGAGGTAAAGAAGAGTTTTCCTGGAATACAGGAGATTCCCTAGGTTGTCTCTTAGTACATTGATAAAAGTCAATGGAAAACTGAAACAACCCAATCCAGGCAGGACTTACCAGTGGCCCAGAAACTTCAGGAATAAAAGTTTGGGTCACCCCACCAGGCAAAGAACTTGCTGAGAGTAAAGGGAACATGAAATGGGTAGCACAGAAAGGTAGTAATAAATGTGAACTATGACCACATGACCAGTTACAGAAATGAGGATTGTGATATATTTAATTCATAGGCTATCGAGTTTAAGAGTGAATGGTACCCAAGGGCTTGCACTCCATTCTGGAGAGATTTAGTGTGTTTCAGGTTGCACACCAGACATTTGAGTATTGTTAGGTGAAAGACATGTCTGTTTTTGTGTTACATTTAGAGATCAAGTATTGTTTAAGGTGATGTGTATAGCTGCCAAGTTGACAAGGGGTGGGCTGTGATGGTTAGGGTCATGTGTCGACTTGGCCAGGTGACGGTCCCCAGTTGTCTGGTCAAGCAAGCACTGGCCTAACCATTACTGCAAGGGCATTTGTAGCTGGTTAATAAACCAGGCTTGTTTATTAAATCATCAATTGATTGTATCCATGCCTGATAGATCAATGAAGGAAGTGCCTTCCACAATGAGAGAATTCAATCAGCTGGATTTAATCCAATCAGTTGAAGAACTTTAAAGGGAAAAGAGAGAACCTTCACTTCTTCAGCCAGCCAGCCTCTCCTGGGGAGTTCATCAAGGCCTTCATTGGATTGCCAGCTTCCTGCCTGCCCTATGTAATTTGGACTCATACATCATGCCCTATGGGATTTGGACTTGTGCATACTGTCCTACAGAATTTGGACTTGTGCATCACCACATTTGCATGAGATACTTTTATAAAATATCATATTCACAGATATTTCCTGTTGGTTATGTTTCCCTCAAGAACCCCAACTAATACACTCATTATTAAATAACAAGATATACAGTCATCATTTGGGGGATAATATTCCCCCTATGTTCCCAATGTGAGAATTTTTTGTAGTGGCTTTTTAAATACAGGGAAAAACACTTGTGCAGTATGAAGTAACATACTTATATCCATCACAGCTGAAGGGCAAATACTATTACAGTTTTAAGTGCTATGTAACATGAAATAAAAATATATCAATGTGCTGTCAAAAGCTAAAGTTTTGATAGACATTGCTCTATAATTCATGCCTCTAGGTAACCATACTGTTGTTTACACAGGACCTTTCTCTATCTTCTGTAACTATTTTTTGTTTATTAGAGAGATTGTGGGTTTACAGAATGATCACACCTAAAATGCAGGATTCCCATATACCATCCTATCATTAACACCTTGCACTGATGTGATACATTTGTTATAATTAATGAAAGCGTATTTTTAAAATTGTACTATTAACTATACCCCATGGTTTTACTTAGGGTTCACTGTTTATGTAGTGTAGCTCCATGGATTTTTAAAATTTTTTATTGTTACTATATATACAATCTGACATTTCCCCTTTTAATTACATTCAGATATATATTTCAATACTATTAATTACATTCACAATGTTGTGCTACCATCAACACCATCTATTACAAAAACATTCCCATCATTCCATATAGGAACCCTGTATATTTTAACCCTTGTAACATATATTCTAGATTCAAATTCTATGAGTTTGAATATTCTAATTAATTCAAATCAGTCAGGTCATAAAATTTTTGTCCTTTTACATCTGTCTTATTTCACTCAATATGATGTCTTCAAATTGCATCCATTTTGTGGTATGTATCAGGACTTCATTCCCTTTTATGGCTGAATGGTATTCCGTTGTATGTATATACCACATTTTATTTATACATTCATTGGTTAATAGACACTTGGGTTCCTTCCATCTTCCATCTTTTAACACTTCCTTCCATCTTTTTTCAATTGTGAATAATGCCTCTATAAACATCAGTGTGAAAATATTTGCTTGAGTGTTTTTCAATTATTTTGGGCATATTCCTAGCAGTGGGATTTCCAGGTCATATGGTAGTTCTATATTTAGCTTTCTGAGGAACTGCTGCTGTACCATTTTACATTGACACCAGCAATGAATGAATGTTGCTACTTCACCACTCAATTGGGAAAGAATAGTCCCTTCAACAAATGGTGCTGGGAAAACTGTATCTCCATTTGCAAAAAAAAAAAAAAAAAAAAAAAAAAAGAATGAGGAGAAGGAGGAGGAGGGGAAGACTGACCCCTACATGCCAGTTTGCATGTATTATGTTCCTCAAAATGACATCATCTTTGATGCAATTTGTGGGGGTAGACATAATAGTGTTGATTAGGTTGGAATCTTTGGATTGGGCTGTTTTCATGGAGATGTTACCCACCCATTCAGCACAGGTCCTGATTAGTTCACTGGAGCCCTATAAAAGCTCACAAGCAGAAGGACTTCAACACACCACTGCAACTTAGAGAGACATTTTGAAGATGGCCATTGAAAGCTGATGCTGACATTTTGGAAGATGCCATTATAAAATGCAACCTGGGAGCAAGCAGATGCCAGCCACATGCCTTCCAAGCTAACAGAGGTCTTCCAGATGCCACAGCTATCTTTCAGTGAAGGTATTCTATTGTTGATGCCTTACCTTGGATACTTTATGGCCTTGAAACTGTAACTTTGTAACCAAATAATCCCCCTTTATAAATGCCAGTCCATTTCTGGTGTTTTACAAATGGGAGCATTAGCAAACTGTAACACCCTACCTCATACCTTTTACAAAAATCTCCTGAAAATAGACACAGGACTTAAGTATAAGAGTCAGAACCATTAAACTCATAGAAAAAAGCATAGGGAAACATCTTCAGAACCTTGTGTTAGACAAAGGTTTCTTGAACTTTATACCAAAAGCACAGGTAATGAAAAAAAATAGATAAATGGAACCTTATCAAAACTAAAAACCTTGAACCTTAAAGGACTTTATCATGAAAATAAAATGACAACTTACACAATGGGAGAAAATGTTTGGAAACCACATCCAACAAAGATTTATTATCCAGAATACAGAAAGAAATACTTCAATTTAACACAAAAAGACAAATAACCAAATTTTAAAATGGGCAAAAGACCTGAATAGACATCTGTGATGGTTAGGTTCATGTGTCAACTTGGCCAGATGATAGTACCTGGCTGTCTGGTCAAGCAAACACTGGCCTAACAATTGCTGGGAGGACATTTGAGACTGGTTAATAAACCAGCAGGCTGGTTTATTAAATCATCAGTCAATTGACTGCAGCTGTGACTGATGACTCACCAAAGGGCATGCCTTCCACAAAGAGAGAATGCAATTGGCTGGATTTAATCCAATTAATCAGTTGAAGACTTATAAGCAAGACAGATAGAGGACCTTCACTTCTTCTTCGGCTGCCCAGTGAAGCATTTCCTGAGGAGTTCATCAAAGTTGCCAGTTCATTTCCTGAGGAGTTCATTGGACATCTTCCTTGGAGTTGACAGTTTGTTGACTGCTCTACAGAATTTGGACTTGTGCATACCCACAGTTGCATGAGGCACTTTTACAATTTGATTGTCAGAGACACCTCTCATTGATTCTGTTTCCCTAGAGAACCCTAACTAATGCAACATCTCTTTAAAGAAGATATACAAATGGCCAGAAAGCACATGAAAAATGCTCAACATCATCAGCCATTAAGGAAATGCAAATCAGAACCACAATGAAATGCCATTTCACACACATTACAATGGCTGCTATTAAAAAAAAACAGAAAATATCAGGTGCTGGAGAAGATGCAGAGAAATAAGAGCACTCATTCTGTTACTATTATAATTTTTATGAAATAAGAATAGCTTATATTCATTTTATTTTACTTGAGTGTATTTCTCTTTTATGTATATATTAAAATATTTTCTCAGTCTCATTTTAAGTGTATCAAGCACTAAAAATTTCCATTTTATTTATGATAAATTCACCAGTTTCTAGAGCATCCTAGAGTTGTGTCAAGGCATAATATTAAGAGATTTGGTACAGACTCTCCTTATAGAATTCTGTTATGAAAATCTAACCAAATTATAGAAATTGATCTCAATGTTACCAAAAGGTTTCTTAATTTTTCTAAAAAAAAAAAAAAATTCTGGAGTCTAGATATCTTAAGGAATATAGGGTAACTTAGGAACAATTATAGAAATCTACTTCAGCTATTTTTTTCAACACTCATAAGCAAAATGCATCGCAGCAATGAAATCATGGCATCTGTTAATGTGAATTACCAAGAAAGCAAATGAAAAGAGTTTTGATCAGCAACTGCCTAAAGTAGTCATTGAATCTGACTATGGTAATGTGAATGTTTAACATTTGTGCACTAACTCATATTCCCAGAAGTACAGTTTTTTTTCACCTATATTTCTATTTCAGATGTAAAGAAATTTGAGGCACTCTTAAAAATTTTCTACTTAACCTTTATTTCAGGGAGCCAATTCTGACCTTATGTTACAAGTCACCATTAGTTTTTGAGAAGTGCCGAAGTGTACCATGTAATTTGATTAAATACAAATAAAAGTTTTTTCAATGTTCATGTTTGAATCATAGAGTAAAAGTGCATCTCCTTTAAAAGCTATGTATTTGTGCCAGTGTATTTTAAATTTCTGAAGGTGATATTGCTAACCTCAAATATGGCTGTTCTCCACAGCTTTGAAATACACTCAATTCCTGCATATTTTTACAATTTCACCACAGACTGTTGCTTAGCCATTATAAAAGTACCAAATATTAAGTTTTAGCTTTGTTTTTAGATAGTTTTTACATAGTAAATATTTAATTGTTATTTATGTATCAAATCTTAAAAGTCACCCCTTTTATGACGGGAATTTAGTACACTCAGGACCTGGGTGGCACTCTTCAAATAAGGAAATTCATTTTTATTATAACTTGTAAAATTTGATTTTGGAATCCCATCATTCTTTCTTTGGGAAGGAATGATTTGACAGCCACTGGTATTATTTTCTTAGTTAGTGAACATTTAGTTCTACACATTGCCTTTTTTTTTTTCACAGTTTCAGTTATCTCCTTATTATGAAATATAACTTATATACAAAAAGGTAATATCTTTCAAGGTATGATTTAACAAGTAGATATATAGAAAATTTCCAAAATTTTTATGAGTTATAGTACCATAGTTTCAGTTATTTCCTTTGTGAAATATAACATATAGAAAAAGGTATTGCTTTTAAATTACAATTTAACAAGTAGCTATAGAACAAATTTCAAAGGATGCTATGGGCTATAGTTCCACCATTTCAATTCTTTCCTTCTAACTATTCTAATACCCTAGCAACTAAGAAAAAGAAAATTATGTAAAGATTCAGTATTCATAATCCTTTGTTAATTTCCATCCTGTCTGTTGCTACCCCTTCCTCCAGTTCAATCACTTTCCTGATCTTCAGGGATGTCTAGGCAGTGACCACCCTGCCCTGTTCATGTTGAAAAGGGGCGCCAACTTTATTTGCAAAGGAGACACATCTAGTTGATGTTCTTGAAGAGGCTATTGCCTCTGGATTTGGGGACTTATCTGGCATAGGAACACTCTGAAAGATACAAGTTTCTGACATATAAACTTAGTGAGTGAAACTTATATAAAGTCTCAGATAGGGATCTGGGTATTCTTTAAGGTTTTCATGACTAGTGTTGACCAGGGCTTATCATATTGGACCACCCTGTTTTTAGTGTTCACAAGAAGTGGAAAGGCAAGTTAAAAGTGAGGGGATGTCTACATGGGGTTTAGATGGCTAGATCCCTCAAAATACCAAAGGAAGTATCTCAAGAGGAATATCTTGCTTTTCGGTCTTCACCCTAACCCCTCTCTTTTTTTTTTTTTTTTTTTTTTTTTTTAAAAAATAAAAATCAAGTTAATGGCAGAATAAATAAGTGTTCAAATAGAAAATCTGGCTGCCTTGGATTCAAATGCCTCTGATTTTCAGACTCCAGATTCAAGACTATCTTTGTTGACTGCCTGGCGTGTAAGAGCCCACAGAGAGCTGTGGGCCAGGTTCTAATCTAAGAATTATATTCACATGTAGGTTGTATTATACATTGTTTTATAGCTGAGGAAAACAGAGGCTCCTGGGATTTTAGTTGCATGCAGCTGGTGAGCCAGGATTCAAACCCAATCCATGCTGGGACACTCCAGAGACCTGTGCCACTCTCTCACCTACTGAATGCATATATTCTGTTCAGACAGGCTTCTCAGAAGCAAGGACTTATTTAGAATTGAGAAATCCTACCTCTTGCTACTGGTTTACCTTGCCTCCTTAACTCTGAATCTAAAGTGGAGTGAATGTATCAGAGAAAAATGGAATACCCTACTCCATCCCCCAAAGAGATAGTACTGCTGCTTTAAGGTGAGTCAGGCATTCCTTACTCCAGGAAGAATTTCTTCTTGCCTGATGCTTTCACTTGTAAATTCCTTGAAAACAGTGACTTTTCTTGGATTTATCTTGATGACCTGATATATTGTCTGGTTCCTAGACTGTGCTCATTAAACTTCAGTTGAACAAATGAATGCAGTAATACCTCTATCATAGCAGTTATTGCTTTTTTTTAAATTCAGTTTTATTGAAATATATTCACATACCATACAATCATCCATGGTGTACAGTCAACTGTTCACAGTATTATCATATAGTTGTGCATTTATCACCACAATCTATTTCTAAACATTTTCCTCACATCAGAACGAATCAGAATAAGAATAAAAAATAAAAGTAAAAAAGGAACACCCAAACCATTCCCCCCATCCCACCCTATTTGTCATTTAGTTTTTATCCCCACTTTTCTACCCATCCATCCACACACTAGACAAAGGGAGTGTGATCCACAAGGTCTTCACAATCACACTGTCACCCCTTATAATCTACATTATTATACAATTGTCTTCAGGAATCCAGACTACTGGGTTGGAGTTTGGTAGTTTCAGGTATTTACTTCTAGCTATTCTAATACATTAAAACCTAAGAGGTGTTATCTATACAGTGCATAAGAATGTCCACCAGAGTGACCTCTCAACTCCACTTGAAATCTCTCAGCCACTGAAAGTATTTCATCTCATTTTGCATCCCCCTTTTTGTCAAGAAGATATTCTCAATCCCTTTTAAATTCTTCATTAGGAGAAGCCTGGAGTAATGAGCACAGCATTTGCCCACCTTGCCCACCTTCTCCACACTGTGGCAAACAGAGAAAGAGTTGGTCACATTTGAAGGCCATCCTGGGGACAACAAGGCAACAGGCCTTGTGAGCTCCTGCTCTCTTGACCCCAATAAGTGGCTGTCAGTATATTTGCACAATTCTAATCCATTGTGGCTCATGTGTGTACCTGTCACACCAGTTGGGAAACCGAAGAAATAATGTAAAGGATGCAAATGGAAATAATGTAAAGGAGGCACTTGAAAAGTGGGAATCATGTGCACTTAGCAAAGTTATAGTGAGGATTAAATGGGATACACATGTAAACAACTGGCAGAGAACATGGCATGCATTAGGCACTCAACACTGATTTTCATAAAATAAAGTAATTAAGATCATATCCCAATTGTCCAGTCACCACCAATCAACCAACAAAAACTATATTGAGAACTGACTCTGATGCTGATAATGCATTTGTTAAGGGTTTAGGGGTTGGGAGACAGGGGAGCTAAAGAGAAATCTATGCCTTCATGTCTCTGATTAGTCAGGAAGTGGCAATATGTACCCCCATGCAATGAACTAAAGAAGGTAACATTTCAACCAAACAGCATCATCCATAAATATCAGAGTTGCTGAAGAGAGGGGAGAAACTCCAATGTGCTGGTTGCCAGGGTATGCTTCATCAAAGCAGGGTAGTGTGGGATGATCTCTGAACTTCCAAAAAGAATTGAAGGAGAAAGAGATGAAGTTAATGTGAGCAAAGGAGTGGAGGTGGGTGTGTCTATGGCTGAGTCACCAATCTGTTCCCTGCAGGTCTTTTCTATTAAAGACGGTTTTTGTTAGATTACAATATAATCAGAAGATTTCATTTCTTTCTTATAAAATCAGAAGATCTGTCAACACAAGGCCTATACCTCGTATGGCAACCATGGTTTAGAGCAGAGTAACAGTAGTCCTTTTTATACAGGATGTACTCTCTAGTTATCACTGCTCTGTCCTGACTGACTGCACTCATTCATATTAACAACCTGTGGACATGACTCTTGGTCTAGGCTATCATTGTGAAATAGTAATTGAACTGAAAACTAGAAAATTGGGTTGGAGTCAATTCCTAAAGGGCCTTTAATTGTGAGACTAAGGAGGCTGGGGCTCATTCTATAGGAAATGGGAAGTAGATGGAGTTTCTCAAGATGAGATGTAACAAGAGAGATAGAGATTAATTTAATGGTTTAAATTCCCCAATCAAAAGACACAGATTGGCAGAAAGGCTAACAAATATGATCCATCTATATGCTGTTTACAGAAGACTCATTTTAGACCCAAAGATACAAATAGGTTGAAAGGGAAAGAATGGAAAATGATATCCCACACAAGCAGTTACTCCCCCACCCCCACCCCCAAAGGCTGGGGTAGTGATAATAATATCAGGCAAAATAGACTTTAAATGCAAAAATGTTATGAGCAAAGAAGGACACTATATATTAATAAAAGGGGCAATTCACCAAGAAGAAATAACAATCATAAATATCTATACATCTAACAAAGGTGCACTAAAGTACATGAGGCAAACACTGGAGAAACTGAAGAGATTAACAGATGTCAGTATAATAACAGTGGGAGACTTCAACATAGCATTCTCATCAATAGATGGAACACCTAACAGATGATCAATAAGGAAACAGAGAATCTAAATAATATGATAAATGAAATAAACCTAACAGATGTTCTCTGAGAAACAACAATATTGAAATTAGGCCAATTAATAACACTGCAATGACCTCTAAGTGCTCAAGGATAAGGAAGTCACATATCTCTAATTTTAAATTTGCAAGCCAGAAATAAGATCAGTTAGGAAGGAAAGTCAAAAGCTGAAATAGGCTGAAAGGTAAGACTCTTGCACTAGTTAGCCAAATTGTGAATGCAAAGGAAAAGTTCTTGAAAAAAATAAAAAGTGCTACTCCAATGAATACACAAATGATAAGAAAGCAAAACAGCCTTATTGATGATATGGTGAAAGTTCTAGTGGTCTGGATAAAAGAGTAAACCAGACACAAAATTCTTTTATACCAAGCCTAATACAGAGCAAGTCCCTCACTCTCCTCAAGTCTATGAAGGCTGAGAGAGGTGCGGATGCTACAGACAAAAAGTTTGAAGCTAGCAGAGGTTGGTTTATGAGGTTTAAGAGAAGAAGCCTTGTCCATAACATAAAAGTGCAAGATAACACAGCAAATGCTGATATAAAAGCTGCAGCAAATTGTCCAGAAGATCCAAGCTAAGATAATTGATGAAGGTGGCTGCCCTGAACAAGAGATTTTCAATGTAGATGAAACAGACTTCTATTGAAAGAAGATTCCCTCTAGGACTTGCATAGCTAGAGAAAGGAGTCAATGCCTGGCTTCAAAGATTTATAGGACAGGCTGACTCTCTTTTTAGGGGCTAATGTAGTTAGCGACTTTAAGTTGAAGCCAATGTTCATTTGTCATTCCAAAATCCTAGAGACCTTAATAATTATGTTAAATCTATTTTGCCTGTACTCTCTAAATGGAAAAACAATGTATGGATGACAGTACATCTCTTTACAACATGTTTTACTGAATATTTTAAGCCCACTGTTGAAGTCTACTGCTCAGAAAAAATTATTCCTTTCAAAATATTACTGCTCATTGACAAGGCACCTGTTTACCAAGAGCTCTGATGGAGATGTACAAGATTAATGTTTTTATGCTTCCTAGCACAACATCCATTCTGCAGCCAAATCAGATCAAGGACTCATTTAGACTTTCAAGTCTTATTAGTTAAGAAACACAAGTTGTGAAGCTATAGCTGCCATAGAAAGTAACTATTCTAATGGATCTGGGCAAAATAAATTTAAAACCTTCTAGAAAGGATTCACCATTTAGATGCCATTAAGAAAATTTTTGAATCAAGGCATAAGGTCAAACTATCAACATTAACAAGAGTTATGAAGAAGTTGATTTCAATCTCATGGATGATTTTGAGGGATTCAAGACTTCAGTGGAGGAAGTAGCTGCAGATGTAGTGGAAATAGCAAGAGAACTAGAATTCTCTAGGAACTGGATCCTGAGGATGTGACTGAATTGATGCAGTCTTCTAACACACCTTTAATGTAAGAGAGTTCCTTCTTATCAATGAGCAACAAAAGTAGTTTCTTAAGAAGTAATCAACACATGTTAAATATGCTGTGAACATCATTGAAATGACAACAAAGGATTTAGAATATTACATCAATTTAGTTGATAAAGCAGTGGCAGGTTTAGAAAGGATTGGCTCCAATTTTGAGAGAAGTTCTACTGTGGGTAAAATTCTATCAAACATCATCACATGCTACAGAAAAGTCATTTGTGAAAGGAAGAATCAACCACTGTTTCAAAATTCATTGTTCTCTTATTTTAAGAAATTGCCACAGCAGCCCACCCTTTAGCAACCACCACTCTGATTAGTCAGCAGTCATCAATATTGAGGCAATACCCTCTACAACAAAAATATTATGAGTTGCTGAAGGCTCAGATGATGGTTAGCATTTTTTTAGAAACAAAGTAGTTTTTAGTTAAGGTATGTTTAATTTTAAAGACATAATGCTATTGCACACTTAAAAGACAACAATGTAGTATAAACAAATTTTATATGCAGTGGTAAACTAAAAAAAATGTGTGACATTCTTTATTGGGATGGTCTGTAACTAAACCCACAATGTCTCTAAGGTTGAAAAGGAAAGTTTAGGGTCATGTATGTCACTAGAAGGAAAGATAGAGGATGAAACATGGGACTGCATAACATAGTAAACCCCCTCATGGACAGTGAGTGTGGTCAATAAAACAAATATAAGAATGTTCTGCCATGAATTAGAGCAAATGTATGATACTATTACAAGGTGTTAATAATAGGGTAGTGTTAATAGGTAGCAAGGAGTTCCTTCTTATCAATGAGCAACAAAAGTGGTTTCTTAAGAATTAATCAACACATGCTAAAGCTGACAAAATGCAATAGAGCAGAAATGGACTGGCTTTTAACAGTGGGGATTTATTAGCTTACAAATTACAGTTCTAAGGTCATGGAAATGTCCCAAGTCAGACATCAGCAGGATGATACCTTCTCTGAAGACTGGTTCCCAGCAAGTTTGGGTCCCTCTGTCATATAGTAAGGCACATAGTGATGTCTACTGTGCCTTCTCTCCAGAGATTCATTACTTCAGCTTCTGGCTTTTCTGTCTGTGGCTCTTTTTCTAAACTTCTCTCGGGCTTTTTCTGTGAGCTTCTCTTAATTTCATCTCTGTTTTCTGTGTACCCTTTATCCTCTTATAAAGGAGCCCAGTGAGAGGATTAAGGCCCACCTGGGGCAGGCTTCAACTGAAACAACCTAATAAAAAGGTCCCACCTACAATAGGTCTACACCTATGGATTAAAAGAACATGATCCTTTCTGGGGAACATAGAGTCTCCAAACTACAACAGGTGGAATGTGGATAAAAATACACTTATAGGAAACTATAGACTGTAGTGAATAGAAATATATGACTATTCATCCTTTAATTGCAAAAAAACAAAGCAAAACAAAACAAAACACTATGCTAAGTGAATGAAACCAGACACAAAACAAATTGACTCCATTTACATGAAATGTAAATATAAATAAATTTATAGAGATGGGGAAAAAGTGTTTGCTCTGACAGAAATAGATTAGTGATTGGGTAGGGCTAGAGAAGGATAAAAGGATTGAAAAGTGACAGCTAAGGGGTCTAGGGATTTTTCTTTCTGGAGTAATGAAAATGTTCTAAAATTGATTGCAGGTATGAATTCACAACTCTGAAAATACTAAAAGCCATTGATTGTGCATGTCGCATGGATTCTATAGTATGTGAATATATCTCAAAATGGCTTTAGAAAAAGTTTACACACACAAATATAATGTTTGCTAATTAAGAAAATCAGAAAATAATACAATTGACAGAGATAGAAAATCTGCAGAGTGTCTTTTCAAAGCTCTATCCCATTTTCCATGACATGAATACCTTCCAGTTAATTGCTTGCATAACAGTTGGAATAATTCCAGAAACATGTGTGTATTCATTAAATATTATTTACTGAGCACATCTTCTATCTAGGCATTCTTCAATACAAAGTGGGAGGGAGGGTAGATCCCCCAGAATACTGATAAGTAGAGCTCAGACTTTAAATTCTCCCAATGCCTCTTCCTATGGTAAATCTCTGTGTTGTGCCAAGATGTTGGCACATTTGAGAATACAGCTGTTACAAAAAATCTGGGCTTTCTGGGAGAAAAATATAGTTCCCTTAGGTCTAAGTTATAGCAAGCTTAGAAATGGATGCCTTCTTGCAAGACACTTCTTTTCCATTTTTATAGCTAGGAAGGTAATTTTCCTGTGATGTCTTACTCATTTTCCAGTTGTTTAACCTGTCTCTTAGAAGGATGGAATTTGTTTTTGTCTAATGAGATGTTAGAAATATCTGTGTCAGATTTCTCATAGTATTGTGTTCAGTTCATGCTAAGATGGTAAGAAACCTGGATCTTAAATTAGGGAGCTTCTCAAACAGAGGTCATTTTTACTTACAAATTTAACTTATCACTATGCCAATATAAAACTAAGAAAAGAAAAATGTCCCTAGTGCAGCTAAGGCTGCAATATGGTCTCCTAGATCTTTTAAAACATTTTTTGGTAACTGTCATTTTCCAAGCACAAAAAGGTATGGAAAATAAAGTGCCTCAGAATATGGGATGTCCAGAGGTACCAGTCTCTTCAAGAACATCAAGTCTACCTCATAAAGTTAACACCCATTTCCAGCATGAAGATGTTAAAATGGTCATTGCCTAGATATCCCTGAGAAATTTGGATTTAACAAATGACTGCCAACAGTGCCTCATTATATAGATATTTCATTTTAACACCTAGTGTTTTAGAATAGCCAGAAGGAAATACCTGATGTTGTTGAACTGTAATCCAGTGCCTTTGATCTTTGATAATGATTGTATAACTATAAAGCGAAAAAAAAAAAAAAGTTGCTGTGTTTGTATGGATCTATTCTGGATGTTTTGTTCTGTTCTGCTGATCTATTTCCCTATCTCTGACAATACCACACTGTCTTAGTTAACATACCTCTACTGTAAGAAAATTGGGTAGAGTGTCATACTAGTGATCAACAAGAGGGAGGGGTAAGGCATGTGGGATGTTTGGGGTTTTCTTTTTCCTTTTTATTTCTTTTTCTGGAGCAATGCAAATGTTCTAAAAATGATCACTGTGGATACAGAAATATGTGATGATACTGTGAACCCTCCCCCCAAAAATGATGCTGTAGTGCTGGAGAGGAAGGAGTAATAAGTACACTTATTCACTGTTGGTAGGAGGGTAGAATGGCACAGCTGCTCTGGAAAGAGTCTGACAGTTCCTCAGGAAGCTAATATAAAATTGCCATATGATCCAGCAATCCTGTTTTCAGTTTCAGGAAGAGCTGAAAGAAGGGACACAAATACACATTTGCACACTGATGGTTATGGCAGCATTTTTCATGATTACCAATGGACAGAGGTGGCCCAAGTGTCCATTAACTGAAGAGTGGATGAGCAAACTGTGGTGTATACATGTGATAGAATCTTGTGCAGCTGTAGGAATGAATGAAGTCACGATGCATGCAGCAACGTGGATGAACCTCGAGGATATTATGTTGAGTGAAATAAGCCAGAAACAAAAGGACAAATTCTATATGGTCTTACTAATATGATCTAACCATAATGAGCAAAATTGGAGTTAAATTTGAGAGCATAGGGTATCAGGAGATAGAAAGAGGGTAGAAATTGGGCAACTGATGCTTAAGAAGCACCAAATGTTTAATAAGATTGATTGTAAATGTTTGCAAATCGATAGCACAATACTGTGAGAAGGTAGCACAATACTGGAAGTGCAATTAACAAAGCTGAGTGTGAGCACAGTTGAAAGAGGAAAGCTAGGGTAATGTATGTCACCAGAAGGAAAGTGAGAGGATAAAAACTAGGACTGTATAATTCAGCAAGACCTACAGTGGATGATGATGGTGGTTAACTGTACAAATATAAGGAAGTTCTTACATGAACTAGAACAAACATATGTCATTATTACAAGGTGTTAATAATAGGGTGGTGTTCCCATTTGCTAATGCTGCCTTAATGCAAAATACTAGAAATGGATTGGCTTTTTTAAAGGGGGTTTATTTGGTTACAGAGTTACAGTCTTAAAGCCATCAAGTGTCCAAGGTAAGGTATTGACAATAGGGTACCTTCACCAGAGAAAGGCCATTGACATCCGGAAAACTTCTGTAAACTCAGAAGGCACGTGGCTGGCATGTGCTGATCCCAGACTGTTCCAGGTTCTCTCTCAGCTCCTGTGTATTCTTCAATATGTTGCTCTTTGGGCATATTGTCCTCTCTTAGCCTCTCTGAAGAAAAGTCCGCTTTCAATGGCTGTCTTCAAAATGTCTCTCTAAGTTACAGCTCTGTCTGGGCCTGCATGCCTCTTTTTAAAGTACTCCAGTGATCCAATAATGCCACAATGATGGGTGGGGCCACATCTCCATGGAAACATTCAATCAAGAGGTCACACCCTAATCAAAGGTGTCACTCACAGGTGGGTGGGCCACATCTCCATGGAAACACTCAATTGCAAGGTTCCAACCTAATCAACACTAATACATCTGCCCCCACAAGACTGCATCAAAGATAATGGCATTTTGGGGGACATAATACATCCAAACTGGCACAGGTGGTATATGGGGAAAATACAATTAATACAAACTAAGATCTATAATTAACAGTAACATTGTAATGTTCTTTCATTAATTGTAACAAAGGCATTATAACAAAGCTAAATGTTAATAATAGGAGTACTTACGGGGTATGGGTTTTTTTTTTTTTTTTTAAGAAATGAGAATGTTCTTATATTTACTGTGGTGGTGAAATGCATAACTATGTGATGATATCAAGAGCCAGTGATTGTACACTTAGGTTGGATTGTATGGTGTGTGAATAAAACTGCTTTTAAATATATATACATATGGGCTGTCGATGCTGTGGTGAACTTTAATACCACCTCATCTTAGATCTCTGTGCATATGTACCAAGTAGCAATCATGGAAGTTTGAGAATTCAATACCTTCCCCAACATAATTTCTAAGTAGCAGCACTTGAGAAGGCAGCAGCCAGTCTCATACATACAGTTCTTGTCAGTCCTGTTCCAGAAACACACAACCCACATGGAGGTCTTTCTGACAATCAGAAAAGATCAATTTAAAGGAAGGTGAAACTAATATGCAAATCTGAGTGGGCATGAAGACCATAATAAATTGCCACCTACACATGGAATTATATTTTGTGGGCTAAAGCAGCAGGATCTCATGTTTATTATTTAGAGTCTGGGCTTATTTCATCTCAACAGGCTTCTCTTTGTCTGCCAAAGGATGGATAAAGTTCAGAAGCCAATGCCAATTGACAATCCTTTACCTTTGCCTTTCTAACTAAAAAATATCCCAACTAAGCTAGATAATCTAGCCAGTTTACACACAGAAGCTTGATTCAAAATTCAGTTCCCTAACTCATTTTGCCTTCTTATCTTGTAGTGATGCTTAAATTCTGAACTCTAGAGTCACGCTGTAAACACCACTGACCAAATCATGTGGTTACCACACGCCCCAGTGGAGATTGGAATAAAGTAATATCCTAATGTAGAAATGAGAAGGCATGAAGTAATGCAGCTGGCATAAAAGAAACACATTTCACTTATCTTCAGTGAGGAAGGAGACAAAAATGAAAGAGGACTCTCTCTGCTTAACTCTCCTCTTAACCACAACTGAGGCACTTGGGATTGCAAAGGCAGCATTTATTCTTCAGGAGCGTGTTGCTGCCAAGAGTGGAAAGAAAGGATCTTACACCTTTTCTCTCCTCTTCCAAAGAGTAGTCTAACCATTGCCAAAGAATGAGGAAAGGCAATTATATACACGTGCTCTCCTCCTAAAGATGCCATCGCCCTAAGAAGCTGTCTCTATTCCCTATTGTGTACTTTCTACCTCCACTAATATTTACAAACTATCTTCTATGCGAGTAATGTGTGTACAGGTCTCCTTCTCTCACTAAACTGTAAACTCCAAAGCTCTGGGATCACATTACCAAGTAAAGTGCTTTATAAATGGTAGGTACAAAACAAATGCTTCATAAATGAATAAATATGGTGTTAGCTTCACGAAGGCTGGAAGTTATGATGGCTTTAAGAGTCCTGATGAAAGTTGGAAACAAATAGGATAAAGAAATCATCCTTCCTACCTAGTGGTTCCTTTCACCCCAACCTCTTTTCTTCATTTTGCATACCATTATTGTGTTAAATAGAGGGGGAGACATATTTAGAAATGCCCTCCTGGGAATATACTTTATATTCAGTATGTCTATTTAGATAAAGCTCAAGTAAGCCATCTTTTGGATAAGATTTCCAAGGTTAAACTAACCTTAATGGGAGCAAGATCAATCAGTCTAGTTTCTGCCCTTCCTTTGTGCACTGGGCTTTCGGATGACTCAGAAGAAACTCTCATACTCTAAAAGCTGACAGCATGGCTCCACAGGACTCTACTACTGGGTGCTGCCTATATAAAATGATCAAGCAAGAAGGGGAAAGAAAGAACCCTGAGTTCCTTTTAACGGAGAAGGAAAAATGGTCTTTAGTCCTTGAAGAACAAGGGTCCAACCAGAGACTCCTTAAGGGGGAGGAGTGACAACTGCTCTAGACACAAAATAAGAACAGGTTTCAAGGGGCCCCCTGCTTCATCCACTCTCTTAAGAAATCACCATCACAGAGGCTCAGGAGACTGCCCCAATCTTTGAAAAGCTCCACAGTGGTCCTAAAGGCATGGGAAACCATCTGAGGGGACACCCACCAAACTGCTCACAGGAAGGAAGTTCTTCTGTGGAAGAGATTGAGACTAGGGACAGTGTAAAGACAGGAATATATTCGTGTTTTATTTGCAAAATTGCAAATTAATGTTAAAAATAATGCGACATTGTTTTGGGCATAGAGAATAAGTTGGAAATGTCCTCAAGGACTGGAAACCTCCACCGGCTGGACTTCTACCACCATTGCCCCGTTGAACCCTGGCTCTTCTGGGCCCTAACTCCCTTGCCCCACGCTGCCCTGAGTTGCCCTCAGGCCCCTCTGGGACCCTCTGCCAGCACTGAGTCCAAGGTCCCTTCAGGCTGTAGCCCCGGGCCTGGCCTGTGGTGCCTTCCGCGGCCGCCTCAGCTCAGCCTTCAGTCGCCTACTCAGGAAGGCCGGCGACAACTGTCCGCCAGGTACCGGCTGCGCAGGTGGCCCAGCCTCGTGGGGGTAGAGACCCGCTGGACCGTGAGCAGCCCGCGCCCCACTGCCCTAGCGCGCCCGCAGGTCCTGCCCCCAATGCCGAGGCCCCGAACGCGGCCTCATGGCCTCCCCGAGGGTCCATCGCAGACCCCTTAGGCCCCGGAGCGCTGGGGTAGCCATCGAAAGAGCGGGAAGCGAGCAGGAGACACGCAGAGCCCTAGATCTGAGGGCAAGCGGACTGGGAGCTGCACCTGTAAAGTGCAGAGGGAGGACACGGAGGAGTTAGTTATTGGCCCCTCTCCCCTTGCATTGCATATTCATGAGTCAGCGAGGCAGGCTGCCCTAGCAAGCCACGGAGAAGTAGTGAATTATTCATGAGGAAGCAGCTGGCCCTATCCAGAAAGACCTCATTGATTATTCATGAGCCCGAGGGGTGGGTTGGGCATAAAAAGGCAGTTGGGATCCGCCCCCCTCCAAGAAAGGTGCCTACAAACTGAGGTGAGGTCACCACTGAAAGGAGGCACTTGGGAGTGGCTAATTGTCCTCTTCCTATTATTTTTTTTTATCCATTTCTTTTTTTTTTTCTTTTTGTGAATAATATTGAACTGTTAACTGTTTACTAGAGGGAATTGGAATGGGGGAGAGGTTTTCGACATTTCTGTTTTAACTATAAAAGCCAAAAAAGAGCTGCCCATTTTGGAAAACAAAACTATAAATGTTTGCTTCATTTGGATCTTGTGTAAGGCAATTTAGGCTGAAATGCCAAAGGGTAAGTTTTGACCATGGACCCAACTACTGGCCAAAGAACGTGAACTTTCTTTCCTCTATTCACGATTTTGAGGAGTTGGGTCATAACACCAGAAAAAATAACTTTCCAAAGTATAGACGTATTAGGAGTTTGGGGACTGCAAGGTCGTGCTAAGAATATTTGCAGTTACAGTCAATGGAATATTAACCTATGAATTAACCACAGCCCAGGATATATGACCATAAACCCATTGGGGACAGAAAAATATCTGTTGGACTTAGCTGAGGTAAATAGCATAGAAGAAAGCAGGAGAGAACTCACCAGTCTGAGCAAATTTTATGACTCATTTGCCCAGATCCCCACATGTAAACCCTGTTTTAAAAACAAGTCAAGAGAATCTAAGATGGCAGCTAGGTGAGACAGGGCAAAAAAACACCTCCATGAAAAATACTAGATAAAAGCCAGAAACTGACACAGAACACCTGTTCCAGCGATGCACCAGCCGGACAAGGTCTGCTAAATCCACAGGGACCTTGCATTTGGTGAAACCGGGAGTCTGCATTCTGAAACAAGTGAGTGAGCCAGCTGAAAATCTGGCAGCTGTGCTGCAGTGTGGGGAAACCATGGGTTGGTGTTTGGAGATGGTTTAGTTCTTTAAAAAAAAATAAAACAAAACCCGGGAGCAGCTGCGGATATGGCAGTGAGAACTGCACAGTGAAGCGTGGCAGGGATGGGCTGTGCCAACGCCTCAATATCTGGCGTGAAAGATAGCCCTTCCCACACCTGCTGTTAATTGTCTCAGAGCCAGGAGGGCAGAGGGGAGCCAAAAAGAGAAAGAAACAGCGCCCTTTGCAGCCATCTTCCCGGCAGGCTGGGGACGCTCCTGCCCGGGGCTGGAGCCACAGCCCAGAGACACGCCAAGGGTCCCAGTGTGACGGGGAGTGTTTCCTGGAGCACCACACACACACCACAATATCAGCCATGGATGGTGGCCTTTAGAGTACCCACAGCTAATTGTCCCAGAGCTGGGAAAGGAGAGCTGTGTGAAAAGGGGGAAATTAACACGCCCCATTCAGCCATATTTACAGCAGGCTGGGAACACCCCTGCATGGCCCAGTGGCCCAGGGCTTCCCTGGAGGGCCGGCACACACTTGTGATGTGGCACAGCCTTCCCTCAGCAGAGATCCTGGAAGAGCACGGCTGAGAAGGGAGACCCGCTCAGAAACCCCAGGGAACGTATGCCAATACCAAGGACTTGTGGGTCAGTGGCAGAGACAATCTGTGCAAGACTGAAATGAAAGCTTAGACTCTTGCAACAGCCTTAAATCTCCTGGAACACCTGGGAGGTTTGATTATTAAAGCTGCCCTGCCTCCCTAACCACCCAGACACATGCCCCACATTCAAGGCAGAGAGCACCAAAAACACACCCAAACTTAGTGCACCAATTGAATCCCACAAGAATCAGACCCCCACACACCTCAAAGACAAAGTTGGGGAGAACTGACTTGAGGGGAATAGGTGACTCGCAGACGCCATCTGCTGGTTAGTTAGAGAAAGTGTACGCCACCAAGCTGTAGATCTGACAAATTAGAGATTGGTGTTTTTCATATTCTGAAAGAACCCTATCAAGTAAAGCAAATGCCAAGAGCCCAAAAACAACAGAAAATTTTAAAGCCAGATGATATGGAGAACCCGAACCCAAACACCCAAATCAAAAGATCAGAGGAGACACAAGTACTTGGAGCAATTAATCAAAGAACTAAAGACAAACAATGAGAACATGGCACAGGATATAAAAGACATGAAGAAGAGCATGACACAAGATGTAAAAGACATGAAGAAGACCCTAGAAAAGCATAAAGAAGAAATTGCAAGAGTAAATAAAAAAATAGATGATCTTATGGAAACAAAAGAGACTGTTGACCAAATTAAAAAGATTCTGGATACTCATAGTACAAGACTAGAGGAAGCTGAACAATGAATCAGTGACCTTGAGGACCACAGAATGGAAAATGAAAGAATAAAAGAAAGAATGGGGAAAAAATTGAAAAAATCAAAATGGACCTCAGGGATATGACAGATAAAATAAAACATCCAAATATAAGAATCATTGGTGTCCCAGAAGGGGAAGAGAAGGGTAAAGGTCTAGAAAGAGTATTCAAAGAAATTATTGGGGAAAACTTCCCAAACCTTCTACACAATATAAATACACAAAGCATAAATGCCCAGCAAGCTCCAAATAGAATAAATCCAAATAAACCCACTCCAAGACATATTCTGAACAGACTATCAAATACTGAAGAGAAGGAGCAAGTTCTGAAAGCAGCAAGAGAAAAGGAATTCACCACATACATAGGAAACAACATAAGACTAAGTAGTGACTTCTCAGCAGCCACCATAGAGGTGAGAAGGCAGTGGCATGACATATTTAAAATTCTGAGAGAGAAAAATTTCCACCCAAGAATACCTTATCCAGCAAAGCTCTCCTTCAAATTTGAGGGACAGCTTAAATTTTTCACAGACAAACAAATGATGAGAGATTTTGCTAATAACACACCTGCCCTACTTCAGATACTAAAGGAAGCCTACCGACAGAGAAACAAAGAAAGGAGAGAGCGAGAGAGAGAAATTTAACAGACATATATAAAACATTACATCCCAATTCACCAGGACACACATTCTTCTCTACTGATCATGGATCTTTCTCCAGAATAGACCATATGCTGGTACATAAAACAAGCCTCAAAAAATTTTAAAAAATTGAATTTATTCAAAGCACATTCTCTGACCACAATGGAATACAAATATAAGTCAATAACCATCAAAGACTTAGAAAATTCACAAACACCTGGAGGTGAAAAATGAGGAGGAGATGAAAACATTCCCAGATAATCAAAAACTGAGGGACTTCATCACAAGTAGATCAGTCCTATAAGAAATGCTAAAGGGAATTGTGTGGGCTGAAATGAAGGAACACTAAACAACTGACTGAAACCACATGAAGAAATAAAGATTTCCGGTAAAGATCACATGGTAAATGTAAATACGAATACTAATGTATTTTTTTGATTTGTAACTCCACTATTTACTTCTTACAGGACCTAAAATACTTAAACTGTAATGATAAATCAGTGATTTTGGACTCAGTGGAAAATATGCAATTTTTGACAACAATTACATAAAAGTGGGGGAATGGAGGAGTATAGGAACATAGTTTATGGGTCCTATTGAAGTTAAGTTGGTATCAAAGAAAACAAGATTGTTATAGATTTAAGATGTTAAATTTAAGCCCCACAGTAAACACAAAGAAAGTATCAGAGAATATGACCATAGAGATGAAAAGTAGAGTATGGGTGATGAGAAGTGGGGGAAGGGACAATGGGGAGTTAAGAAATGAGTGTAGGGTTTCTGTTTGGGGTGAAAGGAAATTTCTAATAATGGATGGTGGGAAGGTGATGGTGTTGCAACATTGTGAATGTGATTAATCCCACTCATGGAATGCTGGGGGGGGTTGGAATGGGAAGATTTAGGCTGTATATATGTTTCCACAATTAAAGAAAAAAAAAAGGCAGTCTAAATAGATAATGACAATTAAATGCCAAGGATGATCCTGGATGAGATCTGAGAATGGAGGAGGAAAGGCTCAAAGGGACACAGTTGGGACATAAGAAAAAAAAAAAGGAAATATAGAATGTAAGCTTTGTTATCAATGTTGAATTTCTTGAACTTCTTAGCTGCGCTTAATGAGATTGCATAAAAGAGTGTTCTTTTTCATGAGAAATGTATATGTGCATTATATTGTTTGTTCAAGGATGTGTGCAGCTTGCTCTCATGTTCAGAAGACAGAGCAATAGATTAAGGATGATAGGGAGGGAGGAAGGGAGAGAGGGAGGGAGGGAAAGAAAGAAATGGTGGTGTGACAGGATGTTAAAGTTGGTGGATCGGGGTATGGGGGAGGGAGCCGGGATACGCTGGAGTTCTGTGTATGGGGTTTGTATTGTTTTTGCAACTGTTCCTATAAGTTTGAATTTATTTCAAAATAAAATTAAAAAAAAAAAAAAAAGTCAAGTGCTGGCTTGGCAGCACATATGCCAAGATTGGAACCATACAGAGAAGATTAGCATGGCCCCTGCGCAAGGATGACAGGCAAATTCGTGAAGCGTTCCATAGTTAACAACAACAACAAATAAAAGTCAAAAGGAGGAGTGACAGCTTAATGGTTATAGGGTTTCCTTTAGGGTCATGAAAATGTTCTGGAACTAGAAAGTGGTGATGGTAGGACAATAATGTGAATGTATGAAATGTCACTGTTAGGTCAACTTTATATTATATATATTTTACCATAATATTTTTAATTGAAAAAAAAAAAAGTCTAGAAGAAATATAAGCACTCAGATAGCATTGACTTTTCACTAGGGCTGAAGTCTGGCAGAATTTTAGACCCGTGAAAGCTGCTGGCACTGGGGTCCGAGCTCTGCCCTTACCTGGGGCTCTCCCATTGCTGCTCTTCGCCTGGAGTAGACCAGGCTACAGATGTGGTGGCAGGGAGGTTCTTATGCAGCTCCCGGGACGCGGAGGCCCCAATGTGCCCCGCACCCCGCTTGGGGGTTCCCTGCCGCCTCGCTGCTGTCGCCGCCCCGGGCGCCGAGCTCCTGGCGCTCTGCTTTGCGCGCATCATCGGGCACTTCCCCTCCCACTCCTCCAGGGAGCCTGTAGTGCTGCCGCTGCTGGTCTGGGAGCCACCGGGTGCCGTATTCCCAGCGGGGCCAGAGGGTTCTCGCCTCAGGAGATTCCCCTCTCTTCCTACCGCCGCTGCCTCTTCCTTCCCGCAGCCCGGAGTGGGCGAGGGAACAAAATCCGGGCGCCACAACGCTAGGGCAGCCATCAAGCCTACGCTGCGGGCGGGGAACTGCTGTGGATACGAGATCACCGCAAGGCAAGGGCTACATTATCTTTAATTTTCAATATAAAAAAAATCAATTTTATTTCTATATACTAGGAATGACAATCAAAAATGAAAATTAAAAGACTTATTTACAATATAATCCAAAATATAAAATAATTAGGAAAAAATCTGACGAAAATGTGCAGAACCTGTACAATAAAACCTATAAAATATTGCAGAGAGAATTCTTCTGGTGTTTTAGGATTGAACAAGACCGGTGGCTTCTCACCTGGAGATTTTGGAAGGCATAAGTTTGTCTTGAGCGACTCATATAGGCAGAAAGAAGAGAGTGCAGCAATGGGGCTGCCTGCATTTCCCCATTTGGTGTTGCAAAGATGTGTGTATTTACCATGGACCAATTGGATGCTGCAGTGTGCATTCTGCCTGTTTGGATAATGCCTTGAAACTTGATTTGGTCCCTTGGTTTCTGCTCTCATGGAAATTATTCTTTGACCAGGCTGCATATTGTAATCAATGAATCGTGCAAATAAATATAAAACTTATTGTAAGAAGTATTAAAGTGGAAAGGTGCATGCTGCTATAAGAGCGTATAGTAGGTATATTTGGCCTTGTTACACAGATCTGGGAAAGTTTCCTTGTGGAAGTGATGCAAATGATATCTTAAAGTGGGCATTAACTGGGCAAGTTGATAGGGAGAGGGGCAAGAACATTATCAGATGGAGGGAACAACATATGCCAAGTTCTTATTGCCAGAAGGAGGGTGGCATGTGAAAGGAAGAGAAAGGCCAGTGAGGCTCAAAGCAAGGGAGAAGCATGTGGAAATGTTCAGGACCAAACCACTGGCTTTGTGGACCATGTTAGCACCAGAGATTTAAAAGGTGGAGATGATATGCTAAGTCTGTGTTTTGAATAGATCATTCTAACTGCAGTGTGGAGAGCAGATTAGCAGGTGAATAAACATAGATGTAGATCTTTTATCATTGATTTCCCCTGGAATATAGTGAGACATTGTTTTAAACAGATAGACATTTTTATTATAGTTTTATTTTTATACATTTTTATGGAAAATTTGAGACATTACAAAGTAGAAAGAATTGTAAAACAAACCCACCCCTGTGTGTGTATTCACCACTGAGCATCAGTAATTATACGACTTGAACAACACAATTGACAAGGTTGATCTAATGGGCAAATACATACATCTCCATTCAATTCGTGGAATACCCATTATCCTCCAGCATAAGTAGAATATTTATAAAAAATTATGTTATGCAAGGTTAAAAGGCACTTCTCAAGATATTTCAAAAAATTAGCATCATACTGATTTCATTCTCTGGCCACATCGTTATTGGTTTAGATTTTTTTTTTTTAATTGAGATTGTTCACATACCATACAATTATCCAAAGATCCAAAGTGTACAATCAATTGCCCATGGTACCATCATGCAGCTGTGCGTCCATCACCACAGTTAATTTTGTTTTTCAATTTTTAGAACATTTTCATTACTCCAGAAAAGAAATAAAGACATACACAAAAAAGGAAACTCCAATCTTCCCATACCCCTAGCCACCCCCCTCCATTATTGATTCATAGTTTTGGTATGGTACATTTGTTACTGTTGATGAAAGAATGTTAAAATACTAACTGTAGTATATAGTTTGCAATAGGTATATATTTTTTCCTATATGCCCCTCTATTATTAACCTCTAGTTATAGTGTCATACATTTATTCTAGTTCATGAGAGAGACTTCTTATATTTGTACAGGTAATCATAGACATTTGTCCACCACAAGGTTCACTGTTTTGCACATTCCCATCTTGTAACCTCCACCTTTCCTTCGGGTGACATACATGACTCTGAGCTTCCCCTTTCCACCATCTTCACACATCATTCAGCACTTTTAGTTATTCTTACGATGTACTACCATCACCACTGTCCATTTCCAAATGTTTAAGTTCAACCTAGTTGAACATTCTGCTCATAATAAGCAACTGCTCCCCATTCTTTAGCCTCATTCTATATCCTGATAACTTACATTTCATGTCTATGGGTTTACATATTATAATTAGTTAATATCAGTGAGACCCTGCAATATTATCCTTGTGTGTCTGTCTTATTTCTCTAAATATACTGCCCTGGAGGTTTCTTCATCAACCCATTTTTTAAAGATGGTTTTGTTCACACACCATACATTCCATCCTAAGTAAACAATCACTGGTTCCCTGTATAGTCACATATTTATGTATTCACCACCATCATCATTATCTGTACAAGGACATCTCCATTTCTTCCACAAAGGAGGAGGAAGAGTCAAAGAAGGTAGAGAGACAGGAGAAAAAGAAAAAAGAAAGACAGAGAGGAAAAAAATATGACAGCTAGGAAACAACAAAAGGAAAGATAGCATTAAACTAAAGTAGAATAAAGAGTCATACAACATCACCAATGCCAAGAGTCCCATACCCTTCCCCTATGTCCCTCCCAGCCCATATGCATTTAGCTTTGGTATATTGCCTATGTTATATTAAAGGAAGCATAATACAATGTTTCTGTTAATTATAGTTTCTAGTTTGCATTGATTGTATTTTTCCCCCAATTCCACCCCATTTTTAGCACCTTGCAATGTTGACATTCTTGTGTTCTGCGTCATGTAAAAACATATTTGTACATTCTATCACAATCTTTGAGCACCCTAGGTTTCAGTGAGTTATACAGTCCCAGTCTTTACCTTTCCTCTTTCTTTCTGGTGTCCCACATGCTCCTAACCTTCCTCTTTCAACCACACTCACAGTCAACTTTGTTCAGTGTACTTACATTGCTGTGCTACTATCTGCCAAAATTGTGCTACAAACACCTCACTCCTGACTTTTCCTTTCTGTCTGTAGTGCTCCCTTTAGTCCTGTAAAGCAGGTATCTTGTTCACAAACTCTATCATTGTCTGTTTGTCAGAAAATATTTTAAGCTCTCCCTCATATTTGAATGACATTTTTGCTGGATATAGGATTCTAGGTTGGTTGTTTTTCTCTCTAAGTATCTTAAATATATTACCCCATTTCCTTCTTGCCTCCATGTTTTCTATTGAGAAATCCACACATAGTCTTATCAAGCTTCCTTTGTATGTGATGGGTCACTTTTCTCTTGCTGCTTTCAGGATTCTCTTTTTATCTTTGATGTTTGATAATCTGATTATTAAGTGTCTTGGCGTAGACCTATTCAGATCTGTCTTGTTTGAGGTACGCTGTACTTCTTGGATCCGTAATTTTATGTCTTTCATAAGAGATGGAAACTTTCACTGATTTTGTCCTCTATTATTGCTTCTGCCCCTTTTCCCTTCTCTTCTCCTTCTGGGACACCAATGACACACGCATTCCTGCATTTTGTTTTGTCCTTAAGTTCCCGGAGACATTGCTCATATTTTTCCATTCTTTTCTCTCTCTGTTATTTTGTGTGTAGGCTTTCAGGTGCCTTGTTCTCCAATTCCTGAGTGTTTTCTTCTGCCTCTTGAGATCTGCCTCCATTGTGTCCTTCATCTCATGTGTTGTGCCTTTCATTTCCATAGATTCTGTCAGTTATTTTTTCGAACTTTCAATTTCTACCTTATGTATGCCCAGTGTTTTCATTATATGCTTCATCTCTTTTGCCATATCTTCCCTCAACTTTCTGAATTGATCCAGCACTAGTTGTTTAAATTCCTATATCTCAGTTGAAGTGTAAATTTTGTTCTTTTGACTGGGCCATAACTTCACCCCTCCTAGTGTAGGTTGTAGTTTTCTGTAGTCTAGGCATCTGGCCTCTGTGGTTACCCCAATCAGGTTTTCCTACACCAGAACAGGCTCAGGTCTTGGAAGGAGGCAATAGTTTCAGGTCTCCCTAAGAGTGTGTCTTAGAAGATTGGTACACCCTGTAAGGCCTCAAGTCACTGTGCTTTTCTGCCCAGCAGGTGGTGCCTGTCAGCCTGTCAGTCCTGACTGGTGTAAGGAGATGTGGCCTGTGGCTGTTTTCCCCCAGGCTCTGGTGTCTGGTTCTGAATGGAGGGTGGGTAGTAGAGCTTGGCACTGCCTCTTTCCTCTTAGGGAAGATATACCCCCTGGGGAGAGGTCATTTGCATTTCAATAATCTCTAACTCTGCTACCTCCACCCTTGTGTGGGTCTGAGTGCTGGGAATTGAAAATGGCTGAGGCTTTCTCCACTGAGCCAAAAAAGGGACAGAAATTCCCCCTTCAGGGTCAGTCTTGGCCCCCCTCAGTTTTACCTGTTGGCCAGAGATGGCACCTGGTCCTCTGGGCTCCCCCTTCCTCCAGCTCTCCAAGGTCAGTTGTCACCAAAAGCCTCTGTCTGCTTGTTGGGGATTCATAGCTTGCATTGAGCAGTCCATGTTTGCTAATTAAAATCCCAGTTGGAGCTCAGCTGAGCTATAGTCACTTGCTGGGAGAGTGCTACTCTCTAGCACAGCGAGGTTTTGCAGTGTGGGAGAGTGCTGCAGTCTAGCGCCATGAGACTTTGCAGTGTGGGCCATGGGGGAGGGGACTCCCAGTTTGGATCTGCAGTTTCTACTTACAGATTTTATGCTGTGATCTCGGGCATTCCTCCCAATTCAGGTTGGTGTATGATGACTGGACAGTCATGTTTGTCCCCCTGCAGTTATTCCAGATTATTTACTAGTTGTTCCTGGTTGTTTATTAGTTTTTCCAGGGGGACTGACCAGCTTGCACTCCTCTCTGTGCTACCATCTTCTTCCCGGTCTACATTATCTTTTTATCTTTAAGTTCAACTGTAAAATTCTGGAGAGGAGATATAAGGACCAAAGTGTGGCAAGATATGGTCTTAACCATCTGCCTTGGCTTGTGGGCCTAGCACACTCCTAATGCAGCACCCTGCTGTCTGTGGAGGTTTTCAAAATCTTTAAATGACTTGATTGCTTTTTGTACTCCAAGCTGCTTCCCACTGGATAACCTCACTCTGATATCACACACCTACAGTAGTAGCACAGTCATTAGATTTCATTTTCCTTCTCACTACTTAAGAGATGATAATGGAAAACATGAAAGAACACTACAAATAGAACCTCTGAGGTAAGAATTATGGTAAAATGAATTGAGGGATAGGAATCCCATTTGGTAAATTCTGACTTTAATACCTAATTCTAGGTTTGTTCTTAAAATTGGAATAAAAGAATCAACATGGAGCAGAGTCATTCAGTGTGCTTCACTTGGCTCCAGCACCAACCTCACAGTAGCCCTCTAAGTAAGGGTCTGTTTTCCTCCTCTTGGTACACAGATGGTATGAGAGAGGCAAGGGGAGGTTAAGACACAACTTCAGATACATAGATGAGGTCTAGTAACAGGTGGGACTAAAACTCAGACTGCCAAGATCCAAATCAACTTGATAACACCTACTAGGGTGTGATCATAGGTATGCCAGCTCATTGTAGTTACTCATTACTTTAGATCATGGAGGGGAAGGATCTAGGTGAGACTTGGGTGGGTCACTGGTAGTGAGAAATATTTGCAGAAAGGAAACTGTAAATGTTTCTGTGATTTTTTCCAAATCATTTACTTCTTGCCTGCCATACTCAGATTCCTTGATCTGACAGAACTTTATAACTATAGAGTATTCAGTCTCTTAGAATTACACATTATTTGTAATCTCATTAATTTTCCATTCCCTGGGGACTATGTTCACTTATCCTAATAGGAGCTGTCATGCATGTCTTATGAGAATGACACCAACAAGATTTCATATCATTCAGGAAATGAGAGTTGATCTTGAGATGTAGTGCCTCATTTCCTGCATTCTTAGATTTCTTTCTCAAGTTTTTCTTAAGGCAGCTCATCTCCGGTATGATAGGTAATAGGTATTAATAGGCATTATTCAAGGAAGTGTTCTCCTAGTAAAATTTCTGTCATAAACACAAAGATCTTTGTGATCTGATGATCACCTATTTTTCTGTTAATAAAGCACACTAAATTTGACTAAATAAAAATAGATATCTGCTGCCAAAACCATGGCCAAAAACAAAGAATACAAAAATCAACAAGCCAGAGAAACTATACTGTATTTAAGGCCAATAAACAATAAACAGGAATAAATTTTTGCCAGACTTATGGAAAATAAAAGAAAGGTCTGTTGAGTTTCCTTTACTGTCATCATGAGAACCATGCAAGAGTGTGGGGGCAACAGTGAATTGGATGGGCGGGACCTAGAGACAGTGGAGGATCCACAATCACCCTCACAGTTTAGGGAGCCCCCTGCTGGGCTTCTGAGACCCCTGCTTCTCTCTGAGCCCTGTTCTGGGAAACTGGGTGGGGTCTGCCCTGCTTTGAGCTGGCAGTTTTATCCTGTATGGGTCACCATCCCAGAGCTGCAATAAATTAACCAGCAAACTGTGGGCGTCTCATGCCTGGACTGGGACAGAGAGTAGGTGGCATGGAGGAGGGGAGGACTCTGGGAAGGTGTGGCCTCTGCAGAGGGAGTAAGGCAAGAGGATGTCACAGACATCCCTTTGAGAGGCACCTGGAGCCTCAGCCAGGGATTGACAAATGGACAGGGGCCTGATGTGGACAGAAGTGTCTGGGAGCAGGGCTCTCTGTCGCCTGTTCTTTCTGCTAGTCCTTACTTCCTGATGTCTTTGGTGTTAGCTCTGCTTAGGAGTCCCCTTTACCTGGGCTCAGTCTCTTGGAATTGAATAATCTGAACAAAATTTCAGTGATTAAGTCTTATGGCCAAGAGGGGGGCACAGCCACCAATATACTGTGAGCACCAAACTTCCTGCACTGTGCTCTGTCAGCTGAGGTTTTTCTCTTTATCACGGGGCCTACAGTAATCTGGATACACATCAGCCCTCAGTCATTTGGGTCAATACTTAACTAAAAATAACATCTTCAAGGGTCACATTTACAATGTGTTCACATCCATAGGAACATGGATTAAGATTAAGAATACATCTATATTGACATTATATTGTCAATGGATTTCATGAGGTGAATAAACTGCAAGACATGTTGGATGGATTCATTAAGAAATTTATTCTCTGTCCTGAGTGTGAGAATCCTGAAACATATCTGCACATCAATCCAAAGGAGCAAACAATACATAATTCTTGCAAAGCCTTGGCTATTGAGGCATGCTTGACACAAATCATAAACTCTGCACATTCATTCTGAAAAATCCACCTGAGAATAGTGACAGTGGTACAGGAAAGAATGAAAAGGAAAAGAAAAATTGGAAGGGCAAAGACAAGGAAAGTGACTCTGTATCCAGAAGGGAGACACCATCACCACCACCACCAAGTGAAATCAGTCCTGCTCCATATGCTAGGGAAGAAAAGAAGATGATTGGGGGAAAGATAAAACTGAAGAAGCTCAAAGGCACAGAATGAATAAAATCAGTGACTGTGCAAAAGTTTTGATGCTCAGTGATGATTTGGAAAGGACTGTTGAAGAGCGGGTTAATATCCTATTTGATTTTGTTAAGAAAAATAAAGAAGAGCATATTATTGACTTATCTGACAAAGAAATTGTTGCTGAAGCAGAAAGACTGGATGTAAAAGCCATGGGCCCCCTTGTTTTGACTGAAGTTCTTTTTAATGAGAAGATTAGAGAGGAAATTTAAAAATACAGGCACCACTTCCTCTGGATTTTGTTGTAACAACAAAGAAGCTCAGTGGTACCTTCTTCATGGTTTGGAGTGAGTGGTAGCCATGCATAAGGCTCAGCTCATCTCCAAGATTCCACGTATCTTGAAGGAGATGTATGATGCAGATCTTTTGGAAGAAGAAATCATCATCACCTGGTTGGAAAATGCCTCTTGGGAATATGTCTCAAGGGAACTTGTCAAAGAGGTTTGTGTCAAAGCAGAATTGTTTATAAAATGTTTGAAGGAAGCAGAGGAGAAATCTTCTGGTGGTGAAGTGGGAGAGGAAGATGAGAACATTGAGGTGGTGTATTTGAAGACTGGCAGTGTATCTAAAGTTGAAACTGCGAAGTCTGACAACAAGGATGATGACATTGAAATTGATGCTGTTTAAAGTGATGGATGCAACCTAGTTTAAAAGTGTTATACTGCAATTTTTTCTCCATTATCAGCCAGAAATGCAATGTGTGTGCAAAAGCTAAAATGGCTTAACATCATGTTACATTTTATCCTAAAAATGTTTTACTGTGAGTGGTCTACAATTAAGCCCAAAGACACATCTAGGGAGTCCATACATATCAGTTGGCAAATACAGTTTGCTTATTCATAGTATGTTTCTTTTTGAAAAACTAGTGGTGGACACGTGGATCACATTTATACAGTTATGACACATCAAGATTTGGCTTTGACCATTCAGATTTTTGGCTCTGAATGACTTAAGCTGAAATGATTGGCTCCTTTTTAATCTGTTGTACCATCATTTAACCTGTTAGGATTTTGGGAGCCTTTTAGATATGATATTGTTAGATGCTGAGACTATAAAACTGTCTTCAGCAGAATGTAAACCTAAACTTGTTTGCAATAAATTACCTTATTTGGGCATTCAGAAATACAGTTCATTTTAAGTTTTCTCTTTAGTCCCTCAAATTGGCATATGGTAATGTACGTTCTTCCCGTGCCAAGGTGGACTGATAATCAAATGGAAGTGCAACACCTTTATTGTACTGAGAAGTAAAAATTGCCTGATTGTCCTATTCAGCATTTTAAGAGCAGGTTTTGAAACTTGAATGTTTTGTTTTGCTTTCAGTTTTTGTACACTTGCCCCAAATTGTAGTCTTTGAAGTCACGTGCATTGCACTTTGGAAGAGCAGGGGAAATTATTATATTAACAAAGAAGCATCTTATGTGCATGTAGCTATTGCTTTGTACTGAGAGAAAACTCTCAAACTTAAATAGCAAGCTCTATGATTTTGTTTGGGGTAAGCAGGAAAATGTACACTTAATATAATCCCTATCAAAAACTGAGCATAATTTTTCAGTTTTTACCTTTACGGTTTAGAATACAATTTCAAGATGTTTAGACATACTGCATCTTTTGTTCACTGTGTTTTTTCTCTTGATATTGTGGTGTCTTCTTTAATGCCTTCTACATTTGGACATAGTTTATGCTTTTTAGATTTTGGTTGCTAATCTTGCCAAAATAAGTGTTACTAAGCCTCTAACTTGACCCCCACCCCCAATGTCTTATTTAAAAAACACAAAGCTAAAAGCATACCTCTAAGTCAAAACCTATATTTTGGTGTAAGACTTGGAATATTTTTTGCTTCACGTTTAATATAGCCAGATACCCAAGAAATCTGTGATGATTGTCACTGGGTGCAGGTGACAGGGCCTGACCCAACCCACCCAGGGCTTTAGATTTGGGCATGTATAGGTTGATAATTTCCTTGCGTATCCCTTGCACAATTAGCTAAAGTCACTTGGTATGGGTTCTGACTATATCTTAATAGTTGTCTTTTTCAAGGTAAAAACTTACTGCATTTATCCCTTTCCATGAAAAGTGCATTGTGAGAATCAAGAATCCATAGAGCTAATTCTGTTATCTGGAGCACTGGTTTCTACCATTCACCTCTCTTGAATCCTAATCCTTTGTGACCTTCACAGATTTTAATGAAACCTCAATAACAAATGTACATAAAAAGTTTTCACATTGAAATTATACAAACATTTGATAGACTAAGACCTTGTTAGTTTGATATTTTAAGGAATTGAAACCTAGCAATCTCACTGGAGAAATAAGAATTGGTCTCCAGTTCCCTTTTGCTAGAATATGGTGAGACTAGAGTGGGGGCTGAGACTGGAGGGAATGTGCATTGTCACACCAAAGATAAGTTTCTGCAAATTCACACCTCACCTACGTTTCAAATTCTTTGCTGCAATGTCAGTTTGTTTTCATTATCTAAAATTCTATAGGAGATACTGGTGGCCTAAACTAAGTTGCACTCAAAATACCCAGGGTCAAGCTAATGATATTGTGTTATAGAGCTTTTCTTTTAATCTGAAGGAAAAAGATGTTCCATACTTCTAAACCCTAAGAGAAAATATTGACTTAGGCTGGTGTTCAGTCTGGTGCTAAACTTCAATGAAATTCAAATTCACATAACCTAAATTTTATTCAAAGTGGTTATCTTAGTAGAGTAATCCTTCACTTTGTTCTATTCAACTGTCTTAAAAACATCCTGTTTCAGAATAAAATAAATATATGCACTTATTTACTTTTATATAATTCAAATAGTGCTCTTTAAGAATTTTTGTGTAATTTGTTATTACCATCCAGAGGTATAAGAATATTCATTGAACAGGCAGACAAGACAGTAATAGAAAGTTAGCCACAAGAAACAGAAACACAGAAATACTTTGAGAGGGACAAATATAGGATTGAATATACATCATTTCATCCCATTTCTACCCTTTTTCAGAACAATTCTAATTATAATACAGTGTTCTTTTCATAGAGTCATTTCTCTCCTTATTTTAAATCATATTAAGCCTAGATTGTGTTACAGAAATAAACTTTTTTTCTCATAGGTTCATAAATAAAATCTTTTCAATATTTTTAAATACATCCAAAAAGTTCCCATTCTTTCTCCCCTTCCTCCTCTGAGGAGGAGTCTATGGGGTCTCATGCTTTGGGGTCCTATACAAGAAAGATGGAAGTTCGTGCTTTGCAAAAACAGAGGGTGCCACTGGGTAGTTTATAAGGGTTAGGACAAGCAGGGTGTGAGGACAGAGTTTGGGCAGGGCCTTGTGACACAGGGTGTGGAGATATGTTATCAACAGAGATTGGGATGGGGAGTTTCAATGCTTTGTTTATAATACATTTTTTCCTCCCATGAGGAGGTCTGATGACTTTTAATGTTTGTCCAGGTCAAGTAGGGGCCTATGTGAAATTACTATGGAGGGGAGGGTGCCCAGGCCCTGGGTCCCCACCATGTTAGACTGTTTTACCATCTCACTTTTATAAGGTGAAAGAACACATCCTTTATAACAGTTTTCCTTTAAGCATGAGAATTGTTTTCTGAAAGAATAAGGTCAGAATAAATATTAACAAGGACATTATTCTGATATAAAATCTTGGTCATCTAGACAGAGTACTCAGATGGGTAAGAAAAACTTCTTATAAACTTGCATTAAGAGCAGACTAACAATCTACCTTATGTTAATAGAGAAAAAACTCCAGTTTTGTATAAATAAATGGTTTCATGTAAAAGCTCTTATTTTTGAAAAGAATATTATAAACAGTCCTATCAAATTTTGTTCAGCATTGACTGTGACAGTTCATTTTCATAAACCTACAAATTTCCATATCCATTCAGGGCTTGTATTCAACAATGACTACAGACAAAATTCACTTTCATCCTGGGAATATGTTAGTTCATGAAATAACATGGGGAGACTTTGCTCTGAGGCATTTGGTGGCCAGAAATGTCTGCTGCTAAGGCATTCTTCAAGATACAGAGATTATCTTGAAACCCTTAGAGCAGCACTGTCTTAAGTGAGCAGGGTGGGACTCTTACCCTTAAGTCCCTGTGATTCAAAAGCAAGTAGGTATTCTGAATTGTTGCTGAAGTTCTCACAAACATTGAAGACCGATGGTTTGATATGCCCAGCCCTCTATCATGGGACTTGCCGTTATGAGGCTTGTTAATGCAAAGGAGGGGCTAAACCTGCTCATAATGGTGCCTAAGAGTCTCCCCCCGTGTACCTCTTTGTTGCTCAGACGCAGACTTCTCTCTCTAGCTATGCCAACTTGGTGGGTGAACTCACTGTCCTCCCCCTTTCATGGGATTCCAGGGATGTAAATCTCCCTGGCAATGTGAGATATGACTCCTGGGGATGAATCTGGACCCAGTATCATGGGATTGAGAACATCTTGACCAAAAGGGGGATGCAAAATGAAACAAAGTTTCAGTGGCTGAGAGATTCCAAATGGAGTTGAGAGGTCACTCTGGTGGACATTCTTATGCACTATATAGATAACCCATTTTAGGTTTTAGTTCAGTGAAATAGCTAGAAATAAATACCTGAAACTATCAAACTCCAACCCAGTAGCCTTGACTCTTGAAGATGATTGTATAGCAATGCAGCTTACAAGAGGTGACTGTGATTGTGAAAGCCCTGTGGATCACAGTCCTTTTTCCAGTGTATGGATAGGTGAGTAGAAAAACAGTAACAAATAACTAAATGAAAAATAGGGTGGGATGGGGGCGGATGATTTGGGTGTTCTTTCTTATTTTTATTTTTTATTCTTTTTTCACTTTTTTGTACAAGGAAAATGTTCAAAACTAGATTGGGGTGATGAATGCACAACTATATGATGATACTGTGAACAATTGATTGTATACTTTGTATGATTCTATGGTATGTGAAAATATCTCAATAAAAATGAATTTCTAAAAAAAAAAACTGTTGCTCAAACAGCTACATTACTTGATTAAAACAATGTTAAAATTAAAAAAAAAAAAAAAAGCCATTCACTTTTCCATAAATCCAGCTGCTTCAGGATGATGGGGAACATGGTAAGACCAGTGATTTCCATGAGCATGTGCCCATTCCGGTACTTCATTTGCTGTGGAGTGGGTTCCTTGAGAAATGATGCTGTGTGGGATGCTATGAAGATGGATAAGGCATTCCGTAAGTCCACAGATGATAATTATGGCAGAAACATTCCAGGCAAGGAAGGAAATCCATATCTGTAGAATATTCCAGTTGGAACAAAATGCTATTCCTTCCATGATTGAAGTGGTCCAGTGCAATCAACCTTTCACCAAGCAGCAAGCTGATCACCACAGGGAATGATGTGGAAGCAGGGATTCGATGTTGTTGATCACATGCATAACCTCCATGCCTACTACCATAGCCATTTTGTTCATCAGCCCATTGGGCAATGACAGGAATGGCTAGGGAAAAAAGGTCAACTGGTATCCACAAAACAGGTCATCCTATCCACTTGATTAGTAAAATCCTCCTCTGATGATGTCACCCCCTGGGGAGTGTTCACATGGGACACATATATCTTCATGTCTTTTTGCCTACTCAGAAAGGTCTGTCCATATAGTTCTCACCAGACCCCTTTGTCACCAATTTTCCAATCATGTCCCTTCCGAGATCCTGTTTATCCAGGTAAATCACTGGCCACAGCCAATGTATACAAATGCATTTCTCCTGCCATTTCTCCTTCCAAGCTAAATGACCAACCAGGTACACAACTTAAAGTTCTGCCCACTGGGAGGATTTCCCTTCAACACATTCCTACAGGGATGTCTCAGAAATGGGGCTATAGTGCTGCAGATGCCCAATTTTGGGTGGTACCTGTATAACATGCAGAGAGAGGTCTATAAACTTGGCCCAAATTTTCTCTTCCTCACATATTTGTGCAGAAATCACATGAGGCTAAAGCTGAGGGCTGAGAAAGAGAAGGTAATGTGGAAGGAGTGGGGATCACGGGCATTTGTGACACTTCTTGTAATTTACCTGTGCCTTCAGAGCCTGCATTAGCATGCTGTTGTATATATATACAACTCCATTTGATGATAGAGTGCTGCTGTGCATGCCCAACTTTATGACTTTTTGGGTAAGACAACATCCAGTACATGACAAGCAACTCAGGTCTCATGGTAAATTGGTGGCCCATGCCTAAGGATTTGATCTTTAGTAATGCCCAATAGCAGGCCAAAAGTTTTTTTTTTCTCAGAAGGAGAGTAATTATCTATAGAGTATGGTAGGTTTTGCTCCAAACTCCCAATAGTCTTATTGCAGGATAATATCTCTACTGAGGAATCTAATAATGAGAATGCTGATTCCTTCTCTCCCTGCTGCTCTCATATATTACCTGATGTTTTCTGTTCTGATAGTGAAGAGCCAGTTATTCCTTCTGATATAGAGGCATATTTAACAGAACTTTAACCTAACAACACTCAAGTACAATTTCCAAATGATAAAAAATGGAAAGGCCTTACTATAATAACTGGGACAGATGATTCATACCCTTCAAGTCCCATATTAGAAGATTATAATAAAGGAGAAGCTAAACAGTTTAAAAAACTGAATATTTTCAAGAAAGCAGAAAGGTCCTCTCAACTTTCTTAGTTATAGATAACGTAATCCCCTAGTCCTCTGTGAAAACAGGATGGTTTGCAGCTGTTACTTTAATCATAGAGAAGGTGTAAATAATGTAGCAACATTGAATACAGTTCTAATCAAATGTATGTTTATCAATATGATGTAATGGCTAAACTAACTATAGAACAGAATAAAAAAGCTATATTAACAAGTTAGAGACAAGTAATAGTAATCTTTTTTTCTAATTTTTATACAAGTAAAAGTATGTTACATTGCTCTTACAAAAATCATAGCTTAATTAGTAAAAATATTATCAATAGAGTTTTACAGGCATTCAAGTCTAAGTCTCTGATCATGTGGATACCTTCCTTTGATCTTGAACCAGTCATGGATTGAGATGTTTCACTTTGTGAGACATTCATGCTCATGAAACATCATTTAATATAAAAATAGAATGTGTCTTAATTAAAACTTCTAGAAATCAAGATGCTATAAATTTTCTGTAACTCAAACAAGAGGGAGCCCTCTGATCTCATGTCCAGCCATGCCTGGAGGAGTGGGGGCTCCTAGGGTTGGTAATATATCAGTTAATATTTACATTATACACTTGTTCCTTTTACCTTAAGTGCTCCTTTAGTAAAAGTGTGTTAGAGGTGAATTCCTGTCTTGAGTGCTCTTTACTTTTAAATTCTTGTCTGTCCCTAAACTCTTAATTGAGTGGGAGGTAACTTGATGAAGCCCAAGCAGACTGAATCATGACCTGATTAGGCTCAGGCCTTTTCTAATGGAGATCATAGGTTTGAGGTGTAAAGAGAAGAACTCGTGACAGTCTGTGCTAAGACTCACCTATAGGGACCTATCAAAGTCTCCAAACATCATTTCTATTTTCTACTGAAACTTCCAGTACCATTGGATCTGCTAGATCATATGGCCCAAGGGGCAGAGCAGCTTCCACAGCAGCCTGTACCTATTGCAGGGCTCCTATTTGTTCCAGCCTCCAATCAAAACTATCAGCTTTTGGGGGTCAGTCAGTAAATGGGCTAGAGTAGCACACCCAGTTAAGGAATATGTTGCCTCCAAAATCCAAAAAGGCTAACTAGTAAGGATGGAACAGCTTATCCTTCACCATAGAAAGGGTATCTTGAAATGCCTCACATCAATGGATGCCTAGAAATTTCAGTGAGGTAGAAAGCCCTGAAATTTTGTTGCATTTATCTCCCACCTCCTGCACACAAATGCCCTATCAATAAGTCTACCGTAGCTGCTACTTCTTGCAAACTAGGCCCATTCGGCATGATGCCATCTATGTAGTCGACCAGTGTGCTTCCTTGTGGGCAGGAAAGGCAGTCAATGTCCCTGCAGAGTGGATGGTGACATATGGCTGTAGAGTTGATATACCAATGAAGTTGGATAGTAGAGATATATTTCTAGTCTTCTCAGCTGAAAGCAAACTGCTTTTGGTTTTTCTCAATATTCACAGGTATCAAGAAAAAAACATTTTCCAAATCAAGAGCTCTATACCAGGTTTGTTGACTTGCTCAAGAAATCATATCCTATCTGGGACAGCAGCTGCACATGAAGTTACCACCTGATTAAATCTATGCCAATCCACTGACATCATTGAAAATTAAAAAAATTTTTCCCCATAGTCCAAACAGGAAAGTAGGAAGGAGATGTGGTGGGAATCACCACCCCTGCCTCCTTCAGGCTGTTGATGTTGGCACTAATCTCTGCATCTCTGATATTGCTTTTGATTTACTATCTTGCCAGGTGGAGGCAGTTCTAGTGGCTTCCATTTGGCCTTTCCTACAATAATATCCCATATTCCACAAGTTAAGAAACCAAAGTGGGTAGTCTGCCAGTTGCTGAGTATATCTATTCCAATTATGCATTCCAGAACAGGGGAAATAACTACAGAATGAGTTTGGTTATACACTGGACCCACTATGATATGGACCTGATCTCAAACTCCATTGATCACTTGAACTCCATTGGCCACTACTCAGATCAGTGGAAACCAGTGATGTTTTGTGCCTTCTGGAATTAATGTCAGTTCTGAGCCACTGTCTGGTAATCCGCAAGATGTTTGATCATTTCCTTTTTTCCAATCTATAGTCACCCCGGTAAAAGGCCATTGGTACTTTTGGGGAAGGATGGGAGGAAGATTATCAGTATAAAAGTTTGGCAGTGTAGCAGGGTCCTTCCTCAAAGAGACCTGGCCTGCCATTTATTCAGGGGGTTCTGGGTCTGTAAACTGTCTCAAATTTGGGAACCGATTGAGGGACTCTTCCTCTGTTTTTGTGATTCAAGTTAAACTTGTGTTCACTTAATCTTTAATTCTTATGTTTATACAGATTAAGTAAGAACTTAGTAGACTGCCCATCTATTTTACTTCTAGGAATCTCATGATCAAAAAGCCAATGTCATAGGTTTCTGCAAGTCAAATTATTCTGATTGCCACTTTGAATCTGCTGTCCATTAGGGATATTCATGCCTATCTTCCCCTTGGCAATTAAATTCTGCCACTTTTCTAATGCCAAGGGCATCTAAGTTCATTGTCAGCAGCTCCCACGGTAGCATCTCACCTCCAGAGAAAAGCAAACACAGAGCTCTTTAGGGATGATAGAACTATTCTTACAAATTTATTCCTCACAGTCCTGGTGAAGAGTGTGTCCTCTGGACATTTCTGGGGTGGGTTTAACAGCTCTTACATGTTAAATCCACTCTAACATTCCAATCTCTCTAAGCCTTTAGATCCCCTCATCTACATTATACTAAGGCAGTTCTGCATTTCGACTTCAGGCAAGGCAGGCCACGTTTTGGTCCAAGCCACAGCCAACCACTACAGCAAACTATTAGAGCCCATTCTAACTCTTCAAGCTAAAACATTGAATCCAGAATCTCTGCTTAGTGGGCCCATACCAATAAATTCAGCCTCATCCACTTTTATGTTCCTTCCACAATTATCCCACACCCTTAATATCCATTTCTGTATATATTTGCCTGATTTCTGTCTATAGAGATTGGAAAACTCATTCAGTATTTTTGGGGAGTATAGCACCATTCCTCATGGGGCTAACCTAACCTTTTGGAGCCTGTTGGGACTTCAGTACATTTATAGGTCTGGAAATAAAGAGGAGCCATGGGACTGGTTCATAAGAGGAATTAACAGTGCCTTACAAGCCAATTACCTCAGGGCATATTTTTTTACAGTTTTATCATATTAAATAGGTTTATTCTCCTCAAACAGAGGTATGAGGGCTCTTTCCTCAGGGGAGGCAGTCACATGTTTATCAGGCACAGCAAGATTAATCTCCTCACATAGAGGCTGGATGTCTGATACCTCAGGGCAGACCCATCACAGATTTTTTAAAACAAGGATTGAGCAGAATCAATGTTTTTGATGTCTCCACATTCATTACCTCCCCATATGACCCATTCCAATTTTCAGGATCCCATTCCTATCCAAACAACACCCACATTTTAACAGGAGACCTCCTGTTGGGAATTCAATTTATGTTATAATTCAGCCACTCACAGAATGAAACTCTGGGTCAGGTTTTCAGAAATTTCAAGTCTGTGATTAAAAGAAATCAGGGTTACTTTCAGGGCACACATAGAAACTTTCATATTCTGTATCCCATGCACAAACTGGCAGTTTGAAGCCTTGGGCTCATCCCTTTCTTTCACAACTGCATTCAGCATATTTAGGGGCAACCAGTCAACATGATTATACTTTTGAATTCCACAAAATGATTGAGATATCAAATACACTATCTCCCAGAGCCTTGACTCGTAACAAGCATTTGAGTAGCAATACCCAATGGTGATATTTTGTGTACCTCTGTTGCCAGTTCACACCATGGACTATGAGCGTCATCTTGATCATTGGGAAGAGAGTCAGTAGCCTTTTAATCTAATGAGATTAGAGATCCAGGTCCAAAACTCCAGACCTAACTCAGAATTCTAATCCTTAATATTCTGTTTCTCAGTAACACTCTTTGCACCAAATTGATGTTAGTCAGGATTTTCCAGGGAAAAAGAACAGTTTCATTATATAACAATGTAAATGTTAAGAACTTTTTAAAATAAGAATTGGCTCACACAACCAATTTGTGGGGAATGGCAAATACAAATTCTATAGGGCAGACCTCAAGCTGGATTACCAATGTTGGTTTTGATGAATTTCCAAGGGGAAACTGGCTGGCTGAAGTAAACGTAGAAATACTTCTTTCTGACTGCTTAAACCATCAGTTCTCCCTTTAAGATCTTCAAAGCATTGGATGAGACTTCTCTCATTGCTGAAAGTAATCTCCTTGTTGACTGTAGATATAATCAGGCATAGATACAACCAACTGGTTAATGATTTAAATCTACAAAATATGATCACAGTAACAATCAGTTCAGCACTTGCTTGACCAAATACTAGACACCATAATATAGCCCAGTTGACACAAGAATTCACCCATCACATCTGGCCTGTCTCCATTCTTTGACTATTTGTAAATATTCTATGAACATATTTGTAGATATGGCTTTTTGGTATTCTCCTAGCATTTAGAGATGAGATGAATACTGCCCATTTATTGGGAATCAAAAGCAAGAGGGGGAGATATACCCATGGTCACACCACAAGTCCCAGCATATGCAGGAAAGTCTATGACAACAGTGATTTCTGCCATTACTATGGCCTTATCCTGGCTATGGTGTAGAGGGAGCCAGAGTTGTTGGACTTTATTACCCTATCTCCTTTTGTTCCCCATAACTCCTTGTATAACATAGATATTACCACTCAAGCTCCTTCCAGGTAGAGAAAGAAGACTGGTTTTCCAATTTTACCTTTAGCCTGGGCCATTATGAGCAGGCCTGAGAGAGGACCCAGACCACATAATTCAATCACTGTGTGAACATTGGTGCATCCAAGACTCATTTTTCCCATTTGTGAATAAAAGAGTTATCTTCACTGTCTGGGTTCTTGATGGTTCTGATAAATTGTGGTGTAGAGACTGCACCCATAGAATCAGGGCTGTGATGGTTAAAGTGGTGTTGGGATGTCCTTTCTCCCCTGTGCTCTCTCTAGTCTAGTAGTGTTGACTCTTGAGGCCCTCGAGTCACCACTCTGTGCAAGCCCCAGACACATCTGCACACTCCTTCTAACCAGCATACAGCTCCAAAGAGCCCATGATGGTCAGCAATGGGCAGGGCCCCTGTTCAAGGAATTTACATGCACTATGGCTTCCTCAGGATAGTCCTCTCAAGTCCACCTCCATCTCACCAGCTTTTTGGTGGAATTGACTCCTGGAACACACTCAGAGAACAGTTTTCTCTATGGTGTGTTTACGTTTGCATATTCTTAGTTAATACTTCTCATTATTCAGTACCTATGGTATTTATGGTTTTATAATATCTCTTTATGTAGCATATCATTAGTAATTACAATGTCAGTGCATACATCTGATTAGACCCAGTGGTCCTTGGAGACCCTTCCATCCTGGCTGCTTCTGCCGTGTTCATCACGTGCATAAAGTTGCTGCAGAGAAGCACCAAGGATAAGGGAGACCCAGAATACCCACTTCAGGCAGGTCGTGTTGCTTGGACACCAGGGACAATCTGTGTTAACTATACAAAGAGGAAAAGGGAAGCGCCCTGTGGGGCCAAATCATAGCCTCTTAAACTCTTGACAGGGCTTAATGTAAATGCCCCACTCTCTCTCCCCACTTCCCAGTACTTCATTTCCAATTAAGCTTTAAGGGAGAAACCAAATCAGGTTCCTATGCAGCGTCCTAACACCTTTAAGGCGAGGCACCTTTCTTTTGGATTTATTAAAGTCTGTTTAAGCATAGTTTATAATAATATTGTTTTATGTATTCTTTTCCTATGTTAAATAATAAAATGGTCACATGCATCGGTGTTGCCAGGGGAGAACCCTATCCAAGAAATGACAGAAACTGTCTAAAGACAAAACAATCATCACAGGGACAGAGCCTTCTAAGATCCCGTAGACCTGCAGTTTGAGCAACACTTAGACACTTTGTAAAAAGCGAGTCTCAGTCCAGTAAAGAAATGGATATGTATATCATACTATAAGAGACTCCTGCATAAAAAGAAACGTAAATGTCACCCATCAGTGTAATTTCCCACTTGGGAATCCTGTAAGTTTCTTTAAGAGTGGCTGTGACCAGATGGCTACTGAGATTCTCATTCCAAACTTTCCAGATTGAGATCTCCCTCCTGGAGTAGTTTCTCTTTCAAGAGCACTGCAGCCTAGAGCTCCTGGACCCTGTGATGCCCTGCAGGGGTAACTCTAGCTGAAATTCTGTTGAGTGGGCTTCAGGAAAGGGAGCCCCAAGGAGCAGCATTTGAAAGACAAAAGGGAAAAGTAGAGGGAACCAGTGAACTTTAGAAGGAGTGAAGAAAAGCAAGGACTGATTCCTTTCCTCCTTTCCTTTCCTGTACTTCTGTTGACTTTTCACTTTGTTCTTAACAGATGGCATGGTTGTTAACAAAAAGTTGGTCCATTCTGGCATATTTTTTCCCAGGAAATATTTTTCCATCTCTGATGGCTCTGAGAAACTGAAATGTACAATTTTATATATATATATATATATATATACTAAAAGTTGCAAGAAGTTGTACCACCTAAAAGTTTATTTAACATGATTTGCAGCATGCAGTGTGCTTTCTTAGGGGGAAAAAAAAAAAAAAGAACTTTGCCCAGTTCACATTATAAATTAATTTACAATACAGAATTGTGTTAGAAACAATATTTATAGAAGTCCATAAGATTTATCACATACCAAAATTGCTGATGCAATTTATACCTCAGTAAAGTTGTTTTATAATAGATCTTTTCTGTATATACATATATATATTTCAAAAGAAAAAAATTTTTAAGTAATATTGTCTCAGAAAATGTGGAAAACTTTAAATTTTTTAGTTTGTGCTCCTTTTTTTAAAAAAATTAAAAACCAGTAACACTCATGTCAAACACCCAAAAGCATGATACAGAGGTAACTCAAAAACATCATCTGCATCTTAATGGAATGCTGTTCCAATAAATTAAACAACTATCCACATTTTAATGAACCCTTTTTGAATAAATTCTTTCATTCAACAAATAGTGCCTGTGTGTTTGCCATGTATGGGGCACTCTGCTGGGCATTAGGAGGGTGACCACAAAAATCATAAAAACAGACATACTTCTGAGGATTGAGAGTGCTAAAAATAAATTATGAATATTTTTTAAAATTGTGACTGCAAATGGTTTCATTGAATTATACAACTAAAAAAATCCATTAAAAACTATTTTTAGTAAAATTCTAATACTACTTTGTAAAAAATGAAAAATTCAAGATATGCTAAAAGAAACAGGACACCAGGCTGCCATAAAACAGAATAACAGTCATCCTAGACCTTGGGAATAGGGCAGCAAGAATAAGGCAGAGATGGTGTCCACATTTGCTGCTTGGGGAAACATCTCAAATGAGATCTAGCGCCATTCCTGCCCCTGTACATTTACGTTTGGGAGGATGCCGGCTTCTTTGTTTTTTAGGAACTAGAAAGTAGAGGTTAAGAGCACCAGCTCTGGAGTCAGACTGCCTGGATTTGATCCTGGTTTCACAGTTTACTATCTGTATCTTGGTAAAGCTACCTAACATCTCAGAGCTTCGCTTTCCTCATTTGGAACATGAGGGGTCATAGCAATATCCATCTCCTAAGGCTGTTGTGAGGACTAAATGAATACGCAGTGAGGTGTCTGGGACAGTGGCTGACACACAGGACTTGGGTGGAGCTGACAGTTCTTTACCGTTAGATGTCTGCTATTATGTACCAGACAGAAGTGGTTCATGAGCTGGATATAGCTCAAGGGTGGGCAGTGTTTCCTTGTACAGTGTTTTAAAAACTTTAAATAGAGGCAAAGAACAAAAAATTAGAGATTTCATATAAAAATCCAGATATCTGGCTTTTCTAGAAAAATCAGAATGCTGCAGTGCAGCTGCCCACAGCAGAATTCAGCTGCTCAGTCCCAACCACCCCCGAATGCTTCACCACTTGCCATTTGTAATTGCTGTTATTTTTTCTACCCAATAACTTAATTTGTTTATGTTTATTAGCCAGCCCCTACACACATTGGTGCTTGCAACTTGGTATGCAGTGATGAAGAAAATAAACATGGTTCACGCCCTTACAGGGCTCATGGTTGCTCTTTCAGAATAGACTGAGAAGAATGTCTGAGGAAGCCCTTTACCGAGAGAAACCTGTAGAATCTTGCTGGGTTGTAGACTTATCCACAACCTTGCTAATCCTAGTACCCTCACGGGGCTCCACAGAAATGAAGACTCTCAGGTCCTACCCCAGACCTACTGAACCCGAATCTGCATTTTAAGGAGCTCTCCAGGTGCGCACACGAAAGTCTGAGAAGCGCCTCTCAAGACCTCAGAGCCCTCCAGAGGGTAGAGGAGGCTGCTAACCATGCTGAAATTATGGAGAGGGGTGCTTTGCCCCCCGCCGGCGCTAGCAGAGTAAAGGCTGAAACAGGAAGACCTCTATTGCCGCTACTGTTGCTCGGCTGCAAGGCGTCTGGAGAGGCCCCTAGGCTGCAGCTGGGGAGGAGCGTGCTGCTGGGGGGCAGCTGGATGCCCTGGATCCCCAGGTTGCAGCTGCCAGGGAGAGTTGGCTGGGGGCTCCCGCTGCTGCTCACACTCAAGGTGCTTGGGCTGCTGAAGAAGGCGTGGAGGCGAGGGGTGGAGGGGAGCACGGTTCCTCCCGGCGAGGAGGCAGTACTCTGGCTGCCCCTGGAAGGCTCTGGGGGCTGGGAAGGCCTTAGCAGAGAGGAGGGGCAGTCTCCCTCCGGCTTCCCGCTCACCCCAGCCCCGAATCCCGAGGATAGCTGTTCTTCCGACTTCTGGCCTCCAAGCGGCGCTTTCTCTTCCGGCGGAAGTTCCCATTGTCAAATCTTTACTCGCAGTTTGGAGCCGGGGTCCAGTAATTCCCTTTCCCGTGGATCGCCCTCGTCGCGGGGCACCTTCTCAAAGCGGAATTTGGCCGACAGGTCGTGGCGCTGGGAGCTGTGCCAGTCCGGCCTTGCTGCGGCGGTAGAAGGGGCAGCCGTCGGCCGCGAACTGGCACATGTGGCTGAGCGTGAGCCTGCGCTCCGGCGTGCCCTGGATGGCCACGGCGATGAGCGCGCAGTGCGAGCGGGGCGCGCGCGCCGGCTTCCCGAGGTCCCCACGCTGGCCGCGGACGGCCAGTCAGCTCGCCGGGCGCCCTGCGCGGGCTGCGAGGAGGGCGGCTGCGCGCAGCCGAAGGTGCGGGTGGCGATCGGCGGCTGTTGCAAGGACCCGGCTGCGCCCCCAGGGGGCGGCGGCGGAGGGGCGCCCAGGTAGGCTGCGGAGGCGGCGGGCGCGCAGCCCACACCGGGCGGCTGAGACGCGGTAGGGGTTGGTGGCGGGCGGGGGCAGGGCGCACTGCTAGTACACGCCGAAGTTGTCGCCGCGGTAGAGGGCCCTGTCGGCGGCGGTGGGTGGTGCGGCCGCGGCTGGGAGCGAGCGGGGCTGCTTGGCCGCTGCCCGCGCGGGAACGACAGCATCCCTTGGGGGGCCAACCCCACAGCCCAGCCACGGCCCCTGCTGCGTGCTGGCTGCATCTGAATGCATGTTAAACTTAAAATGGAGTCTATGGGGGCATTGGAAGCTGCTTGAGCCTGGCAGGGGCACAAGCAGAGCTAGGCCTCAGACACTGAATTCTGGAGGCAGGTTTGGAAATCAGCCTGCCTGATTGGACTGAGGCTGATATTTGTAATATGGAAAAGCCCACAGAGTCACCTTGGGGCTCAGGAGTGATTCATCTCAGAGATCCCAGCGCTTATGAAAGCAGTAGCAAATATTCCAGATACCAAAATGGGTTGAAAACACAAAACACAAAAAAGCAGCCCACTTCATACCATGATGCTAAATGAACAGATTGCTGCCTCTGCCACATGCACTGTGTCCCTGAAAATAAAAATGAAGAGGAAAACATGGAACCAACAGACCCTTGATAATGAGAAGCTTTGGGGAGGAAAATAGGTTCTTTTGGCTTGGGATGTGCAAGTGTTTGTGTGTGCATACTTGTGTTTGAATGTGTGCACGGGCCTGTGTGTGTGGGATGCATGCATGCGTGCAGCTGTATGCAGTGGAGGTGGTGGCAGCACCCGGGAGCCTACGGCATCTGAAGCCATGCGTAGGGAAGCTAAACAAAAGTGTTTTCAGTTCTGTGCTGGGATCACCATACTGCCTTGTGAATAACATTGCCCTACTTTTGCCCTAACATCAGTAATCAGTGGCAAAGCCCCAGGCCTCTGATGTGGGTGTCGATAGCACTAAGAGAGAGCAGCACTAAAGCCAACTGTTGGTGGAGGAATCAGGGACAAGAAGTTGGGACTGATGTGCCCACCAGGTTATGATTTACCCTCCCTTCACCAGGCTTCCAGGACCGGTGGGTTCCAGTTTAATCCCAATTCCATTGATGGGGGGTGGGGGGGCTTGGAAGGAAAATCAGACCCAAAAAATTCCTTTGTGCCTAAGACCTGATATATGAGGGACCACAGGGTCTTGGCATGCTGCAGACCATAAATGCTACTACCTTCCACTTTCAAGAACTCACCATTCCCTGACACAGGCCAGGGTCTGGCCTCTGTCATCTCCCAGTACATTTATAGGGTAAGTGATACCACTGGGCGATAGGCAATGAACTCAGGGGCCAAGAAATGAGACATCTAAGCAGCACAACTACTTCAGAGAGGAACAATGACAGGACAGCATTTTGACATGGAAAGCAGAAGTCGGGGTCAAAATTATAAAATAATAATAAAATATGTAGACAAATATATGAAAGCACAAACAGGAAATATTACCATGTGAAACTTGAAAAAAATAACTGAATAAAATCAAATGGAAATATTAAGAAAAATATTTTATTATTAATAGTTGTCATTTATTTCTTAGAGAGCATTGAGGTCAGTGGAAGAAATTTATGAATAGGGGCTCTTTTCTCTTTTCCTTAATGTATGCATTTATTTGCAAGGGATAAGGGTAAGTTTCCCACATTAATGTTAACAGGTACAAGTCAGTAATGTTAATCAGACAGCCTACTCTGTATGATGTAATTTTCTATGATTTTTATTTTTTATTTTAAATTGTTACCAAATTATCCACGCTTAGAGTATAAAGTAATTTATAATGATTATTATGACAAGAAGCAACATTCTGTCTCTACCTTCCCCCACCCCACTACCACTTCTCCTTCCCCAGAAGTATCCGACTTCAGTGGCTGGTTCCTTGCAATACATATCTCTAAATAATACACATGTTGCTCTTTCATCCATCCACATCCTACCAAGCATGTGCAAACTTTTAACCTGCCCTCATCTTCCAAACATGGATATTTGGTTTATGTTGCATTCCTGAGACCTAGCAAATTACTGTATTGTGTTGTTAACCTGTTCTCTATCTTTCATAAAGGCTGTACTCAGGTAGGTGGTGAACCTTAAGGTTTTTTTCAGAAGTTGATGAGTGGGAACTTAGAGCTGACTATAAGCTTTGAATGTGTAAAGTCTTCAAGGCATGAACTTTATTCTGGTATATTCTGTCTGGGTGATATCCTTGAGGATCCACTAGTATTAGTTTAATTAGGCTTAGGCCACAGAGGGAACTCTAGGACATGTTTTAAAGTTTGTATCTCCTCTTATCCCCACTACCACCAGTCTCAAGCTTAAGGTGTAATCCATCATAGGTGTGATTTGTTTGTTAAGTCTATATTCATATAACACACTAGCAGAAAAGTCATGGGGATTACATTTTGTAAGTTTCAGGAGTTTTAACTAAAAGGAGTAAATAAAGTAGAATTTCAGATGCTAAAGACCATAAAGCAGATGTCAGGAAGATGGTGGGGCAGGAGGCTCCAACTCCCATCCTCCCATAGAAACATCATTAAACAAGCATAAAATGGCAGAACCAATTTTATAAGAATTCTGGAGATATTTCAAAACTTTACATAAACCAACCAGGTGATGAATAAAGAAAAACGCTGAAAAATGTTTGCCTATCTCTGGTGCTTTTACTAGCCCTTGTACCACCCACTCCTTGACTTGATGGCAGTTCTGAAGCCCGAGAAGGTCACACGTCCAGTGTGACACCTTAGTCCCTTGTTCTAGAGGAAGCAGGGAAGACCTTGCAAAATAGTGTGCATCTCTGTTGTAGCCCACCAAGTGGGTATTTGAGGGACTAATCCAAGGTTTTCATCATTTGTTTCATGTATCTTGGAGCACGTTTGGGTAGGAGAAGCAGCAGCCATTCCTCAAAAATAATGTAAGGAAGGGATCTTACTGCAACTGACTCTGGTCAGTATGCCCCTAATACCAAAGTCATAAAGAGATATCACAGGAAAAGTTATTACATACCAATAACCCTTATGATAATAGATACAGAATTTTTCACCATATACTAATAAATCAAATCCACCTACACAATTAAAAAACTATATATCACAACCATGTAGAATTTATTCCAGAATCCAAGTGTGGTTCAACATAAGAAAATCAATCTAATGTACCACATTAATGAAATGAAAGATGAAAACCACATGGTCATCTCAACAGACAGAGAAAAGACATTTGACTTAATACATTTTCTTGATAAATACATTCAGAAAAATAAGAATAGAACCCCCTCAACATGATAAGGGCATATATGGAAAATCCACAGCTAATATCATACTCAATATTGAAAGGCTGAAAGCTTCCCCCGTATGATCAGGAAAAAGGAAGTACTAGTTTGAATAATTAGGCACAAAAAAGTAATAAAAGGCCTCCAAATTGAAATGGGAGAAGCAAAGCTATCCCTGTTCACAGATAACATGATTTCCTTTAGAGAAAAACCCCCAAATCCTCAAGAAAGCTACTAGACCTAACATACGAATTCAGCAAAGTGGCAGGCTATAAGATCAATACAAAAAATCAGTTTCTGTATACCAGCCATGAACAATCTGAAAAGGAAATCAATAACTCAATTGCATTTACAGTAGCAACTGAAAGAATCAAATGTTTAAGAACAAATTACACCCTGATATAGTATGGACTCAATAGGATCTTCGGAGACCCTGTTTACAATGAGTTCACTTCCACTGGACTAGGGGTCAGAACTTGAACATATCTTATGGGGGATATGGTTTAATCCATAACGTATCTCAATTTGTAATCCACATCTCCAAATTGATAATGGGTCTTCTTTTATGCCTGTTTGGTCCTTTAAAAATTAAGATTATTTTAATGGATTCAGAGCCTGTACTACTTGGATTAGATTTCCTGGCTGTGTGACTTTGGGGAAGTGACTTAACCTCACTGTGCTTCAGTTTTATCATCTGTAAAATGAAGTAAAAGTAGTTCCTACTTCAAAAAAAAAATTACAAAATGTTTTAAGAAATTAAAGACGACTTAAATAATGGAAAAACACTGCTTGCTCATGGATTAGAAAACTTAATATCATTTAAATACCAATACTATCCTCAGTGATTTACTAATTTAATACAATCCCAATCAAAATTCCAAGAATCCCCTTTGAGGAAGTGGAAAAGCCAAGCATCAAATTCATGTGGAAGGGCAGGGAACCCCAAAAAGCCGAAATCATCTCAAAAAAAAAAAGTACAAATTTCTTCTTGATTTCAAATGATTACAAAGCTACAATATTCAAAGCAGTGTGGTACTGGCACAAGGACACATACATAGTCCAAGGGAGTAGAATTGACAGTACAGAAATAAACCTACAGATCAATGGTCAGTTGATTTTCTCAAAGGTGCCAAGTCCAGTAAATAGGGAAAGAATAGTCTCTTTAACACATGGTGCTGGGAAAACTAGATATCCACATACAAAATAATAAAAGTGGTTTCCTATCTTACACAATATACAAAAAGTAATTCAAAATGGATCCTGGACCTAAATTTAAGAGATAATCCTATAAAATTCTTAGAAGAAGGAATCGGGGTAAATACGCATGACCTTGGATTTCTCAATAGATTCTTAGATATGACACCAGAAAACAAGCAACAGAATAAAGATAGATAAACTTGGCTTCATTAAAATTAAATTTTTTTTCATTAAAGAAGTATCAATAAAGTGAAAGGAAGTAAAGGAAGAAAATATTTGCAAATTATATGTATAAATTTCTAGTATCCAGAATGTATAAAGAACACTTTCAATTCAACAACAAAAATCAAACGCCCCAATTAAAAATTGTCAAAGGACTTGAATAGACATTACCCCCAAATTATATTTTTTAAATGACCAAAGCACATATGAAAAGATGCTCAGCACCATTACTTATTTTAAATGCAAATTAAAATCACAGTGATGTATGATCACAGTGATGTAGAATATAATAATGATAGAGATTTTTAAAATGGAAAACAAGTAGTTCTGGAGAGAATGTGGAGAAACTGGGGCTTTTCTACTTTGGTGGTGAGAATATAACATGGTGTAGCCTCTGTGGAAAAATTTTAGCAGTTCTCAAAAAGTTAAACATACCATGCAATATAACATAACAAGTACACTCCAAGGTATGTGTTGGAAAGAATTGAAAACTGGTATTCAAATGTTTTTACAAGAATATTTGTAGAAGCTCTATTCACAATAGCCAAAAGTGCAAACAAACTAAATCTCCATCAGTGGATAAACAAAATGTGGTATATTATTACAATGTGGTAAACAAAATGTGGTAAATTATTACAATGGGTTCAGCTGTATAAAATTTCAGCTATATAAAAAGAATAAAGTAGTGATACATGCTACAACATAAAGATATATTTTTTAAAAAATTAAGTTCACTACTAGAAGCCAGGCTGAAAAAGTCATATACAGTTTGGCTCCATTTTTATGGAATATCCAGAATAATTAAATCCATAGAGGCATAAAGGAGATTACTGTTTGCCAAGGGCTGGGGCTGTAGGGATGAATGAGTAGCTACTTACTGAATATGGGCTCTCATGGTGATGATAACTGTGTTCTGGAATGAGATGGAGGTGATGGTTGTACAAATTTATACCTGTACTAATTACAACTGAATTGTACACTTTGCAATGATTAAAATATTATTATGTGGATTTCACCTCAGTAATTTTTTAAAATTGCTTCCAAATAGCAAATTGCCTTAAAATATATTTATATGTAACGAAAATATTTTTCTGGTATTTTAGTAATTTTGATGATTGGGAAAGTTGGCTATATCTGTGACATAGAATTTGAATAAACTGATTTCAACAAATACATTGTGGACAATATAGTGTCAGACTGTTTTGAATGAAGTGGCATTCTAGAACACATTACTGTGGTAACACAATGCTCTTTTTTATAGAATCAAGAATCAAGTTATTATAAGGGCTGTTTTGCTTATTCTTATCAAAATCAGTATCTGCATCAAGCAGAAGCAAATTAATATAAACCTAGTTATGTTTATGATGTAATTTTTATTTTTGCTTACCTGAAGTTCTCATGTAGCTTCCTAACACCTTTGAAACAAGGCACCTTGCTTCTGGGTTTATTAAATTCTATTTAAGCATAGTTTATAGTAATATTGTTCCATGCATTCTTTTCCTATGTTAAATAACATAAAATGGGTATTGTCAGGGAGAACCCTGTCCAAGAAATGACAGGACTTTTCTAAAAGACAAGAAAATTGATCACAGGGACAGGGCCTTCTAAGATCTGGTAGACCTGCAATTTGGGAAACAGATGCTTTGTAATAAGCCAGTCTCAGTCAAGTAGAGATAGTCTATTAGAAATGGAAACATATATCATACTAACCAACATACATGTGTTCCCCATTGTGTAAGACCCTCCTGTGTAATAAGTAATGTAAATGTAACCAATCATTATAATTTCCCACTTGGAAATCCTCATTCCAAATTCCCCAGATTGAGATCTCTCTCCTGGAGAAGTCTCTCTTTCAAGCCAGTCTAGCCCAGAACTCCTGGACCCTGTGGTACCCTGCAGCAGACAGTTGTAGCTGAAATTCTGTTGAATGGGCCTCAGGAAAGGAAACCCAAAGGAGCAGCATTTGGAAGACAAAAGGGAAAAGTACGGGGAACCAGTGAACTTTAGAGGGAGTGAGGAGAAGCAGAGGCTGATTTCTTCCCTTCCTGACTTTCCTGTACTGTTGTTCATCTTTCACTTTGTTCTTAACAGGATGACATCATTGTTAACAAAGATGGTCAGTACTGGCACATTTCTTCCTAGACAATACTTTTCCATCTCTTGCTGGTTGTGAGAAGCTAAAATATACTCTTTCTTTTTAAATTCAATTTTATTGAGATATAATCACAAACCTTACCATCATCCACAGTATACAAGCAATTGTTCACACTACCATCATGTAGTTGTGCCTTCATCATGACAATCAATTTTTGAACATTTTCATTACCACAAAAGAAGAATAAGAATAAAAATTAAAGTAAAAAAGAAAACCCAAAACATCCCATAACCCCAATCCCTCGTTATTCATTAATTTTTTGTCTTCATTTTTCTACTCATCTGTCCACACACTGGATAAAGGTAGTGGGAGCCACAAGGTTTTTACAGTCACATGGACACACAGTGTAAGTTACATAGTTAAACAGTCGTCTTCAAGAATCAAGGCTACTGAGTTGCAGTTCAACAGTTTCAGGTATTTCCTTCTAGCTATTCCAATGCACTAAAAACTAAAAAGGGATATCTATATAATGCATAAGAATAACCTCCAGAATGTCCTCTTGACTCTATTTGAGATCTCTCAGCCACTGAAAAACTTTATTTTGTTTCATTTCTCTTCCATCTATTGGTCAAAGAAGGCTTTCTCAATCCCTCAGTGCCAGGGCCAAGCTCATCCCATGAGTCATGTCCCATGCTGCTAGGGAGATTTACATCCCTGGGAGTCATGTCCCACGTAGTGAGGAGGGCCATGAGTTTGCGTGCAGAGCTGGCTTAGAGAGAGAGGCCACATCTGAGCAACAAAAGAGGTTCTCTGGGGTGACTCTTAGGCACAATTTTAAGTAGGCTTAGCCTCTCCTTTGCAGTAGCAAACATCATAAGGGCAAGCCCCAAGATTGAGGGCTCGGCCTTCTAAATTGGTAGTCCCCAATGCTTGTGAGAATATCAGTAATTCTCCAGGTAGAGAAGTTTAATATTTCCACATTTTCCCCCACTCCCTCAAGGGGGCTTTGCAAATACATTTTTATTCTCTGCCCAAATTACTCACGGATGTATCAGGGCTTCTCATTAACCTGTACAAACCAACCAGATTTCACACCCTATTAAAAATTCCTTATAATTATGGTGTTTGAATAAACTGACCATACAAGTTAAATTATATAGTGTGCTACAAAAAAAGATTCACTCACTAAGTTTTATCTCTCAGAAATGTAAATCCACTATTGTGTTCCTATGCCAGACAAGTCTTAAAAGCCAGAGGCAACAGCCTCTTTAAGAACAGCAATCAGATACAGCCACCTTCCCTATACTGTTAACACCCCCCTTTCGATATGAACAACTTAGGGTGCTCACTGTGTAGACATCCATGAAGATGGAAAAAAGAGACTGAGAGGAAAGGGTAGCAACAAACAAGATAACATTTAACAAAGGTATACGAATACTGAAACTTTATATAAATATATATATATTTTAAATGCTGGAGTGTTGGAATAACTGGAAGGAGGTAAATGACATGGTGGAACTGTAACCTTTAACATCCTTTGAAATTTGCTCTATAGCTATTCATTGAATTGTGCTTTGAAAGTCTTCACCTTTCGGTATATACCCTATATTGCATAACAATTTTTGAAATTACCGATATAACTGCTTATTGAGCTGTACATTGCAAGTTAACACCTGTCTGTATGTATTTTATATTTTACCATAATGGAAATAGTTGAAGTTGTGGAACTATGATCCATGACATTATTTGAAATTTGCTAACTGCTTGTTAAGTTGTACTTTGATAGTTATCACTGATAGGTATATATGTTAAAGTTCACAATAAGAAATGCATTAAAAATATACAGATTCTGCACCTAATAAACATCTCTCCATTTGGTCTCACACAGAAGTTGAAGTTTTAAAACACAGTCAATATCATCCTTCACTGATTAGTCTGACTTACCTTAGTCCTAATGAGGTCCGTTTCATTCATATCTCTAACTGAAGTCTGAACTCTTTTTCAGACTCTTTTACATTTGCTGTATGGGGTAATGTTGACATTCATAGCTGTTGGACTGTGGCTCTGAGTCTCAGGTGTCACACAGATATACAAAGTTCCAGGGACCAATCAGGTTATACACAAAGAGCTCAGCATGTCAGAATTTAGAAACAGCCATTACAACCCAGGAATAGATGTAACTGCTGTAAGAGCTTACAATCTAGGAACCTTTACAATAAGCCTTCCCCTGATAACCTATGCTATCAGATTCAATTCTTAGAGTTTGCATATTATAGTTAGTCCATATTAGTGAGGCATTATACTTTTTGTCTTTTCATTTCTGGTTTATTTCACTCAACTTACTGTCCTTAATGTCCATTCACCTAATTGCACACCTTACAACTTCATTCCTTCTTGTAGCAGCTCAATATTTCATTGTATGTACACACCACAGTTCACCATTCCATTTGTCAGTTGATGTACCCTTAGGCCACCTCCAGGCATTGCGAATCATGAATGTTGCCACCATAAACCCCACATGTATATGTCCATTTGTGTCCCTCCTTTCAGTTCTTCCAAGTGTATACCCAGTAACAGGGTTGCAGGACCGTATGTTAACTCTATGCTTAGCTTCCAGTGGAACCACCACATTGCCCTCCAGATGGGCTGTACCATTCTGTTTCCCCATCTACAGTGATTAGGTACATCCCTCTCTCCACATTTTCTCCAGCACTTGTATCCCTCTGCTTACTTTTTAGTAGTTTTATTCACACACCATACTTTTCTCCTAATTAAACAATCAATGGTTCCCTGTATAATCACATAGTTATGCATTCACCACCACTATCTATATGAGGACATTTCCCTTCCACATAGAAAGGAAGAGGCAAAAAAGGAAAAAAGAAAGAGAAAATGACAACTAAAAGCAACAAAAGAAAAAAATATAAGAATAAAATACAATGAAAAGGTCAGCCACCACCACCAATGTGAAGAATCCCATTACCCCTCCCTTATATCCCCCTCTTATAGACATTTAGCTTTGGTACATTGCCTTTGTTACAATTAATGAAAGCATATTACAGTGTTACTGTTTACTATAGACTCTAGTTTGCCTTGATTGTATTTTTCCCCAATACCATCCCACATTGCAGTGTTGACATTCATTTGTTTTCTTTCATTTAAAAACATTCTTATATTTGTATATTTAATCACAATCATTGACCACTCTGGGCTTCACCTGTCTTTCCTTCTGGTGTCCTGTATGCCCCTAACCTTCGTCTTTCAGCCATACTCACAGTCTTCTTTGTTTGGTATACATACAATATTGTGCTACCATCACCCAGTATTGTGCTATTCATTTCTGGTTCTATACCATCAATCCTGTTGAACATTTTGTACTCCTTCAGCATCAAATGCCCAATCTTTACCCTCTTTCTGTCTTCTAGTATCTTCAGTTCTACACTGTTCTCCGAACCTCTCTTTCCTGACTTTTCCTGTCTGTAGCACTCCCTTTAGTATTTCTTGTAAAGGAAGTCTCCTGTTCACAGACTCTCTCAGAGTCCATTTATCAGTAAATATTTTTAACTCTCCCTCATTTTTGAAGGACAATTTTGCTGGCTATAGGATTCTTGGTTGGCAGTTTTTCTCTTCCAGTATCTTGAATACTTCATACCACTGCCTTCTTGCCTCCATGGTTTCTAGTGAGAAATCCGCAGTTAGTCTTATTGAGCTAAGTGCTCAATGGATGGATTGCTTTTCTCTGCTTTCAGAAATCTCTTTGTCTTTGACATTTGACAATCTGATTAATAAGTGCTTTAGAGCAGGTCTATTTGGATCAGTTCTGTTTGGAGTATGCTGTACTTCTTTGACCTGTAATTTTATGTCTTTCCTAAGAGTTGGGAAATTTTCATTATTTCATCTATTATTCTTTCTTTCCCCTTTCCCTTCTCTTCTCCTTCTGGGACATCTGTAACGTGTATGTTTGCGTGCTTCATGTTATCATTCAGTTCCCAGAGCCCCTGCTCATATTTTTCCATTCTTTTCTCTATTTGTTCTTTTGTGTTGGATTTCAGATGTCCTGTCTTCTAATTCAGTAATCCTTTCTTCTTCCTCCAAGTCTGCTGTTGTATGTCTCCATTGTATTTTTCATTTCTTCTGTTGTGCGTTTCATTCCCATCAGTTCTGCCATTTGCTTTCTTCAAGCTTACAAATTCTTCCTTGTGGTCACCCAGTGTCGTCTTTATATCCTTCATCTCTTTTGTCACATTTTCTTTCAACTTGTTGATTTGATTTAGAAGATTTGTTTGAACACATTTAATTAGTTGTTTCAACTCTTGAATCTCAGTTGAGGTGTTAGTTTGTTCCTTTAACTGGGCCGTATATTCATGGTGTGGTTCACGATTTTTTGCTGTCTAGGCATCTGATTTTCTTGATTAGTTTATTCTGGAGGTTGTTTTCTCTCTTTTGCCTTGGGTTTTCTTTGATCTCTACATTCCTTTGTTTCTCTCACTGGCCAGTTGTCAGATCGGCTCTGCTCCCCAGTCATCCCCCCAAATCAGGCATCCTCCACGGTCTGCCACAGGGATGGGAGGTAGGCACAGGGCACCCCATCAAGTTCACTGTGTGTGGTAATATAGATCTGCTGGTTTCCAGTGGTGCTCTGTTTCCCACCAGTCAGCAAGGTCTGAGTTTGTTTTAGAACTCTGATTTGACAGTTGGGTTGTTCATATTTCTGAGCCAAAACCGGGATGGGTTTCTGTGCAGGGCATGTAGACCAGCTCCTGTCATCCTAATAAAGGGTCTGAATCATCTTTTTAAATGTGTTTCTATTCCCTTGCATTTTCTAGACTGTCCATAAGATGTTGCTGTTTGGTAACTTACTTGTCCTTAGAGGCTGCTGTGCCTCCGAGCACAGGCTATGTCTACACAGGTGAGCTGAAACTGCGGGATTTCTGTATCCTTATTTTGCTGGCCAAAATCTGGCTCGAAGTGGGGCTACAACTGTGGCAGAGTGCTCACTCTGCTGACCCAGTACTCCAGCTGGCCCCAAGGCAAGGAAATGGCTTCTGGCTGCTGCTTCCCTCAAGGGTGAGGGGAGGGTTTTCAGACCCAGGGTGGGAAATGCAGTCTCTGTCTACCTTTTCTCAGTCTCTTTGTTCCTCACTGGCCTGGGTCTTGAAATTTCCTCCCCTGTCTCCTGGGTCTTCAAACAGGTGGTTATGTCTCACTGCTGTGAGAGATTTTAAAATCTGTCCCAGGTGGGAGGGTTCCCGTCTGCTGAGTCTGTGCCTTTCCCACACTGAGCTTGAGTGAGGGGGAGGGGGAGGACTGGCTGGTCTGGGACAGGAAAGTGCTACCTGATATATCTCCTCTTTTTTACAGTTTGGCATCTGCAGGGTCCTTCTCCAGTCTATACCCTCCAGAGTTTCAAACAATTCAGAATTATCCTTTTTTTTTTCATGGAATCTCTGGAGAGGAATTTTCCATAGATGTTTATGTCTCCATGTTGATGATGTTACCAAACCTGATTTTTTTTAAAGTCTGAAATATACTCTAATGGGAAGTTTTGCCGACTGAATTTAATTTTTAAACAGCGTTACAGTACATTGAATATAAAAAGTTCACATTCTTTTTGTCAAAAATCTCAGCCTTCTTTTTTGCTTATTCTCAAGAAGAGTTTGTTTCCTTGCTTGTAGTAGTATAAAAATTAAACTTTTGGAGATGCAGCCACTGAATGAAAACCAAGTGGATGTGGTGTGCTTATGGAAATGCAAAATTTATTGGTCTCAAGGCCAAAATAAATGAGTGATTTGAAAAGTGATCACTAATTTTTTGTCTAAAATCAATGTCTAGTAATCATTATTGGGACTTTTCATTATGAGAAAATTATGGTGTAAGAAGCTAATACAAAAACATGGTACATGGACATAACATTATATTTTAATATAGGTAAAAATATGGCCCTTTTTTTTCTCTTTACATTATTTTGAGGATGTTGATATAATAAATTTGAATGGTGCCATGGATTTCTTAAATATAAGGATGCCTTCAATGGCCCTGACACCCTCAAGACAGAACATCATAGAATGAACACTGATTCTCGATCACCTTCCAACATCAGTTGAGAATTGTGTAAGACAGAGCCCCATTTCTGTTGACTCTTCAAATTAATAAATACTCTTTAGACTACATGTATAACCTTGCCTCATGCCTTCCCTTGTCTAGTTACTGAAACCCGTTCACATGCAGAGAGAATAGTGATGCTTCAACAACTGGGGGATGTGAAATCCTTTGTATTCCTATTGAAATTGTCAAAAAAGAAAGAATACATATACCAAGAATCTCCAAGAGACCAAGAGACTAAGAACATCTGAATACAGTCATGCCTGGTGATCACATTCTCTGGGAGACAATGATCAAAAGAAGGAAATAGTTAAATAAATTCACAGGTGCCTGGAGGCAACTTCTTCATAGTGTCTGCTGGTTTAGCATGTTATGTACCCCAGAAAGGCCATGTTCTTTTAATCACTTCTTGTGGGTACAGACCTACTGTGAGTGGGAACTTTGATTAGATTATTTCCACAGAGCTGTGACCCAGCCTATTTTAGATGTATCTAATTCCCTTGCTGGAGTCCTTTATGGGAGGATAAAAGACAGATGAGACTCAGAGAGCTCAGAGAAGCTAAGAGATGAAATCCAGAGAAAGAAAACACCCCGAGAGAAACAAGAAGGACCCACAGAAACTGAGGGAGCCACTTTTGAAAAAAAAAAATAATTGTACTATTATTTTTTTCAACTTTATAAAAAAATTTAAGAAAAACATTTCAAACAAAACAAAACAAAGGAATAAGAAAAATAACCTAAAATAATTACATTGCTTCCAACATGTTCCTATGATACCCCAAGAAAATTAACAAACTGTGGTCATTCCTGAGCATTCTCATATCATTAAAATTACCCTCAGTGTCTTATCTGTTCTTTTTTTCCAGTATCATTTTTAATTGAGAAAATGAAAAAATACATAAATTTTCTTATTATAAACAGCAAAGAGTTTGGAAAAAAATTCTGCATAGTAATGTATGCAGAAGACACAGTGATTCATGACTGGGGCACACCCCCTCAAAATCTTGTAGGGAAATGAGATTTTCCTGGTTATCACATGGGGGAAGAATTTTAGAAGGTTGAGAAACATTATAGTAGGAAAATGTTGAGTTTCCTAAAAAGGCAGAATGGGAAAGGCTGGAGCAGAATTTGGGACATTTCTGTGGGTCTAGTGGAGAGAACCTTCAGGGAGGGCAGGCACAAGTGCCAGGGTCAGAGAAAGACGAGACCCGTGGAATAGATCTATAAGAGCTGAGGTGCCATTGTCTTCTAGATTTGAATTTATAAATTTTTTAAAATTTAGTTTTATTGAGATATATTCACATACCATACAGTCATCCATGGTGTACAATCAGCTGTTCAAAGTACCATCATATAGTTGTGCATTCATCACCACAATCTATTTTTTGAACATTTTCCTTATACTAGAAAGAATAAAAATAAGAATAAAAAATAAAAGTAAAACAGGACACCCACATCATCCCCCCCATCCCATCCTACTTTTCATTTAGATTTTTTCCTCATTTTTCTACTCAGCCGTCCATACACTGGATAAAGGGAGTGTGATCCACAAGGTTTTCACAGTCACGCTGTCACCCCTTGTAATCTACATTGTAATCAAGAGTTGAGGCTGCTGGGTTGCAGTTTGATAGTTTTCAGGTATTTACTTCTTGCTATTCCAATGCACTAAAACCTAAAAAGGATTATCTATATAATGTGTAAGAATGCCCACCGGCGTGACTTCTCGACTCCATTTGAAATCGCTCAGCCACTGAAGCTGTATTTCGTTTCATTTCCCATCCCCCTTTTGGTCAAGATGTTCTCACTCCCATGATGCTGAGTCCAGATTCATCCCCAGGAGTCATATCCTGCATTGCCAGGGAGGTTTACACCCCTGGGAGTCAGGTCCCCCATAGAGGGGAGGGCATGGATTGTATGGTATGTGAATATATCTCAATAAAATAAATGAATTAAAAAAAAAAAAAAACTCTTCAATTACCATACCCCAAGAAAATTAACAAACCATAGCCAAAGGAATAAGAAAACCAACCTGGAGTGACTACGTTGCTTCCAAATATTCCTACCCTACGTCAAGAAAATTAACAAACCATAACCAAACCAAGGCATAAGAAAAACAAATAACCTAAAATAACTAGGAGCATGTTGGAAGCAATGTAGTTATTTTAAGTTATTTGTTTTTCTTGTTCCTTTTTTTGGTTTTGTTTGAAATTTTTTTTATTGTTTTTTAATTTTTTTGATGAAGTTAAAAAAAAAACTCTTCAAAAAAAGAATCACAGTCAGTATCATCCTTTACCCTTTGGCCCAAGTTGCCCTAGTCCTAACCAGATCTGCTTAATTCATATCTCTAATTGAAGTTTGGACTCTTTTTCAGATTTTTTAACAGATGCTGTATGCTCTAATACTGACATTCATATTTGCCAAGCCCTAACTCTGCGTTTCAGGTGTCACACACATACCCCAGGTTCCAGAGATCAACCCAATTATATACAAAGGGATCCACATCTCAGACTTTGGAGACAACTATCACAATTCAGGAATAGATGTGACTGCTGTAAGAGCTTACAATCTAGGGACCATTACAATAAGCGTTTCCCTGATAGGCTGTGCTCTAAGATTCAATTCTGAATTTACACATTGTAGTTAGTCCATATTGGTGAGGCATTATGGTATTTGCCTTTGTTTCTGGTGTACTTCACTCAAAATGCTGTCGACAGGATCCATCCACCTCGTTTGTGTGTCTCACAGCTTTGCTTCCGGCATTTGCTCGATATTCCATTGTATGCATACATCACATTTCACCATTCTGATCCTCTGTTGATGTACCCTTAGGCCGCCTCCACCTATTGCAATTCATGAATACTGTCTCCGTAAACACCAATGTGCAAGGTCCATTTATGTCCCTGCTTTCAGATCTTCCAAGTATATACCCCATAATGAGGTTGCAGGGCCTTATGGCACCGGATTAGGGTTAGGGTTAGGGTTACTGTCCTCCAGAAAGGCTACACTATTCTGCCTCCTCACCAACAGAAAATAGATACATTCCTCTCTCTATGTTTTCTCCATCACTTTTATCCCTATTTATATTTTTTCCAACAATTCTTTACAGCTATATTCACATACCATAGAATCACCCACAGTATACAATGAGTTATTAATGGTATCATTATATAGTTGTGCATTTATCACCACAGTCAGCACTTTAACATATTGAATACTATGAAAAAAAGTGTTTTTTTAATGAATAATAAAAAGATAAAAATAAAAATAAAATATCGTACAATACAATAGTAAGGTCAGACAACACCACTACTACCAAGAATCCCATATCCCTCCCTTATATTCCTCTATCGTACACATTTAACTTTGGTATGTTGCCTTTGTTACATTTAATGGAAGCTTATTGCAGTGTTACTGTTGACCATAGACTCCAGTTTGCTTTGATTATATTTTTTCCACAATACCATCCCTTTTTCAACACTCTACATGGTTGCCATTCATTTGTTCTCCCACATGTAAGAATATTTTTATATTTGTACATTTAGTCACAATCATTGACCACTCCAGTTTTATCTAAGTTATACAGTCCCAGTCTTTATCATCTATCTTTACCTCTAGTGTCATACATGCCCCTAGCCCACCTCGTTCAGCTTTACTCACAGACATCTTTGTTCAGTGTACTTAGAATATTGTGCTACCATCATGCAGTATTATGTTATCTGTTTCTGGATCTATACAGTCAATCCTACTGAACATTTGGTAGTCCTTCAGCATCAAATGCCCGATCTCTATCCTCTTACTATATCCCGATAGCCTGTGTTATCAGCTTTTAACTCTCAAAGTTTGCTCATTAATGTTAGTTCATATTAGTGAGACCATACAGTATTAGTGAGACCATACAATATTTTGTTTCTGGCTAACTTTGTTCAACATAATGTTCACAAGGTCCATCCACGTTATTATATGTTCCATGTCTTTGTTCTTACAGCTGCATAATTTTCCATCATGTGTACATATCACAGTTTATTTATCCACTCATCCATTGATGAACATTTGGGCTGTTTCTATGTCTTAGCAATCATGAATAATGCCTCAGTAAACGTCAATTTACAAATATTTGTTCATGTCCTAACTTTCGGTTCCTCTGAGTATATACCTAGTAATGTAATAGCTGGGTCATATGGCAAATCTATACCTAGCTTCCTGAGGAACTATCACACTGTCTTCCAGAGTGGTTGCACCATTCTACATTCCCACCAACAGCGAATAAGTGTGCCTCTTTCTCCACATCCTCTCCAGCACTTGTAATTTTTTTTTTTTTATTAATGGCCATTCTGTTAGGTGTGAGATGATAGCTCACTGTTGTTTTGATTTTCATTTCCCTAATAGCTGGTGAAGTTGGGCATTTTTGCATAAGTTTTTGAGCCATTTGTATTTCCTCTTTAGAAAAATGTCTGTCCATGTATTTTGCCCATTTTTTAACTGGGTTGTTTGTCTTTCTGTTGAGTTTTAGGATCCCTTTATATGTTCAGGATATTAAACCCTTATCTGATATGTGGTTTCCAAATATTGTCTCCCATTGCATAGGCTGCCTTTTTACTTTTGTGACAAAGTCCTTTGATGTACAGAAGTGTTTAATTTTGAGGAGATCCCATTGATCTATTTGTTGTTTGGTTGCTTAGGAAACCACCTCCTATAACAAGATCTTTAAGATATTGCCTTACATTTTTTTCTAAGAGTCTTATGGTCTTAGTGCTAATGTTTAGGTCTTTGATACATTTTGTGTTAATTTTTGTATAAAGTGTAAGATAGGAGTTCTCCCTCATTCTTTTGAAAATGGATATCCACTTCTCCAAACACCATTTATTGAAGAGGCTGCTCTGTCCAAGTTGCTTTGGCTTGACTGCCTTATCAAAGCTCAATTGTCTGTAGATGCGGGGGTCTATTTCTGAACATTCCTTTAGATTCCATTGGTTGATATATCTATTATTATGCCAGTACAATGCTGTTTTGACCACTGTAGCTTTCTTATATGTTGCAAAGTCAGGTAGTGTGAGACCTCCCATTTCGTTCCTCTTTCTCAACATATTTTTCGCTATGCGGGGCATGTTGCCCTTCCAAATAAATTTGGTTATTGGTTTTTCTATTTTTGCAAAGTAAGTTGTTGGGATTTTAATTGGTATTGCATTGAATCTATAAATCAGTTTAGGTAGAATTGACATCTTAACTGTAGTCTTCCAATCCATGAACATGGTATGTTGTTCCATTTTTTAAGGTCCTGTTTGATTTCTTTTAGCAGTTTCTTATACTTGTCTCTGTATAGGTGTTGTGGCCTTGGTTAGTTTATTTCTAAATACTTGATTCCTATTGTAAATGGAAATTTTTTCTTGATTTCCTCCTCTAGTTGCACATTACTTGTGTATAGGAACCAAGATTTTTGCATGTTGGTTTTGTAGCCTGCCACTTTGCTTTGTTCATTGATTAGTTCTAGTAGTTTTACAGTAGATTTTTCTGGATTTTCTACATATAGAATCATGTCAAGTGCAAAGAGTGAAAGTTTTACTTCTTCCTCTCCAATTTGGAAGCCTTTTATTTCTTTTTCTTGCCTAATTGTTCTAGCTGGAACTTCCAGCACAATGTTGAATGACAATGGTGATATTAGGCATCCCTGTCTTGTTCCTGATCTTAGAGGGCTAGCTATCAGTCTTTACCCATTGAGTATGATGTTAGCTGTGAGTTTTTCATATATTTGCTTTTATCATATTGAGAAAGTTCCCTTCTATCCTTTGAAGTCTTTTCATCAAGAAACGATAATGAATTTTGTTAAATGCCTTTTCTGCACTGATCGTGATGATCATGCGGTTCTTCCACTTTGATTTATTGATGTGGTGTATTCATTAATTGATTTTCTTATGTTGAACTAGCCTTGCGTACCTGGAATAAATCCCACCTGGTTGTGTGGTGTAATTCTTTAAATGTACTGCTGTTTTGGATTTGTGGGTATTTTGTTGTAGTTTTTTGCATCTATATTCATTAAAGAAATTGGTGTATAATTTTTTTTTCTTTTTTTTTTTTTGTAGTATCTATATCTGATTGTCCTATTAGGATGATGTTGACTTCATAGAATGAGTTAGGTAGCTTTACCTCCTCTTCAATTTTTTTGAAGTGTTTGAGCATTGTTCATACTAATTCTTTCTTGAGTGTTTGGTAGAATTCACATGTGAAGTCATCTGGTCCTGGGCTTTTCTTTTTTGGGAACTTTTTGATGACTGACTCAATCTCTTTACTTCTGATTGGTTTGTTGAGGTCGTCTGTTTCTTCTTGAGTCAGTGTTGGTTGTTTATGCTTTTCTAGGAAGTCCATTTCATCTAGGTTGTCTAGTTTATATTGTTGCTCATAGTATCTTGTCATTATCTCCTTTGTTTCTACAGGGTCAGTTGTTATGTCTCCTTTTCCATTTCTGATTGTATTTATTTGCATCCTCTCTCTCTTTTTGTTAGCCTAGCTAAGGGTCCCTCAATTTTATTATTTTCTCAAAGAACAAACTTCTGGTTTTGTTGATTCTATTGTTTTCCTGTTCTCAATTTCAGTTATTTCTCCTCTAATCTTTGTTATTTCTTTCCTTCTGTTTACTTTCCAGTTAGTTTGTTGTTCTTTCTCTAGTTCCTCCAGGTGAACCATTAATTCCTCAATTTTTGCTCTCTCTTCTCTTTTAATATAGGCATTTTGGGCAACAAATTTCCCTCTCAGCACTGTCTTTGCTGCATCGCATAAGTTTTGATATCTTATGTTTTCACTGTCATTTGCCTCAAGGTATTTACTTATTTCTCTTGTAATTTCTTCCTTTACTCACTGTTTTTCTTAAGTGTGATGTTTAGCCCCCATATATTTGTGAATTTTATGATCTTCTGCAAGTTATTTATTTCCAACTTCATTCTATTATGATCGAAGAAAATGTTTTGTGTAATATCAATATTTTTTAATTTGGTTGAGTTGCTTTGTGACACAACATGTGGTCTATCCTAGAGAATGTTCCATGAGCGCTTGAGAAAAATGTGTATCCTGCTGTTGTGGGGTATAGCATTCTATAAATATCTGTCAAGTCTAGTTTATTTATGGTACAATTCAACATCCATTTCCTTATTAATCCTCTTTCTAGATGTTTTATCCACTGATGAGAGTGGTGTATTGAAGTCTCTGCTATTATTGTAGAGGCATCTACTTCTCCCTTCAGTGTCCTCGGTGTTTGCCTCATGAATTTTGGGGCACTCTGGCTAGGTACATAAATATTTATGGTTGTTATGTTTTATTGATGCATTGACCTTTTTATTAATACATAGTGTCCTTCTTTGTCTCCTTTAATTTACTTTTGAAGTCTGTTTTTTTCTGATATTAATATAGCTACTCCCCTTTTTTTCTGATTGTTGTTTTTGTAAAATATCTTTTTCCAACCTTTCACTTTTGGCCTATTTTTTTCTTGTGTCTAAAGTGGGTTTCTTGTAGACAGCGTATGGATGTGTCGTGTTTTTTTGAATCCATTCTGCCAGTCTTTGTCTTTTTATTGGGGAGTTTAATCCATTAACATTTAGTGTTATTACTGTAAGAGCAGTACTTTCTTCTACCATTTTTTCTTTTGGATTTTATATGTCATATCTTATTTTTTTCTCTCTCTCCTTTTACCCTTCCTGATAATCTTCATTTCTACATTCTTATCCAAACCTCTCTCTCCTGTCTTTTCCTATCAGCCTGTAGCACCCCCTTTAGTATTTCTTGTAGTGCTGGTATGTAATTCACAAACTCTCAGTGTCTGTCTGAAAATGTTTTAATCTCTCCCTCATTTTTGAAGGTTAGTTTTTCTGGATATAGAATTCTTGCTTGGCAGTTTTTCTCTTTCAGTATCTTAAATATATAATGCTGCTGTCTTCTCACCTCCATGGTTTCTGCAGAGAAATCTGTGCATAGTCTTATCGAGCTTCCCTTGTATGTGATGGATTGCTTTTCTCTTGCTGCTTTCAGAATTGTCTCTTTTTCTTTGACACTGGACAATCTGATCAGTAAGTGTCTTGGAGTAGGTCTATTGGAATCTATTTTGTTTGGGGTATGCTATACTTCTTGAATCTGTAATTTTATGTCTTTCATAAGAGTGGTAAATTTTCAGTGACTTTCTTCTATTATTCTTTCTGCCCCTTTTGCCTTCTCTTCTCCTTTTGGGACATCCATAACACATATATTTATGTGTTTCATGTTGTTACTCATCTCCCTGAGACCCTGCTCATATTTTTTTCCATTCTTTTCACGTTTTCTTCTTTTGTGTGTATGTAATTCAAATGTCTTATTTTCCAGTTCTCTGATCCTTTCGTCTGCCTGTTCAAGTCTACTGTTGTATCCCTCCATTGTGTTTTTCATCGTTTCCATTGTGCCCTTCTTTCCCATAAGTTCTGCCATTTGTTTTTTCAAGTTTATGAATTTTTCTTTATGGTCATCTAGTGTCTTCTTTATGTCCTTCCTCTCTTTTGTCATATCTTCTTTGAATTCATTGAATTGTTTTAGGATTAGTTGTCTCAACTTCTGTATCATGGTTGATCTATTAGTTTGTTCCTTTGGTTGGTCCATATTTTCATGTTTGCTTGTATGGCTTGTTATCTTAAGCTGTCTAGGCATCTGATTTTCTTGATTAGTTTATTCTGGAGCTGGTTTTCACTCTTTTACCTAGGGTTTTCTTATTGGTTGGCTTTGTTCTCTAACTTTTGGTGTTCAGTTCAACTTATTCTACACCTCTAACTTAGGTTCTGTTCAGTTGATCAGAATTTTTCACCTCTTGTTTTTCTGTTTCTTGCCTTGCCTCGATATAGCCTTTTTGTGAGAGGATCTCCTCAGATATGATCAACCCCAGTCAGGTTTTCCCAGTCCAGAGAGGCCCAGGTCTCAGGAGGAGGACATGGAGTTTCCCTAAGAATGAGACTGTCCTGTGAGGCCTTAGACTCTGTGCTTTTCCAATCCTGTCCAGCAGGTGGTGCTTGTCAGCCTGCAGCTCCCTTCCAGTGTAAAGAGATGCAGTGCCTTTAGTTCTCTGCAGACTGGGTGCCTGTTGGGGTGTGGCTGACTAAAGCTGGCTTCTGAATTCCAGCCCCTGGGGTCTGAGTTTTTTCAGGAGGGCTGACTTTGAAGTGGACCATACTCCCCTTTTCTTGGGGGAGTTATCTCCTTTAGGGAATTTTCTCCTCCACTAGGTTCATTCTTTTGTCTGTTACACCTATCTCAGTTCTCTGTTGTCCTTGGTTGATAGACATGTTGCAAATATCTGAGGCTTTCTGTAATGAGCTACTTTGAATAGTTATTTAAAAAAGAAAAGAAGAAAAGAAAGAATCCCTTTTTAAGGCCTTACCCCAGTGTCAATACTGAGTATTTAAAAATATGAGCTTTAGGGTATTGTCTCTTTCACCTGGATGGTTACTCTCTAACAGCTAATAGCCCCTTGCCATGGGGCTATTGAAGTATACAAAGATAAGGAGTCAGAGAGCAAGATGAAAAACAGGGATGAAATTCAGAAAAAAAATGCTAAGCCTTTTTGGAACCACAGAATGGGTGCCCGTTTCTATGTGCCCCCCTTCCCAGAGTCCAGCCCTTCTCTAGCACCCCAAACACCCCCAACTCCAAAAGTTAATTAATTAATTTGTTAATTAATTCTGCAGTTCAGGCTGGGTTGAGCCCTGCTTCTTCTTCCCAGCAAATTGTTTTTTGCTCCCAGGAAGCTAGCTGTAAAGTTTCTCCAACAGCTTTAATTCTTCCCTTGCCAGGTGCTATTGAAGTGTAAAAAGATAAGGAGTCAGAGAGCAAGAAAACAAAAGGGGCAAAATGTAGGGGGGGGGAGCCTTTTTGGAGCCAGGGAATGGGTGCCTGCTTCTGTGTGCCCACCCCCCTTCCTGGAGCCCAACCCTTCTCCAGCACCCTGAACAACTCTAACTCTAAAAGTTAATTAATTTGTTAATTAATTCTGTCATTGAGGCTGGATTGAGCCCTCCCTCTTGCTCCCAGCAGATTGTTTTTTTTTTTCCTTTCAGGGATCCAGCTGTAAGATACTCCATGGGGTGTGGGTAGGGAGGTGTGCCAGACCCTTGTTTCAGGTGCTTGTGAATTTTGCTGCAACCTCAGTTGCTCTACCCATTCCAGACTAGTGTACAATGCATGACTAGTCACTAGAGACCCCCCAAAAATGCTATTTCATACAGTTCCTGGCTAATTACCAACTGCCCTAGAGGAGTGACTAAATTTCACACCTAGCACTCCACCGTCTGGCCCTGCCCCTGTATCTGTTCTTTTTAGATTATTGCTCCCTCATCACTAGTTGCGTCTATGTCTAGGTATCTTACATTCTACAATATCAAGCATTTATTTTACATTTTTCACAGAATTCACATTAGTGTTAACATAAAATATCTCTCTTTTTGTGTTTGGCCTATTTCACTCAGATTATGTCTTCAAGGTTCATCCATGTTGTTATATGTTTCATGACCTCATTACTTCTTGCTGCTACATAATATTCCATTATTTGTATATACCACATTTTGCTTATCCACTCATCTGTTGAAGGACATTTTGATTGTTTCCATCTCTTGGCAATTCTGAATAATGCCACTATGAACATTGGTGTGCAAATATCTGTGTCACTGCTTTCAGATCTTCTAGGTATATACCGAGAAGTGAAATTGCTGGATCATAGGGTAACTTGATATCTAGTTTTCCAGACTGTTTTCCAGATTATACAGTCCCATCAGCAATGAATAAGAGTTCCAATTTCTCCACATCCTTTCCAGCATTTGTAGTTTCCTGTTTCTTTAATGGCAGCCATTCTAATTGGTGTGTGATGATATCTCATTGTGGTCTTAACTTGCATGTCCCTAATAGCTAGTGAAGATGAACATTTTTTCATGTGTTTTTTTATCCATTTGTATTTCCTCTTCAGAGATGTTTTTTCATATTTTTTGCCCATTTTATAATTGGATTGCTTGTACTATTATTGTTGAGTTGTAGGATTTCTTTATATATGCAATATATCAGTCTTTTATCAGATACATGGTTTCCAAAATTTTTTTCCCATTGAGTTGGCTGCCTCTTCACCTTTTTGACATAAATTCCTTTGAGGTACAAAAGCTTTTAATTTTGAGGAGTTCCCATTTATCTATTTTTTTCTTTCATTGCTTATGCTTTGGGTATAAGGTCTAAGAAGTGACTTCCTAATACAAGGTCTTTAAGATATTTTCTTACATTATCTTCTAGGAGTTTTATGGTACTGTCTCTTATATTGAGGTCTCTGATACACTTTGAGTTAATTTTTGTGTAGGTTGTGAGGTAGGGGTCCTCTTTCATTCTTTTGGATATGGATATTGAGTTCTCCCTGCCCCATTTGTTGAAGAGACTGTTACGTAGTTCAGTGGGTTTGGGGGCCTTATCAAAGATCAGTCAACCATAGATCTGGGGGTCTATTTCCAAATTAAATTCAATTCCATTGATCAATGTCTGTTTTTGTGCCAATACCATGCTGTTTTGACTACTGTGGCTTCATAGTAAGCTTCAAAGTCAGGAAGTGTAAGTCCTCCCACTTTGTTTTTCTTTTTTAGAATGTTTTTAGCAATTCAAGGCATCTTTCCCTTCCAAATTAATTTGATAACTAGCTTTTCAAAGTCTGCAAAGTAGGTTGTTGGAATTTTGTTTGGAATTGCATTGAATCTGTAGATGAGTTTTGGTAGAAATGACATCTTAATGACATTTAGCCTTCCTATCCCTGAACATGGAATATTTACCATCTTTTTAGTTACGTAGTTTTCTATATATAGGTCTTTTACACCTTTGGTTAAGTTTATTCCTAGGTATGTGAGTTTTTAGTTGCTTTTGTGAGTGGAATCTTTTTCTTGAGTGTGAGAGAGCCCTTTTGAAACCAGGGCCCAGGAGAGGAGGACCAGCAGATGTCACCATGTGCCTTTCCATGCGGCAGGGAACCCAGGATGCCAACAGCCTTTCCTCACATAAGGTTTTTCCTCTTGATGCTTTAATTTGCACATTTTCATGGCCTTAGAACTTTAAGTTTGTAAACTAATAAATCCCCATTGAAAAAGCCAACCTATGTCTGGTACATTGCATTCCAGCAGCTTTAGCAAACTGAAACAATGTCTAAAGCAAAGGGCAACTTATCTATACATGACCAAAGTAAATGCTAACTTTTCTGTACATCTTGAAATTAGCCACATACACCTAAAACAAGTTATCTGTTAGGCAAGTTATCTGAGACTCTCCAATCCTACACACAACTTCTATGATGTTCTGAAATTCTTCAAACCTAGGTCTTGGATTTCCTCCAAACCAGAACTTTTGTTATGGATAAATAAGTTTTGTTACCTAGAATTCCATCCTTTTATAAGTCGTGACTTTCTTGTTGTTTTTGCTTAACCAATTATATCTCTCTTTGTGTAATGTCATGTTTATTATATAAGCTACCTCTTTCTCAGGGAAAAACAGAGTGCTTTTGTCTCAGCATTGAGCAATCCACAATTTTCAAATTATCTTCTTTGGATAAATAAATTGTCTCTCTTTTCTAAATAAATTTGTTCTTTTTTTGACCCTCGTTTGTACCTATTAAGTTTTTAGCTAGTTTAGGATCATGCAAGTGGAGTAAGTTGTCTGTTCAGGCACACTTCATTTTATTGTGCTTCACTTTATTGTGCTTCACACATATTGTGCTTTTTTCTTTTAATTGAAGGTTTGTGGCAACCCTGAATTGAGAAAGTCTATCAGCATATTTTTTCCAACAGCATTTGCTCCCTTTTTTGTCTGTGTCACATTTTGTAATTTTTTCAATATTTCAAACTTTTTCACTATTGCTGTATGTGTTAGATATATTGTTATATCTGTGATTAGGGGTCATTGGTGTTACTATTGTAATTATTTAGGGGCACCCCAAACAATGCCCATATAAGATGGCAAACTTAATTGATAAATGTTGTGTGTGTTATGAACTCTCCACTGACTGGTCCTTCCTCCATCTTTCTCTCTCTTTCCTCAGGCCTCCTTACACCCTGAGACACAAAAATAATGCAAATAGGCCAATTGATAACCCTACAGTAGCCTATAGATGTTCATATGAAAGGAAGAGTTGCATGTCTCTCTCTTTAAATCAAAAGCCAGATATGATTAAGCTTAGTGAGGAAGAAATGTTGAAAACTGAGGCCAAAAGCTAAGCCTCTTTTGCCAGTTAGCCAAATTTTGAATGCAAAAGAAAAGGTCTTGAAGGAAATTAAAAGCACTGCTCTAGTGAACACATGAATGAAAAGAAAGCAACACAGCCTTATTGTTGATATGGAGAAAGTTTGGGTGGTCTGGATTGAATATCAAACCTGCTAAACATTCCCTTAATTTAAAGCCTAATCCAGAGCAAGACCCTAACTCTTTTCACTAATATGAATGCTGAGAGAGGTGAGGAATCTGCCAAATGAAAGATTGAAGCTAGCAGAGTTTGGTTCATGAGGCTTAAGGAAAGAAGCTGTCTCTATAACATAAAGTGCATAACATAAAGTAGAAAGTTATCTGCAGGAAATTATCCAGAAAATCTAGCTAAGACAATTAATGAATAGAGTTTGAATGTAGATGAAACAGTCTTCAATTGAAAGAAGATGCCATCGATGACTCATAGCTGGAGAGGATAAGTCATTGCCCAGCTTCAGATCTTCAAAGGACAGACTGACTCTCTTGTTAGGGGATAATGCAGCTTGTGACTTTAAGTTGAAGCCAGAACTCGTTTACCATTCTGAAAATCCTAGGGCCCTTAAGAATTATGCTAAATATACTCTGCCTGTACTCTATAAATGGAACTACAAAGGCAGGATGACAGCACATCTGTTACAACAGTTTACTGAGTATTTTAAGCCCACGGATGAGACTTACTGCTCCAAAAAAAAAAAAAAAAAAAAAAAAATCCTATCAAAATATTACTACTCATTAACAATGCATCTGGTCTTCTAAGAGCTCTGATTGAGGTGTTCAGTGACATTAATGTTGTTTTCATTTATGCTAATACAATATCCATTCTGAGGCCCATGGATCAAGGAGTGATTTTGACTTTCAAGTCTTATTATTTAAGAAATGAATTTCATGTGTCTATAGCTACCATAGACAGTGACTCTTCTGATGGATCTGAGCAAAGTAAATGGAAAACCTGTAAAGGATTCACCGTTCTAGATGTCATTAAGAATATCTGTGATTCATGGGAGGGGGTCAAAATATCAACATTAACAGGAGTTTGGAAGAAGTTGACTCCAGCCCTTATGGATGACTTTCAGGAGTTCAAGACTTCAGTGGAAGAAGTAACTGCAGATGTGATGGAAATAGCAAGAGAGCTAGAATCAAAAGTGGAGCCTGAAGATATGACTGAATTGCTGCAATCTCTTGATCAAATTTGAATAGATGAGGAATTGATTCTTATGGATGAGCAAACAAAGTGGTTTCTTGAGATGGAATCTACTTTTGGTGAAGATGCCATGAATATTGTTTAAATGACAGCAAAAGATTTAGAATATTACATCAACTGAGTTGATAAAGCAGTGGCAGGGTTTGAGAGGACTGACTCCAATTTTGATGTAAATTCTACTTTGGGTAACATGCTGTCAAACAACATTGCATTCTACAGAGAAATCTCATGAAAGGAAGTCAATTGATGCAGCATAATTCATTGTTGTCTTATTTTAAGAAATTGCCACAGCCACCCCAACCTGCAGCAACCACCAAACTAAGCAGTTAGCAGCCATCAACACCAAGGCAACACCCTCCACCAGCAAAAAGATTATCACTCACTGAAGGCTCAGATGATGATTAGCATTTTTTAGCAGTAAAGCATTTTTAAATTAAGGTATGTACATTGTGTTTTTTAGATAATGCTATTATACACATAATAGGCAAATATAGTGTAAACGTAACTTTTATATGCACTGTGATACCAAAAATTCACATGACTCAATTTATTGCAGTATTTGCTTTATTGCAGTGGTCTGGAACTGAACTCTCAATATATCTGATGTATGCCTATACTTTCCTGGTTGACAGTGTAATAATATGTAGCCTTTTCAAGAAATAGTATCCGTAACTGTTAAATCCCATTTAGAATGCTATTTATTACATTTGAGTGGAGACCCAGATCCCCAGTGTACCTCCCTGACATCAAGGAGTAGGGCAGGGATGTAGAGTTTCAACAGTCTTGCCTCATTCCAACTTATTGATGCAAGATGGGGTTAGAATCTTAGTTCCTGAAGCAGAAATAAAGTAGCATCCTAGACTGGTGACTGGCCCTGCTTTGCACTGCCTCATTCATTCAGAGTCATTGTCGCCAGATGAGTATGAGATTCAGGCACCCAGTGGACCTTACTGACATTATGGGTAGCAAGATATTGGGGTGCTTGCTAGCCCCACCTTGTGTCACCTTCTTTTGTCTAATGGATGCTGAGTGTGGTAGGAGCTCATCTCTCCACACCCTGACAGGGGAATTGGAGCACCTCCTGGTTCTTCTGTATATGAGTGCAATATCCACTTCAGCATCAGACTTTCAGGCATTATCATAGCACGGGGTCAGAACACCATCTCGTTTCCCCAGGTGGAGAATGGAAGAGGAACTCATTTTGTCTGTAGATGTTGGCAGTATTGGGTTAGGGGCTTCTACATCGCCTGTTATGGGATATGAAAACCAGGGGACTCACCAGTGTGAGGTTCCTGAAGTCCCCAGGCATTACCCCTTTCTCTTTCCATCTTTCAGAGTCTTTCTGTGCTTGTTTTTATTTCCATGATTTTTTGCTGATAGCAGGATCTATGAGAAATGGGGCTTCTCTTGAATGAACCAGAAGTTTGGTTTCAGAGGAGAGACGGGTATCCCATGTGGCCTAGAATTTTATGACCCAACCAAGTCATGTACCTGACTGTAACACCCCATTTTTGTTTTTCCCATGTCTCTGTGATCCGGAGTGAGGACCAGGGCATATATTTTAAAAATATGCCCTGCTTTCATTTCCCAGCTGGTATGACAAATACCACAAAATGGGTTGGCTTACATTACACAGTGTAATTTATTCTCTGTCAGTTTAAGAGGCTAAAAGGTTTGCTTCCTCCCAGGAACTGTACTATTTTGGATGCCCTGCAATCCTTGAGATCCTTGGCTTTCCTATTACATAGTGATGACCTTTCTTTTCCCTTCCACTTTCTGTTACTTCTGGCTTCTGGAGCCTTCCTTTGGCTTTTTCTAAATATGTATGAATTTCTTTTTCTTATAAAATACTCCTGTAACCCAGATTAAGGCCCCACCTTGTTCACTGAAGCCACATCATACTAAAAACACCATCTTCCAAAGGTGCTATTTACAATAGCTTCACACCCATAGGGATGTGGATCACAACCAAGAACACGTTGGCAGTGGGCTACATAACTTATTCTATCACATGGCCTCATAACATTTTACTAAATCAGCCAAGCCCCCATAATTTGTGTATTCTGTTCACAAATATAGTGGTTTATTTTCTCATCAATTTCTTAGACTTGCAGGGAGCAAGTATTCTAGTAAGTAGCTGCAGTGTGCTTAGGAATGTCATAAATCCAGGAGCTAGAGATGAATGAAGAGTAGAATTTGCAGTTTATTGGGCGAGGCAGGTGTATCAGAAGGTATGTTCAGTCTTTTTAGTTCTAGAGTTGCTGATATTGAAGATGGTGAAATCCTGGAATATTATGAGAACATTGGCAGGGAAATTCCCCAGAAGCCTGAATCATGATTGAATAGCACTTTTTTTTTTTTTTTGCTGAGTTTTTTTCATTGCCTTCAATAGGATATAACACTGTGCAGATAAGACTGTTGTATCTTCTTAAAAATTTTATGTTGTAGTAATGTATATACTTCATAACATTTCCCATTTTAACGACTTTCAAGTATACAATTCAGTTGTGTTAGTTATAGTTGAATGTAATCACCACCATGCCATTATATTACCAAAACTTTTCCATTTCCCCAAAATCTGTATCCATTAAGCATTAAATCCCCATGCCCCACCTCCATCCACACCCCTGGTAACCTGTAATCTGTCTCTGAATTTGCATAATTTACTAATCTCCTATAGGTGTGATCATACAGCATTAGTTCTTTTATGCCTAGTTGACTTCACTCAACATGATGTCTTCAAGCTTGTTGCATGTTGTAGCATCTTTCAGAACTTCTGTCCTTTTTATGCTAACTGATATTCCATTGTGTGCATATACCTCATTTTGTTCATCCTTTCACCCACTGATGGACAATGGGGTTGATTCCACATTTCATCTATTATGAATAATGCTGCTATGAATGTTGGTGTACCAATATGTGTCTGAGTCAGTCCTTTCAATATTTGGTATATACCTAGAAGTGTTTTCACTGAGTCATATGGTGATTTGAAGTTTAACTGTATGAGGAACCACCAAACTGTTTTCCATAGTGGATGCACCATTCCCACCAAAAATGTATAGGTGTTCCTATTTCTCTGCGGCCTCACCAAATATTATATTCTGGTTTTAAAACAATAGCCATTCTAATGGTCATGCAGTGATATCACATTTTGTTTTGCATTTCCCTAATGGCTAAAATGATACTAAAAATATTTTCATGTTTTTATTGGCTATTTGTATAGATTCTTTGGAAAAATGTTTATTCAAGACCTTGGCCCATTTTTCAATTGGGATGTTTGACTTTCATTGTTGAGTTATAGGAGTTCTTTATTCTGGACAATAAACCTTTATCACGTATATGATTTCCATTTTTTCCCCATTGTGTAGGTTGTCTTTTCACTTTATTGATAAAGTTCTCTGATGCACAAAAGCTTTTAATTTTGATGAGTTCCATTTTACCTAATTTTTCTTTTGTCTCTCATGGTTTGGTATAAAAATCTAAGAATCATTACCTAATACAAGATCTTGAAAATATTCCCCTATATTTTCATCTAGGAATTTTATAAGATTGTGTCCTTATATTTAGGACTTTAATCTATTTTGAGTTAACTTCTTGTATGTGATGTGGGGTATGGGTCCACTTTCATTCTTTTGCACATATATATCTAGTTTATCCAGGACCATTTGTTGAAAACTTTTCTTTCCCCATTGAAAAAAGATTGTCAACCTTGTCAAATATCAGTTAGCCATAGATGTGATGGTTTATTTTTGAACTCTCAGTTCTATTCTGTTGGTTGATATGTGTGTTCTTGTGCCATACTACACTATTTTTATTACTGAGGCTTTATAAGAAGTTTTGAAATCAGGAAGTATGAGTCCTCCAAATTTGTTCATCTTTTTAAAGATGATTTTAGCTATTTAGGGTCCCTTGCCCTTCTATATATGAATTTGATAATTGACTTTTCTATTTCTATGAGAATGATGTTGGAATTTTGATTGGATTTCATTGAATTTGTAAATTGCATTAGGTAGTATTGACATCCTAACCAAATTAAGTCTTCCAATCCATGAGCATCAAATATATTTCCATTTATATAGGCTGCCTTTAATTTTTTTCAACAATGTTTTGTAGTTTTCCATGTAAAATCCTTTACATAATTTGTTTTAATTTATTCCTAGATATTTGAATTTTTAGTTGATATTATAAATGGAATTGTTTTATTGCTTTCCCTTTCAGATTGTTCATTGCTGGTGTACAGAAACACTGTTGTTGTTGTTTTTTTTCTCATTTTTTTTTTACCCCACCATTTTGCTGAATTTATTACTTCTAGTAATTTTCTTCTAGATACATTAGGATTTTCTCTATATAGGTCCATGCCATCTGTGAATAGGGAAATTTACTTCTTCCTTTCCAATTTAGATGCCTTTTGTTCCTTTTATCTATCTAACTACTCTAGCTAGAACTTCTGCCATACTGTTGAATAGCAGTGGTGAAAGTGGGCATCCTTGTCTTTTTCCTGATCTAAAGGGAAAACTTTCAGTCTTACTGATTGAGTATGATGTTAGCTGTATGTTTTTCATATATGCCTTTTATCATGTTGAGGATGTTTTCTTTAATTCCTAGTTTTCTGGGTGTTTTTATTGGGAAGGGTTTTGTCAAATGCCTTTTATGTGTCCATTGATCTCTTTTCCTTCTCTCTATTAATGTGGTGTATTACATTGATTGATTATATTAAGTTGAACCACCCTTGCACTCTTGAGTTAAACTTCACTTTGTTGTATTGTACAAACTTTTAATGGGTTGTTGGATTTGCTTTTCTAGTATTTTGTTGATTTTACTTTTTATGCATTTGCATTTTAGATCCTGTTAGAAGTAGAAGGTGAAATTATAAACCAGAAACACTATAGTACTGGCATTTCTAGTGATTCCTGTATGAGATCTTGGTCTACTGACTGGGGTCATTTCCTTTCAATGTGAATAAGCCCCTTTAGCGTTTCTTGTCAGGTAGGTCTAATGGTGACAGACTCCCTCAGATTTTGTTCATCTGGAAATGTCTTAATCTGCCCCCGTTTTTGAAAGTTTCAGTGGATATGAAATTTTTGGCTGGAAGTTATTTTCTTTCAGCATTTTTAATATGTTGTCTCAATGCCTTCTTGCCTCCTTTGTTTTTGATGAGTAATCAGCTCCCAGATACATGATGTATTGTTTCTCTTTTGCAGCTTTCATGATTCTCTCTGTCTTTGGCATTTAGTAGTTTGATTACAATGTGTCTGGCTATGATCCTTTGAGTTTACACTGTATGGAGTGTGTTGATCTCCTTGGATGAGTATTTTCATGTCTTCTGTTAAATTTGTAAAAATTTCAGCCATTACTTCTTTGAAAATAATTTCTGCCACTTTCTCTTTCTTTTCCTTCTCAGACTTGTGTAATGCATGTAATTTTACACTTGGTGTTGTCCCATAAGTCTCTTAGGCTTTGTTCATTTGTCTTCATTTTTTTATTTTTTTCTGCACCTCAAACTGAAAATTTTTCAGTTGCTTTATTTTAAAGTTCAGGATGCTTTCCTCTTCCAGCTTCAGTTTGCTTTTGAATCCCTCTAGGGAATTTTTTTATTTCTGTTATTGTGGACTTAATCTACAGGGTTTCTGTTTTCTGTTTCAATTTAAATTCTCATTTTGTACATAAATTTTTTTCCTGATATCCTTTAATTTTTGTCTGTGTTCTCCTTTAGCTCTTGAGCATATTTAAAACCATTTTTTAAAGTCTTTGTCTGGTATGTCCTCTATTTGGTCTTGATTCATAGTTGATGTTTTATCTTGCTCATTTAGATGGCCATTGTTTCCTGTTTCTTTGTGTATCTTGTAATCTATTATTGTACATGGTATATTTTAATATTTCAATGTGTTAATTATGGAATTTAGATCTTCATAGTCTATTTCTTATGTTTTTATCCAGCCAATGGCATGACAGAGATTGCCCTGAATGCCAGGAACTAACAGAAACAAAGAATACCTTTCTTTGGAAATTATCCCATGTGGGCTGATGTTTTACCTCAGAGCTTAGCCCTCATAACCATGAACCTAAACAGCAGCCTGAGGTAATAGTGCCAGGTTCTCTCTCATGTTTTCTGAGCACATGCCTTGTCCTAGAATGGCCTTAGAAATTCCCCTGTTCATAAGGCTCCCAATGTCTTCTCTGCTCCCTATAAAATATTCTTTTCTCCTGATTTGCAGTATTGTATGTATGTCTTAAAATTGATAATCCTTTTCCCCAGGCCCTTGTAGTTTGAATGTTCCTTGCAATGACTTAGTTGCAGGCAACTAGTGCATGCAGTGCAAGTTTACAATGGTAAGCCAGAGACAAGGCTACCTACCACCAATAGATTGGTACAGACATATAGGTACCCCATTATGTGCATAGGCTAACCTGCTTCCTCCATAACCAGGACCATGGAACTATACTGAGGGCCCAGACTTGATCTGCACCAAGCAACTGGGGGTGGGGGTGGGTGGGTGGGGGAAGGGCCAGCAATAGCTATGAGGTTTTTCTACCCTTTTTAAGTTGCCTGTTTCTTGATTTAGCATTGACTTAGTTACTACATTCCTTTAATTATTTTCTGGACTTCTGAGAAAGATGGTTTTGCCAGTTTTTGTAGTTCTTTCAAGATTTTGTGGGAGTATGTAAACCTGGAGCATCTCATTCTGCTAGTGATGATGACACTCCCTTGAGTCTGTTGATTTGACCCCTGCTCTTTAAACAACCCATCTAGCACTTGGTATCCATTCAAATTGTATCTTTTACCGAGTTCCCAGAAAAATTTCAGGTTTTGGAACATTGAAGATGTTCAATAAATTTTATTTAATTAACTATTATTTGTTCTGTAAAAGAATGAGTTGATTTGTAGTGAAGACTCTTCTCCTGTGACATGCCATTGTGCTTTGGGATTGCATGAATGTACCTACCATCTGTTCTAAGGCATGCTGAAAATTGAGGCCCTTCTTACATCTGCAGTCATTTTCCACCTCCTCATTGCCTGGGATATCTCTGCTTTTGGTGGCTGTGGTGGTTTGGAGCTGTATGTGCCCCAGAAAAACATATTCTTAAACTTAATCCAGGACTCAGGCAAGATGGCAGCATAGAGAGGAGTGGAAGCTAAGTAGTCCCCCTGGAACTACTACAAAAAACCAGAAACAACTAGTAAATAATCCAGAATAACTGCGGGGGGACAAACGAGACCATCCATTCATCATACACCAACCTGAATTGGGAGGAATGCCCGAGAACACAGCATAAAATCTGTAAGTAAAACCTGCGGAACCAGGTCGGGAGACCCCCTCCCCCATAGCCTGAGCTGCGGAGCCTCATGGTGCCAGAGAGAAGCTGTCTCCCAGCAAGCGAATATAGCTCAGCTGAGCTCCAACTGGGGTTTTAAGTAGCGAGTGTGAACTGCTCACTACAGGTACACAGCCCCAAAAAACAGACAGAGGCTTTGGGTGACGACTGACCTGGGAGAGCCAGAGGGTCGCCTTGACTGGGTCTGAAGGGGACTATCTGTTTCTTTTTCGGCTCAGTGGAGAAAGCCCCAGTCATTTTAACTTTCCAGGGCTGTGACTCAGGGAAGGGCGGAGACAGCACAAGCAGAGAGCAAGACCATTGAAATGCTAATGACCTCCACCTGAGGGGTCTGTCTTCTCTAGGAGGAAAGGGGTGGGGCCCTTTCCATTCAGAACCAGACCCCAGAGCCTGGGGGAACACGGCCATACCTCCTCACAACAGTCAAGAATTATAGGCGTCACCTGCTGGGCAGAAAAGCACACTGACCCGAGGCATCAAAGGGTGGAGCAATTTTGTAAGACACACCCTCAGGGAAACCAGATACTGAATATTTCTTCCCTCTGGGACCTGAGCCTGTTCTGGTCTGGGAAAACCTGATTTGGATAACCAAGGAAACCATGCCTAGACAACAGAAAATTACAACCTACACTAAGAAAAACAAAGTTATGGCCCAGTCAAAGGAACAAACGTACACTTCAACCGAGATACAGGAATTTAAACAACTAATGCTAAATCAATTCAAAAAGTTTAGAGAAGATATCGCAAAAGAGATAGAGGCTGTAAAGGAAGCACTGGACATGTATACGGCAGAAATCAAAAGTTCAAAAAACCTACTAGTAGAATCTATGGAAATGAAAGGCACAACACAAGAGATGAAAGACACAATGGAAACATACAACAGCAGATCTCAAGAGGCAGAAGAAAACACTCAGGAACTGGAGAACAAAACACCTGAAAGCTTACACGCAAAGGAGCAGATGGAGAAAAGAATGAAAAAATATGAGCAACGTCTCCGGGAACTCAAGGATGAAACAAAGTACAATAATGTACGTATCATTGGTGTCCCAGAAGGAGAAGAGAAGGGAAAGGGGGCAGAAGCAATAATAGAGGAAATAATCAATGAAAATTTCCCATCTCTTATGAAAGACATAAAATTACAGATCCAAGAAGCGCAGCGTACTCCAAACAGAAGAGATATGAATAGGCCTATGCCAAGACACTTAATAATCAGATTATCAAATGTCAAAGACAAAGAGAGAATCCTGGAAGCAGCAAGACAAAAGCAATCCATTACATACAAAAGAAGCTTAATAAGACTATGTGCGGATCTCTCAGCAGAAACCATGGAGGCAAGAAGGAAGTGGTGTGATACATTTAAGATACTGAAAGAGAAAAACCACCAACCAAGAATCCTGTATCCAGCAAAGCTGTCCTTCAGATATGAGGGAGAGCTCAAAATATTTTCTGACAAACAGACAATGAGAGACTTTGTGAACGAGACACCTGCCCTACAGGAAATACTAAAGGGAGCACTACAGGGTGATAGAAGACAGGAGTGTGTGGTTTGGAACACAATTTTGGGAGATGGTAGCAATGTAAGTACACTGAACAAAGGTAACTATGGATATGGTTGGGAGAGAAAGATGGGGAGCATGTGAGACACCACAAGAAAGGAGGAAAGATAACGACTGGGACTGTGTAACTTGGTGAAATCTAGAGTATTCAACAATTGTGATAAAATGTACAAATATGTTCTTTTACGAGGGAGAACAAGCAAATGTCAGCCTTGCAAGGTGTTAAAAATGGGGAGGCATTGGGGGAGGGATGCAATCAGCATAAACTAGAGACTGTAACTAATAGAATCATTGTATTATGCTTCCTTTAATGTAACAAAGGTGATATACCAAGGTGAATGCAGATAAGAGGGGGGGATAGGGGAGGCATGTTAGACACTTGACATTGGTGGTATTGTCTGATTCTTTATTCTGCTTTGATTTAAGGTTATTTTTCCTTTTGCTGCTTCCTAGCTGTCATTTTTTTTTTGTTTCCTCTTCCTTTTGCCTCTCTACCTTCTTTGACTCTCCCTCCTGCCTTGTGGAAGAAATGTAGATGCTCTTGCTTAGTATGAGCAGAATGTTCAATTAGGATGAACTTAAATGTTTGGAAATGAACAGGGGTGTTGGTAGCAAGATGTGAGAATAACTAACAGCGCTGAATGGTGTGTGAATGAGGTGGAAAGGGGAAGCTCAGAGTCATATATGTCACCAGAAGGAAAGTTGGAGGTCAAAAGATGGGAATGTATAAAACTGAATCCTGTGGTGGGCAATGTCCGTGATCAATTATACAGATAATAGAAATTGCTTCCATGAACCAGAACAAATGTATGACAATACAATTAGAAGTTAATAACAGAGGGGCATATAGGGAAGAACTATATACCTATTGCAAACTATATACTACAGTTAGTAGTATTTCAACATTCTTTCATAAACAGCAACAAATGTACTATATCAATACTATGAGTCAACAATTGAGGGGGGTTGGTTAGGGATAGGGTAGGATTAGAGTTTCCTTTTCTTTTTTTCTTTTTTCATCTTTCACTTTATTTCTTGTCTGGAGTAATGAAAAGTTTCTAAAAATTGAACAAAAATTAAGTGTGGTGATGGATGCACAGCTGTATGAGGGTACCCAGGGGCAAGTGATTGTACACTTTGGATCTTTGGATAATTGTATGGTATCTGAACAATCTCAATAAAAATGAAAAAAAAAAACAAAAAACAACAAACAAAAACAAAAAAACCCTCTTCCCCATTCTCCATGAAGACATGCTTCTCTTTCTAATCTCAGCTCAAGTGTCTGTTGCCTCTGATAAGCCTTCTGCAGAGCACCTCATCTAAGGTAGTTACCGCCAAACACATTCTGACCCAATACCCTGTTTAATCTCCTGCATTGCAGTATCACATGTGAAATTATCTTGTTTACTTGCTTATTTTATGTGTTTTCCCATAAAAATTTAATGATCATGACAGCAGGAAACCTATCTTCCTTTTTCATTACCACAATCCTAGTGCCTAGAATAGTACCTAGCAAATAGTAAGCACTCAAAAAATATTTTTTCAGTGAATGAGTGACAATTTCAATTATTTTCCACTGTATCCAAATGTCTTACTCATCAATTTTGTCTATTCTCAGCAGTTGACTATTTCATCTGACATAAAAACTACAAACCTTCCCACATGGTTATTTTCCTCTTTCCCTTCTGTTATGAAGGATAATGTTTTCTTTCCTTTCCTAAAGTTCTGGGTCCTGTCTTTTTCTACCTTAGAGGAGTCTCGATAACACTTGAATCCTGTTTGTCTCCTAAACCCTGTATGTAGCTTAGTGATTATAAGCTTGGATTTTATAATCCAACATGCTTGGATTCAAACATGAGGTCTTGCTATGAAATCTTGGTCAAGTTATATAATGTCTCTCAGCCTCAGTTTCCTCATGTGCTAATTGGGAATGATAACACTTATGTCATAGGGTTGTTGTGAAGATGAAAATAAATATTTTTAAAGTGCAAAAAAAAAAAAAAAAACTTAATCCATTCCTGTAGGTATGAACTTATTGTAAGTAGGACATTTTGATGAGTTTACTTCAGTTAAGGTGTGGCCTGCTCAATCTGGAAGGATCTTAAACCTATTACTGGAGTCCTTTATAAGCAGAATGAAATTTAGAGACTTTTTGCTGTTGAGTTGTAAGGTTTGTTTATATATTCTGGATATTACACCCTTTTTGGAGATGTGGTTTCCAAATATTTTCTCCCATTCAATAGGTTGTCAATGAACTTCTATGAAAAAGTCCTTTGATGCACAAAAGTTTTTAATTTTGGTGAGGGTCCCATTTGTCTATTTTTTGTTGCTTGTGCTTTGGGTGTAAAGTCTAAGAAACCTTGCTTAACACACGGTCCTGAAGATGCTTCCCTACATTTTCTTCTAAGAGTTTGATAGTTCTAGTGCTTTTGTGTATTTGATCTGTTTTGAATTGAAATTTGTTGATAGGGTTGATATTGTATGTGGTGAGGCAAGGGTGCATATTCATTCTTTGCATATGGAGATCCAGTTTCCCCAGCACCAATAGTTGAAGAGACTTTTCTTTCCCAGTTGGGTGGACTTGGCAACCTTGTCAAAACTCAGTTGGCCTTAAATATAAAGGATGATCTCTGAACTCTCAATTTGATTTGTTGGTCTTTATGTCTGTCCTTGTGCCAGTACCATTCTTTTTTTATTATTGTGGCTTTGTAGTAAATTTTAAGATTGATAAGTGTTAAGTCCTCCAACTTTGTTCTTCTTTTCCAAGATGCTTTGGCTGTTTGGTGCCCCTTACCCTTACATATAAATCTGATGATTGGCTTTTCCATTTTTGCAAAGAAGATTGTTGGAATTTTGATTGGGATTGTGTGGATTCTATAAGTCACCTTGGGTAGAATTGACATCTTAGCAATATTTAGTCTTCCAATCCATGAATGTGTAAACACCTTCCTTTTCTTTAGATCTTTGTTTTGTAGTTTGTTATGTACAACTCCTTTACCTCCTTAGTTATATTTATCCCTAGATATTTGATACTCTTAGTTGCCATTGTAAATGGAATTTTTCTCTTAATTTCCTCTTCAGATTGTTCTTTACTAGTGTACAGAAATACTGTTGATTTCTGCATGTTGATCTATCCAACCACTTTACTGGTTTTGTTTATTTGTTCTCATAGTTTTTTTGTGGATTTTTTCAGGATTTTCTCTATATAGGATCATGTCATCTGCAAATAGGGAAATAATCACTTCTTCTCTTCCAGTTTGGATGCCTTTTATTTCTTTTTCTCAACTAATTTCTCTTTTCAGAACTGCCAGTGAAATGTTGGTTAACAGTCATGTCAGTGGTATTCTTGTCTTTTTCCAGATCTTAGAGGGAATACTTTCAGTATTTCTCCATTTAATATGACATTAGCTGTGAATTGAAGAACTTTTCTTCTATACCTAGATATTTAAACATTTTATCATGAAAGGGTTCTGGATTTTGTCAATTTCATTTTTGCATTGAATTTAAATGATTATGTGGGTTTTTTTTTTCCTTCATTAGTTTCATTTTGCTAAAGCTTATATACAAGAAATGAGTTGTCTTTTACAATGGGTATTTATTAACTTAAAATTTACATTTCTTAGCCTGTGAAAATGTCCAACTCAAGGCATCATCAGGATGAAACCTACTCTAAAGATAGGCTGCTGGCATCTGCAGCTCCTCTGTTACATGACAAGGCACATGGCAATGTCTGCTGATTGTTCTCTCCCAGGTTTTGTTGCTTTTAGCTTCTGGCTTCAGTAGCTCCCTCTCTCAGCACCTCTGGTGCTCTTCTCTGAACTTCTCTTGATTTCATCTCTTAGCTTCTGTATGTGTTTTATCCTCTTACAGAGGACTCCAGCAAGAAGATCAAGACCCAACTGGGATGAGGCAGGTCGCATGTCAATTGGAATAACCTAATCAAAAAGTCCTTCCCACAGTAGGGAAGTACCCACGGGAATGGATTAAAAGAACATGGCCCTTACCTCCTCACACCAGTCAAGAATTATAGGCTAACAGGCGTCACCTGCTGGGCAGAAAAGCACAGTGACCCAAGGCATCAAAGAGTGGAGCAATTTTCTAAGACACACCCGCAGGGAAGCCAGATACTGAATATTTCTTCCCTCTGGGACCTGAGCCTGTTCTGGTCTGGGAAAACCTGATTTGGATAACCAAGGAAACCATGCCTAGACAACAGAAAATTACAACCTACACTAAGAAAAACAAAGTTATGGCCCAGTCAAAGGAACAAACGTACACTTCAACCGAAATACAGGAATTTAAACAACTAATGCTAAATCAATTCAAAAAGTTTAGAGAAGATATTGCAAAAGAGATAAAGGCTGTAAAGGAAGCACTGGACATGTATACGGCAGAAATCAAAAGTTCAAAAAACCTACTAGTAGAATCTATGGAAATGAAAGGCACAACACAAGAGATGAAAGACACAATGGAAACATACAGCAGCAGATCTCAAGAGGCAGAAGAAAACACTCAGGAACTGGAGAACAAAACACCTGAAAGCCTACACACAAAGGAGCAGATGGAGAAAAGAATGAAAAAATATGAGCAACGTCTCCGGGAACTCAAGGATGAAACAAAGTACAATAATGTACGTATCATTGGTGTCCCAGAAGGAGAAGAGAAGGGAAAGGGGGCAGAAGCAATAATAGAGGAAATAATCAATGAAAATTTCCCATCTCTTATGAAAGACATAAAATTACAGATCCAAGAAGCGCAGCGTACTCCAAACAGAAGAGATATGAAGAGGCCTACGCCAAGACACTTAATAATCAGATTATCAAATGTCAAAGACAAAGAGAGAATCCTGAAAGCAGCAAGAGAAAAGCAATCCATTACATACAAAAGAAGCTTAATAAGACTATGTGCAGATCTCTCAGCAGAAACCATGGAGGCAAGAAGGAAGTGGTGTGATACATTTAAGATACTGAAAGAGAAAAACCACCAACCAAGAATCCTGTATCCAGCAAAGCTGTCCTTCAGATATGAGGGAGAGCTCAAAATATTTTCTGACAAACAGACAATGAGAGACTTTGTGAACAAGACACCTGCCCTACAGGAAATACTGAAGGGAGCACTACAGGGTGATAGAAGACAGGAGTGTGTGGTTTGGAACACAATTTTGGGAGGTGGTAGCACAACAATGTAAGTACACTGAACAAAGGTAACTATGAATACGGTTGAGAGAGGAAGATGGGGAGCATGTGAGACACCACAAGAAAGGAGGAAAGATAACGGCTGGGACTGTGTAACTTGGTGAAATCTAGAGTATTCAACAATTGTGATAAAAATGTACAAATATGTTCTTTTACGAGGGAGAACAAGCAAATGTCAGCCTTGGCAAGGTGTTAAAAATGGGGAGGCATTGGGGGAGGGATGCAATCAGCATAAACTAGAGACTGTAACTAATAGAATCATTGTATTAATGCTTCCTTTAATGTAACAAAGGTGATATACCAAGGGTGAATGCGGATAAGAGGGGGGGAGATAGGGGGGGCATGTTAGACACTTGACATTGGTGGTATTGTCTGATTCTTTATTCTGCTATTGATTTAAGGTTATTTTTCCTTTTGCTGCTTCCTAGCTGTCATTTTTTTTTGTTTCCTCTTCCTTTTGCCTCTCTACCTTCTTTGACTCTCCTTCCTGCCTTGTGGAAGAAATGTAGATGCTCTTGCTTAGTATGAGCAGAGTGTTCAATTAGGATGTACTTAAATGTTTGGAAATGAACAGGGGTGTTGGTAGCAAGATGTGAGAATAACTAACAGCGCTGAATGGTGTGTGAATGAGGTGGAAAGGGGAAGCTCAGAGTCATATATGTCACCAGAAGGAAAGTTGGAGGTCAAAAAGATGGAAATGTATAAAACTGAATCCTATGGTGGGCAATGTCCATGATCAACTGTACAAATACTAGAAATCACTTCATGAACCAGAACAAATGTATGACAATACAATTAGAAGTTAATAATAGAGGGGCATATAGGGAAGAACTATATACCTATTACAAACTATATACTACAGTTAGTAGTATTTCAACATTTTTTCATGAACAGTAACAAACATACTATATCAATACTAGGAGTCAACAATTGAGGGGGGTTGGTTAGGGATAGGGGAGGTTTAGAGTTTCCTTTTCTTTTTTTCTTTTTTCATCTTTCACTTTATTTTTTGTCTGGAGTAATGAAAAGTTTCTAAAAATTGAACAAAAATTAAGTGTGATGGATGCACAGCTGTATGAGGGTACCCAGGGGCAAGTGATTGTACACTTTGGATCTTTGGATAATTGTATGGTATGTGAACAATCTCAATAAAAATGGAAAAAAAAAAAAAAAGAACATGGCCTTTTCTAGGGTACATAACAGATTACTGCAATTTATTAATCTATTTTCTCATGTTGAACCTCCCTTGCGTATCTGGCATATACCCCACTTGATCCTGGTGTATTATTCTCTTAATGTGATTTTGGATTCTGTTTGCTAGTATATTGTTGAGGATTTTTGCATTCTTATGTATAAGGCATATTACTCTGTAATTTTCTTTTCTTGAGGCATCTTTATTTGGTTTTGGTATTGGGTGATTTTGACCTCATAGAATGAGTTATGAAATGTTCCCTCTTCTTAAATTTTTTGTAAGTGTTTAAGTAGGGTTCATGTTTATTTTTCTTAGAATGTTTCGCAAAATGCACCAGTGAAGCCATCAATTCTTGGCTTTTCTTTGTTTGGAGGTTTTTGACTACTGATTCATTCTCATATTATTGATCTACTGAAATCTTTTATTTTTCCTTGATTCAGTTTAGTTTGGTTATGTGGTTCCAGGTATTTGTCCATTTCATCCAGATTAACCAAATTTTTTGGTGTATAATTGTCCATATTCTCCCCTTATAATTCTTTTATTTCTCTATGGTCAGTAGTAATGTCCCATCTGTCATTTGTGATTTTAGTTAGTTGTGTCCTCTTGTCTTTGTCAATCTAGCTAAAGATTTGTCTGTTTCATTGATCTTTTCAAAGTACCAACTTTTGGTTTCATTCATTCTCTCTATGGATTTTTTTTAATTTTCAATTTCATTTATCTCCACTTCAATATTACTGTTACCTTCCTTCTGCTCACTGTTGGCTTAGTTTTCTCTTCCTTTGTAGTTTCTTCCTTTGTGAAGTAGGTCTCTGATTTGTGTGCTGTTTTCTTTTTTTAATGTATGCATATTGAGCTATAAATTCCCCTCTTAGCACTGCCTTTTCTTAATCCCATAAGTTTTGTAAGTTGTATTTTCATTTCCATTCACCTCAAGATATATCTTAATTACTTTTGTGTTTTCTTCTTTGACTCATTGGTTGTTTAATAGTGTGCTCTTTAATTTCCATAGTTGTGAATTTCCAGTTCTCTCTACATTACTGACTTCTTGCTTCGTTCCATTGTGGTCAAGAAGGTATTTTGTATGGTCTCAATATTTTGTAATTTATTAAGGCTGCATTGTTATTTAACATGTGGTCTATCCCAGAGAATGATCCATGTACACTAGAAAAATACATTCTGTTGCTGTTAGGTGAAAGGTTCTATATATACATCTATTAGGTCTAACAGTGATAGGATCATTCATATCTTCTATTTCCTTATTGACCCTCTCTCCAGATGTTGTATCCATTATTGAAAGTATGTTGAAGTCTCCTACTATTAATGTAGAACTGTTTCTCCCTTCAAATCAGTCAGTATTTGCTTCATATATTTGGGGGCTATGCCATTAGGAACATATATATTTATAATTTTTAAGTCTTCCTATTGAACTGTACCATTTATCTGTGTATAGTGACCTTCTTTGTCCCTCATGAGAGTTTTTGGCTGAAAGTCTATTTTTTATCATTTTTTTATTGTAGAATATAACATATATATGTAGAAGTGATTACTTTCCAAGTGCAATTTAACAAGTAGTTAGAGAGCAAATTTCAAAGAATGTTATGGGTTACAGTTCCACAGTTTCAGTTATTTCCTTATTGTGAAATGTAACGTATATTCAAAAAGATATCTTTCAAAATATTATTTAACAAGTAGTTATATAGGAAATTTCCAAAAAGTGTTAAGAGTTACAGCACCATAGTTTCAATTTTTTCCTTATTGTGAAATATAGCGTATGTACACAAAGGTGATAACTTTCAAATTACAATTTAGCAAGTAGCTATAGAACAAATTTCAAAGGATGCTATGGATTAGTTTCCATTTGAATTCTTTCCTGCTAGCTATTCTAATACCCTAGCAACCAAGAAAAAGAACATTATATAGAGATTCAGTATTCATAATCCTTTGTTAAATTTCATCTTGTCTGTTGTTACCCCTTCCTCTAATTTAATCACTTTCCCAAACTTCAGGAATGTCTAGGCAGTGACCACCCTAACTTGTTCATGTTGAAAAGGGGTGTCAACTTTATGCAAAAAGGGGACACATCTGGTTGATGTTCTTGAAAAGGCTGTTGCCTCTGTGTTTTGGGACTTAGCTGTCATAGGAGTTCTCTGAAGGATTTATGCTTCTAAAGAATAAACTTATTGAAACTTTTATAGTATCTCAGCTAAGGGTATGGGTAATCTTTAGGGTTTTTAGGACTGCTTTTGACTTGGGCTTATCATGCAGTGGTCATTTGGCATACCTAGGTTAAACTTGCATAAGAGTAACCTCCCGGACAGCCTCTTGACTCTATTTGAATTCTCTTAGCCACTGAAAATTTTGTTGCCTTTCTTTTCCCTCTTTTGGTCAAAAAAGCATTCTCAATCCCTTGATCCCAGGATCAGGCTCATTCCCAGAATCCATGTCCCACATTGCCAGAGAGACTCACTCACCTGGGGTGTCCAGTCCCACATTGAGGGGAGAGTAATGAATTTATTTGCAGAGTTTGGCTTCCAGAAAGTCCACATTTGAGCTACCAAAGAGGTTCTCTGGAGGTGGTATAATTTTGGGTAGGCTGTACCCCCCCTTTACAACCATATGTTTCACTACAGCAAGCCTCAGAATTGAGGGCTTGATTTATAAAGTAGGAGTTCCTAAGTACACATAGCATATGTTACTCCCATGATAATGCATTCATATCTCACATTTTCATCACTTACTTATACAATCCTCATCACTCTCCATTTTGAACAATTCTCATGACCCAAAACACCTCATAGCTCTTTTCAGCCCTTAATTATTTGTCCCTAGTATTTGTGTGGCACTAGTATGATATTCCTATTAATTATGGTCCCTAGTGTGAAAACAGAGTGATATATGAAAGTCTATTTTATCTGCTATTAGGCTAGGTACCCCAATTCTTTTTTTGTTACTATTTGCATGGTGTATTTTCCCAATACTTTCGCTATCAAATGATTCGTGTTTCTGAATTTGTGGTTAGTCTCTTGTAAAAAGCATTTGGTGGTTCATGCATTTTCTTGCATTCTGCCAATCTCTACCTTTTGACTGGAGAGTTTAATCCATTTACATTTAAAATAACTACTGATAATGTAGGATTTTCTCCTGTCTTTTTGCTGTTTGGTCTTTGTAAGTCTTATACCTTTATTTGCCCTTCAGTTTTTCCATATTTCATATTTTTTTATGTTTTTGTATTGTACCATTATTTTACCATTTTGCTCCTTATTTCCTGGCATCTCTTGTTTCTTTATGTATGTATTTTTCAATTATTTACATTGTGAATTCCATAGGACTTAAATTTAACATCTTAAATTTTTACCAATCATGTTTGATTTGTTACCATCTTAACTTCAATAGTGCATGTAGACACTGTTGATATACCCTTTTGTTCCCCACCTTTTTGTTGTAATTGATATGGATTTTTTATACATTGTATGTTAAAAACCATAGGTTTATCATTAACTTATGCATTTGCATTTTAGAACATATAAGAAGTAAAAAGTGGAGTTACATACCATAATATGTAATACAATAGTACTGGCATTTATAATTACCCATTTTGGTAACTTTTCCAGAGTTCCTTATTTCTCTATGTGGCTTCAATCCGCTGTCTAGTATCCTTTCCTTTTTGTCTGACAAACTCCCTATGGCAGTGTTTTTAGGGCAGGCCTAGTGATGACAGTGTCATTCAGCTTTTATCTGGGAATATCTTAATCTTCCCCTCATTTTTGAAAGACAGCCTCATTGAATATAAAACTCTTGAGAGTTGTTTTCTTTAAGCAATCTAAATATTTTGTTTGTCTTTTTTTTTCTTTTTCAAAAAGTATTCCCTTGTATCTATCACTTGCTTTTCTCTTGCAGCTTTCAGAATTTTCTTCCTTTCCTTTGCATTTGACAGTTTCGCTACTGTGTATCTGGGCATCATTCTCTTCAAATTTATCCTGTTTGGAGTTTGTTAGTCTTCTTGAAAGAGTATATTCATGTGTTCCATTAAATTTGGGGAGTTTCCTGCCATTGTTTCTTTGAATATTTCTTTACCCAATTTCTCTCCTCTTCTTTTGGGAGCCCCATAATGCATATATTGGTATGCATGATGGCATCTCACAGGTTGCATAGTCTCTGTAGAATTTTAAAATCTTTTTATCTTTCTGAGCCTCAGCCTGAATCATTTAAAATATCCTCTCTTTGAGTTCACTGAATCTTTTTTCTGTCAACTACAATCTGCTTTTTAAACCTTCAAGGTAATTTTATGTTTCAGTTGCTGTGATCTCCAACTCCAGTATTTCTGTTTGATTCTTCTTACAAATTTCTCTTTATTATAATGATCGTATTGTTCCTTATTTCCTGGTATCTTTTAGTTCTTCTTGTATATTTTCTTTTATCTCCTTCAGTGTATGAAGGATCATTTTTAATACTCTTTGCCCAGTATATCCTAAGTCTTGTATTCTTCATTAATGGTGTGTATTTTTATCTTGTTCTTTTGCATTGGTTATCATTTCCTGTTTCTTTGTGTTTCCTGCAATCTCTTGCATACTGTACCTGTTAATATTTTAGTGAGTTAACTCTGGGATTTAATCCCTGAGCTGTCCATTCCTTAAGTTTCTTTCTAGCTAGTGAATATGAAAAATATTTCCTGAAGTGCCAGGAGCTAACAAAAACAAAACAAAAAAAAAAGTATGTTAAACCACCTTTAAGCTTCAGTGGCAGAGAGCTTCCAAAAGGAGCCGAGAGGTCACTCTGGTGGGCACTCTTACGCACAATATAGACAACCCTTGTTAGGTTCTAAAGAATTGGGGTAGCTGGTGGTGGATACCTGAAACTAGCAAACTACAACCCAGAACCCATGAATCTCGAAGACAATTGTATAAAAATGTAGCTTATGAGGGGTGACAATGGGATTGGGAAAGCCATAAGGACCACACTCCCCTTTGTCTAGTTTATGGATGGACGAGTAGAAAAATAGGGGAAGGAAACAAACAAACAAACAGACAAAGGTACCCAGTGTTCTTTTTTACTTCAATTGCTCTTTTTCACTTTAATTATTATTCTTGTTATTTTTGTGTGTGTGCTAATGAAGGTGTCAGGGATTGATTTAGGTGATGAATGTACAACTATGTAATGGTACTGTGAACAATCGAATGTACGATTTGTTTCGCATGAGTGCATGGTATGTGAATATATCTCAATAAAATGAAGATAAAAAAAAGCTTATAACACATCCTCTATTTAAGACTATCAAAAAAAAAAAAAAACCACCTTTAAAAGTCTTTGCAAATTGGTTCTGTGTTGCCTCATGTTTTCCCTCAGAGTTTAGCCCTCCTGTCAAGAAGATCAGCCTGACACAAAGGTGAAGATCAAAGTCCCCTCAAGTCTTTCCTGGGCTTGCATCTTTTCTGGTGCTTATGCAAACTCAAGCCCTAAGGAATTTCCCCATTTACAGGAATCCAAATATACCTCTGTTCCCTGTAAAATAGAATTTCCCTCCTCCTGGGTGCTCCATTTTATGTCTTAAAGCCAGTAATCCTTTGCTCCAGGATACTTTTACCTAATTGTTTCTTACTCTGCAAGCTCTTTCTGCCTGCAGTGCAAATTCTTGGAGGATGAGGCAGAGACCAGTGTCATGATTCAGCCTCACAGCCTTCCACCAAATAGATTGGCACTGACATACAGTTACCCCAGTTTGCATATAGGGCTTACTTTACTCTCTGTGGAACAGGGCCAGGAACCCACAATAAGAGCATAGGCAGGCTCTACACTGCCTTGTGCTGGCAAGTGGATGGTAGAGGGATCAGTAAGGGCTCCGTAAGCTTCTCCTACCATTTTTAACTGAAAATTTTATTGAGATGTATTTGCATACCATATAATCCATTCAGAGTATACAGTGTCTAACAATATCATCATGTAATTGTGCAGTCATCATCACACTCAATTTTGGAACATTTTCATTACTCCAAAAAGAGAAATAACAAATCAACCTAAAAAAAGAAAACCCCAAACACCCATATGCTTTATCCCCCCTATTATTGATCTCTAGTATTAGTGTATGTTTGTTACTGTTGATGAAAGAATATTGTGATATTGTTCTAGTTTGCTAATGCTGCTGGAATGCAAAACACCAGAGATGGATTGGCTTTTATAAAAGGGGGTTTATTTGGTTACACAGTTACAATCTTAAGGCCATAAAGTGCCCAGCAATCAGGTACCTTCACTGGAGGATGGCCAATGGTGTCTGGAAAACCTTTGTTAGCTGGGAAGGCACATCGTTGGCATCTGCTCCAAAGTTCTGGGTTCAAAATGGCTTTCTGCCAGAATGTTCCTCTCTAGGCTGCAGTTCCTCAAAAATGTCACTCTCATTTGCTCTTGGGCATTTGTCCCGTTTTAGCTTCTCTGGGGCAAAAGTCTGCTTTCAGTGGCTGTCTTCAAACTATCTCTCATCTGCAGCTCCTCTCTCAGCTCCTGGGCATTCTTCAGAGTGTCCCTCTTGGCTGTAGCAGCTTGCCCCTTCGGTCTGATCTTATATAGTGCTCCAGTAATTTAATTCAGACCCACCCTGAATGGGCGGGCCAACACCTCCATGGAAATTATCCAATCAGTCATCACCTACAGTTGGGTGGGGCACATCTCCATGGAAACACTCAAAGAATTACAATCTAATTAACACTGATAGGTCTGCCCACACAAGATTACATCAAAGATAACAGCATATGGGGGGACATAATACATTCAAACTGGCACAGATATTGTAGTTAACTGTTGTCCATAGTTTGCAATAGGTACTTTTTCCCCATACACAACTCTACTATTAACTCTTTTCAAGTGTTGTACATTTGTTCTATTAAATGAATGAATTTATTTATATTTGCAGTGTTAATCATAAACATCATCTACCACAAGGTTTACTGTGTTATACATTTCCATATTTTAACCTCTAGTTTTCCTTCTGGTGACATACATGACTCTAAAACAACAACCGCTTTCCACCATATTCACATACAGTTCAGCACTATTGCTTATAATCCCAATAATGAGCTACCATCATCTCTATCCATTTCCAAAGACTTAAGTTCAACCTCATTCAAAGCTCTGTTTGCATTAGGCAACCACTCCCCATTCCCTAGTCTCATTCTATCTCTTGATAATCTGTATTCTAAGTGTTATGACTATGAGTTTACATATTCTAATTCATATTAGTAAAATCATACAACATTTGTCCTTTTATAGCTGACATTTCATTCAGCATTATGTCCTCAGAGTTCATCCATGTTGTCACATGCTTCAGGGCTTCATTCCTTCTTACTGCTGAATAATAGTCCATCGTGTGTGTGTGTGTGTGTGTGTGTGTGTGTGTGTATCACATTTTCTTTATCCATTCATCAGTTGATGGACACTTGGATGGTTTCCATCTTTTGCAAATTGTGAATAATGCCATTATGAATATTGGTATGCAAGTGTTTGTTCACATCCATGCTTTCGGATCTTTGCCATCATTTTTTTAAAGTTGAGTTTTCTTGTTCCATCACTCACAGTTTCTGTTTTCTAAAGTTTTAAGGAAGGTGGCTTTGCCTCTTTTTGCTAGTTGTTTAAAGATTCTATCTCCCTTTCTGCACTTTCCATGGCCAGCTGCAACTGTGAAACCATCATCTCCTGAGATCCAAGACAGCGGATTAGGAGAGACAGCAAAATTCTCCTCCATGAAAAACACTAGATAAAAGACAGAAAGTGCTCCAGAATAGCAGTTCCAGGGTTCCACTGACTGGGCAAGGACTTCTAAATCCATAGTGACTGTGCACTTGGAGAAACTAAGAGAGTGCATTCAGAGTCATTTGAGTGTTTGATTTGGAGGACACTGGGATAAACAGAGCCATGCCACAGTGGGGAGAAACCAAGAGACAGTGGTTGGAGGCAGGTTAGTGTAAAACCTGGCATATGGCTGGGGAGCCAGCAGCAAGAGCTGCAGTTGAGTGCTGTGGGGAGTGCCTTCCATGCCTTGGGTACCTGCCCCAATATCTGGCATGGGTGATAGCCCTTTGTACACCTACAGCTTACAGCCCCTGAGCCAGGAATGGGCCACTGCAGCAGGTGGAAGACTGTGGAAGTGGGGTAGTTTCCATGCCCCATACAGCCATCTTTGCAGCAGACTGGGAGACACCCTTCACAGCATCTTGGCCAAGAGCTTCCTTAGGGATTCCACGGGCCTATGACAGTGCACACCCCTCCTCTGTGGAATCCCATGGAGTGCACAGCCTAGAGGCAGGGGTGCCACATGGAGGAGCCAGGAGCCCTACACCAGTCCCAGGGACTTGTGGGCCCACTGCAGAGAAGGAGTGTAGGGAATATGAGCTGAAAGTTTAGATGCATGCAGTAACCCCAAGGTATTCCAGCTGCAGCCCCAGGAATGGGGCTTAGAGCCATCTTCCGTGTCAAACTACACAGGGCATGCCCCCCACCCACAGAGCTGGTGATCCTCACTGCACATGAAAAATATGTATGCTGATTGGACTTCCACAAGGTTTGGATACCCACTCGCTGCATAGATGAAGTTGGGGAGTACTGGCTTGATGGAAAGAGGTGGCTCAGGAGTGCCATCTGCTGGTAGGTCAGGGAAGTGCACTCCACCAAGCTGTAGCTCTGTCAAGTTATAGATAATTGTTTAAATAAGTCTGCATACTCTTAAAGAACCCTATCAAGATAAGCAAATGCCAAGAAGCCAGAAACAACAGGAAAATTTAAAGCATATGAAGAAACCAGAATATATGGATAACCCAAATGCCCAAATTAAAAAGCCACAGGAGACACAGAACTTGGAGCAATTAATCAAAGAAATAATCACAAACACCAATATCATGGCTCAGGATATAAAGGACATCCAGAAGACCATAGAAGAGCATAAAGAAGAATTTCCAAGAGTAAATAAAAAACTAGAGGATCTTATGGAAATAAAAGAAACTGTTGATCAAATTAAAAAGATTCTGGAAACACATAGCAGCAGATTAGATGAAATAGAGGAGTGAATAAGTGAACTTGAAGAAAGTGTTTTTGAAAGTGAAAGCACAAAATAACAAATGGAGAAAAAAATTGAAAGATTTGAAATGGATCTCAGGGATATGATGGACAATATGAAGTGCACAAATATAAGAATCATAGGTGTTCCAGAAGGGGAAGAGAAAGGTAAAAGTCTAGGAAGAGTATTCAAAGACATTGTTGGGGAAAACTTCCCAACCCTTCTAAATGACATAAATATGCAAATCATAGATGCCCAACGAACTCCAAACAGAATAAATCCTAATAAACCCACTCCAAGACATATTCTGATTCGATTGTCAAGTGCTGAAGAGAAGGAGCAAGTTCTGAAAGCAGCAAGAGAGAAGCAATTTGCCACATACAAGGGAAACAACATAAGACTAAGTAGTGACTACTCAGCAGCCATCATGGAGGTGAGAGCAGTCGTATGACATATTTAAAATTCTGAAAGAGAAAAATTCCCCACCAAGAATTCTTTATCCAGCAAAGCTCTCCTTTAGATTTGAGGGAGAGCTTAAAATCTTCACAGGCAAACAAATGCTGAGAGAATTTGCTAACAAGAGACCTGCCCTACAAGAAATACTAAAGGGAGCCCTGTCGGTAGAGAAAAAAAGAAAGGACAGAGAGGTCTGCAGAAGGGCACTGAACTAAAGAGTTTTGGTAAGGGTATGTTAAAGGAGATAAAGGGAGAGAGGGAAAAAATGTATCTGGCAAATGAAAACCAAAGGATATGATGGCTGATGATGGCTGATTCAAGAACTGCCTTCACAGTAACACTGAATGTGAATGGATTAAACTCCCCAATTAAAAGACATAGATTGGCAGAATGGATTAAAGAATATGAACCATCAATATGTTGCCTATAAGAGACTCATCTCAGACCCAGAGACCCAAAGAAATTGAAAGTGAAAGGATGGAAAAAAATATTCCATGCAAGCTACCAAGCCAAAAGAAAACAGGAGTAGCAATATTAATCTCAGGTAAAATAGACTTTAAGTGCAAGGGTGTCATAAGAGACAAAGACAGTCACTATATACTAATAAAAGGGACAATTCAACAAGTAGAAATAGCAACCATAAATGTCTATGCACCCAATCAAGGTTCCCCAAAGTACATGAAACAAACATTGGCAAAACTGAACAAAGCAATAGATGTTTACACAATAATTGTGGGAGACTTCAGTACATCACTCTCTCTTATGGATAGATCAACCAGACAGAAGACCAATAAGGAAATTGAAAACCTAAACAATGTGATAAATGAATTTGACTTAATAGGCATATATAGAACATTACATCCCAAATCACCAGGATACACATTCTTCTCTAATTATCCTTGCTTTTCCTCAATGTACAATGACAGCCTCATCATAAATTTTCATACTTTTATTGGTCTCTTGGGGACTCAATAGTTTGTTCCAACAGCTTCTTTGTCTAACACCCAGATAATAATACCTCAACTCTTTTGTCTAGAATCATTACAATTCTCATTGTATTGTACAGCATTTTCATCTCTTTGCTTTTTTACTTCAAGACTGTCTTCTTTCTTCTAACATTTAATTATTCTACAAATATTGAGAAGCTGGCTGTCAATTCCTTGTCTTCCAATAAAATATGTAGTCATTTTGATTGGGGAAAAAAAAGATTCTATAAGGGGGGTTACACTGGGACATCTTACTCCACTATCTTGGTTGACGGGAAGTCTTATCTCATTTTTGATGTTTATTCTCATGAACAAACACTGTGGGTTGTACAGATATGGAGAATCCAAAGGTGAGTTCTCAATGTAGGTAGGACCCTGAGATTAGATATTCTGGAGAGGAGAAAGTGATAGAAAAATGTGGATAAATGACATCAAGAATGTTAATTATGTGGTAGAATGTGAGTAGAGCAAACACTGGAAACACAAGGAAGGAAAAACAGATAACACAGAATGCTGGAGTATGTCAGGGTACTGGGATATGGAATGGAGACTCCAAAATAAATATGCTTGGCAATTTCACTTTGGAAACAAAATTTTGTCAAATTACAAGTCAGTTGCATAGTTGCATGTATTATTCAGGGAAGGTTTTTATTTTTGTAGCAATTACTAGTGCTCTATTAAGTCATGTAATTCCCCAATATAACCCTCTCAGGAAGGCACACATATTTTCATGTTATACAGCTGTGGCCACAGAGGCACAAAGAGACCAAGTAAATTGTGGAAGCTCTCACAGCTAGTGAGAGATAGCTCCAGGATGTGGAGCCATGATCTGACTTAAAAAGGTCTAAACACTTAATAGCTCCATATGTTTGCTGTGACTGAAGGTATGTCAGAAAATGGAGATACCAGTGATGCCTGACTTAGAGAATGCTGCCTGGAAAATAAATCAGTTAATCTAGAATAAGGCCTAGATGTCATCTGGCAAATGCTTAATAAGTGTGGGTAGATGTTCTTAATAACATCATATCCATAACCTTCATTGTCATCATTGTCATTATCATCATCTTTGTTGACTGCACATTTCCAAACACAAGAATATTGAACTGGCTCTTTCTGGACCAGATGGCTTGGGATCAAAGGCTCAGGCTATGGACTCAGCACATCTGGATTCACCCCACATGCTGGATGATGTGTAACTATAGAGAAGACCTTTTCTGCTTCATAGGACTGTTCAAAGATAGATGTGTTAATGAGTATAAAGTTCTTACACATGAAACACTATGAGTGATCACTGTTGATATTTACATCTGAGACAGTAAAGGCAATTTTCTGCTAAGTGGCATAAAGGCAAGAGTTCAGGGTGCTTTGGATATGTCAGTGACCAACTTCTCTACATTTTCCTAAACCCATATCTTTATGACTCCTTTCCCATGTGTGTCCCTCCTTCTGGGTCTTAGTCTGTTGACAGGTGAACCTTCTATAGAACTTTAGCCCAGTAAATAACAATAAACTGTGAAGATAGAGAAGGCTATATAAAACAGTTGCCTTATGTTCTACAGAAAATGTGCTAAGAATATCATAAAATCTGTGGAACACAATTAAATTTAATTCAGTTATATCACAATAGTGAGGGAGAAAAACAAGAGTGCAACAGCAAAGCCAGAGATCCAGGTTCCCAGTTAACATGAACCACAGATATCATATGCTAGGGAATCTACTAGACAATGTGAAAATGAGAACAGTCACCCAGTGGTTCCTCCTCTCTTCTCAGGGGTGGCACCAAGAATCTGCATTTGTGACAAGTGAATCAGGGATTCTGATGTGGGCTGGAATCTTGAACATTGTGAAAGTGTTGACAAGCTGAAGACCAATTCTTAATATAGCTCTGTTCCCACCAGACATGGCCAAGGTATTCACTCCTAAGTTACTCACTTTGCCCTCCATTGAACTGAATGCACCAGTTGAACCTGCACACCATTGATGGGCCACAAACTAGCCTATTTTCTCTCCTGTCTCTACATTTCCATTTTACTGGGACTTCCCTCCTATTCCCAACTTTACCATTTTGGACTTCCTCATCTTTCAGGAATCTATTTATAAATATCTTGGGAGCTTTTCCTGAACATTCAATCCAACATTAGTCCCTGTTCTTTGCTCCTTCAAATCTCCCCATTACCCCAGGAAGGCATGCACTATTCTTCACTCCAATTCCAAACTTGATTTTCTCTTTCTCTAGACTGCATGAACGGAATAGAACAGGGGTAACACCTGTTGGGGTCACTCTTGTACCAGAGCGATTTAGATGTATCAGCATTGGGCCACACTTTCCACATCTTGGCCCCTTGGGGTCAGTATTTCTGCCTGTCCTTCTACCTGGCAAAGTGATGGGAAACACTAAAATCTTCTACTTAAAATTCAGATGGACAGAATATTGAGGGAACATTCTCCTGGACCAAACCCCCCAAACTACTAACAACCAAGGCGTCTAAGTGAAGTTTCAGGATCTGAGGATTCAGCCCCCATGGTGACAGCCTTTCTCTTTTCTAACAGCCTGTCTTCTTATAAGACTTTTTCTCAATTTGATGACTAGAGTTACAAACTGATGTAAGTGCTAACTACTATGGGAAATGTTTGAGATGTAAAGGCAGAGGTCTACTTGAGGTCCACAGAGTTTTCCCAGGGCCTGTGTCCAATCAAGTGGTACCATCAAAATTGTTGGGAGATAGGTGGAGGTATATCACTCAAGTGTAAGATATGAGCTATGTGTCCTCCATGTTCCTTGTTACTCCCCCTTGTCATATTACAATACTGTGATTTGAGACTCCTATCTCCACTGTATGGGGACCTGCCACTGTCCATATGATGGAGAAAGGCTACCTGGTCAGCTGAAGAGGGAATGCTGGGGAAAAGAGGAATGTTACCCCTTACTGCTTCATCCTAGGAATTCTTGGACTCTGGTTTTAGGTACAGAATATTGCACATAAAGATTGGGTCCATAGTGATAACCTTTCTTCCAGTATGCATTTTCTATGGACAAGTAAATATAAATGCTTGAATACTTTAGAAAACTCAATAAAACAAAGACAGTTTTTAATTATGTTTTGGTAAAGTTGTTTTCAAAGCTTAAATCCACGTATTAAAAACCATTAGATTGATTTAGCAGTTTTTAACCATATTGAATGATGTGAATTATATCACAACATAATTACATTTCTTTGGGGGCTATTATTTCTATGAAAAAACAAATGTCCATTGTCATATTAGATAAATAAAAGTTTTTTATTTTGTTAATTTATTTTCAATCAAGAAAAATCAACTTGTAGAGTTGTTGCCATTATAATAATAATTCATTCATATTTCAAAAAATGAAATGTATCAAGAAAATTGAGAACAATCTTTGTCACATATTCCAGGTAATTAAAGATACTTGTATTGGTCTATTGGATTGCTAATTCAGTTCTTCATTATCATTATCAATTTTTGAACATTTTTCTAATTTGATAACAGTTTCCCAAAAGGGAGTTAACCTTTATTTTAAAAGCATGGGAAGGTCATCAGGTTGTAATAAATCTTACTTGTAACCTTAATGTACATAAGACATAATTCTATGTACTTTGAATGTACTAATTTGTTATTTTTCACAAAATATTACAATACTATATAATTATAGTTTACATTGAAAAATGGGGAATCTGAGGCAAAGAGAGTCTAGCAACATGACCAAGTTCTGGCAATTAATAAACATTGCCACTTAGAATCATCCTCAAGGATGCCTAAGGTCCTGGAGTAGTACTTGCATATTGTTTTCATGTTGGGGTCATAGGTGATCATGTCAGTTTTTCCTTGTCCATCTCTTTTTTGTCATTCCAGGCATAAAGAAATTATTTGCTGCTTCACAAGTCACTGGCTAAACCCATTTAAAACTCTTGAGAGAAAAGTGTACCAGGGAGACTATAATGAGTACTATGACTAATAAAATGTCCAAATGTCCATCTCTTAGTATGCTCCTAAGCCCAGGTCCCCAAATTTGAACCAGCTGAAATCAAAGTGGTCAAAAAAGGGCCTTGAGGCAGAAAATAAAAAAGTATTTGGAAAGTCTCCTTGAGGGTGGGGAAAAATGTGACACTATTAAACTTCCCTACCTGGGGAATTCCTGATATTCTCACAATCATTAGGGACTCCCAATATAATAAATCAAGCTCAAACTTGTAGTTGCCCTTATGAAACTTACTCCTGCAAAGGAAAAGCTAAGCCTTCTTATAATTATGCTTAAAAATCACCCCCAGAGAAGCTCTTTTGTTGCTCAGATGTGGCCTCTCTCAGCCAACCTACAAATCAATTCAATACACTCTCCAATATGTGGGACATGACTCCCAGGGGTGTAAGTTTCTCTGGCAATGTGGGACATGACTTCCATGGATGAGCCTGGCCCTAGCATCATGGGATTGGGAATGCCTTCTTGAGCAAAAGGGAGAAAAGAAATGAAACAAACTTAAATTTTAGTGGCAAAGAGATTTCACATACAGTTGAGAGGTAATTCTGGAGGTTATTCTTATGCATTATATAGATACCTCTTTTTAGTTTCTAGTTTATTAGAAAAGCTAGAAGGAAATACCTGAATCTCTTGAACTGGAATCCAGTAGACTTGATTCTTGATAATGATTGTATATGTAGCTTTTATCATGTGACCATGTGATTGTGAAAACCTTGTGACTGACATTCCCTTTCTCCAGTGTATAGGCAGATGAGTAATAAAATATAGACAAAAATTTATGAATAATAGGGAGGGATAAGGGGTATGGGATGGTTGGGTGTTGTTTTTTATTTTTAGGTTTATTATTTTTTCTTTATTTTGGAGTGATGAAAATGTTCTAAAATTGTTTGTGGTGATGAATGCACACCTATATGATGATACTGTGAACCACTGATTATATACCCTGGATGGACAATATGGTGTGTGAATATAGCTCAGTAAAATTGCATTAAAAAAAAAACAAACTTGAAAAATGTATACAGGAGGTGTGGCCAAATGGTGGCATAGGGAGGTGCAGAATTTTGTTAATCCCCTAGAACAACTAGCAAATAGCCAGGAACAACTAGTAAATAATCTGGAAAAATTGTTAGGGGGACTTCTGTGAACAGACAACATCATACACCAGTCTGGAATGGGTGAAACATCTGAGATTGCAGCATAGAACTATAAGTAAAGCTCCCCAAACTGTGGAGCTTGTGTCCCTTCCCCACTGGCACAGCAGACTGAGTTGAACACTTCCCTGTGGGAAAAAGAAGCAGTCCCTGCCAGGAGCAAGGGAATGTAGTTCAACCAAACTCCAACTGAGGTTTTAATTAGCAAATTTGCACTACCACATACAAGCTATAAGCACAGATAAACCCAGAGCAAGCAGGAAAGGAATCTGGAGGTTTCTCCTGGCAGAGAGGTGGTGGGGCTGACAGGAAAAAAGTAAACAGTGGCTTTTGGAATCAGTTGAGCTCAGAATACTGGCAAAGGGCTGTGTCCCAAGAAAAAGGCCACATAGAACTGGGTACCAATTCCAGTTCTTGACTGGTGAACTGGAGGGCTAGGAAATGGTTCTGAAAAGGGGACTTTTTTTTCTCTCATTCTAAGTAATTCACTAGAGAAAGATTGAGGCATGTTCAGTTGTCAGCACTGACCCAAGCAAGGGTGGAGTTAAGAAATTCAGAGAATCAAAGGGAAAACTCAAGTGTAGGAGATAATTCCCTAAAGGGCTTATCTTCTCTAAGCAAAGGGGGCATGGGACCCAGCTCAAGTGGCAGCCCTCCCTCAGGGAACTCAGACCCCAGGGCCTGGGGGAGGGGGAAACAGAAATAGCCTAAACTTGGCTTCTAACACCCTTGGCCCCTGGCAGGAACAGGGTTTACTAAGACTTAAAGGTACAGCAATTCTTTATGATGGTGGGGAGCTGCAGGCTGACAAGTGCCACCTGCTGGGCAGGGTATGAAAAGCATAGCATCTAGAGGCCTAACAGGAAAGTCTGGAGGTCTGCTGGGTCTTGCCATCAGGGAAACCTGATACTCATTACACTCTCCTCCTGAGACCTGGGCTCCTCTAGTCTGGGAAAATCTTATTGGGGTAATCAAGGAAACCAGATGCCTAGACAACACAAAATTATGAATCACTCTAGGAAAAATGAAGATATGGCCCAGTCAAAGTAACAAACTTACACATCAAATGAGATACAGGACTTGAAACAACTAATTAAAGATCTTCAAACAAATATGCTAAATCAGTTCAAAAATCCAATCAACAAGTTGAGGGAAGATATGGCAAAAGAGATGAAGGACATAAAGAAGACATGGGTGAAAGTAAAGGAGAACTCGAAAATGTGAAAAAACAGTTGGCAGAACTTATGGGAATAAAAGGCAAAATAGAAGAGATGAAAAACGCAATGGAGACATACAACAGCAGATTTGAAGAGGTAGAAGAAAGGTTTCATGAGCTAGAGAACAAGACATCTGAAATCCTACACACAAAAGAACAGCTAGGGAAAAGAATGGAAATATCTGAGCAGACAGGGAATTGAGTGACAACATGAAGTGCATGAATATATGTGTCATGGGTGTCCCGGAAGGAGAAGAGAAGAGAAAGGGAGCACAAAGAGTAATGGAGGAAATAATCACTGAAAATTTCCCATCTCTTATGAAAGACATAAAGTTACAGATCCAAGAAGTGCAGCATACCCCAAACAGAATAGATCCAAGTAGACTCCAAGAAACTTAACAATCAAATTATCAAATGTCAAAGACAAAGAGAGAATTCTGAAGGCACTAAGGGAAAAGCAATCTATCACATACAAAGGAAGCTTTATAAAACTGTGCAGATTTCTCAGTAGAAACCATGAAGGCAAGAAGGCAGTGATAAGATTTAAGATACTGAAAGAAAACCGCCAACCAAGAATTCTATATCCAGCAAATCTGTCCTTCAAAAATGAGGGAGAGGGGAAACCTAAGATGGTGGCTAGGTGAGACAGGACAAAAAAACACCTCTATGAAAAATACTAGATAAAAACCAGAAAGTGACCCAGAACACCAGTTTGAGCACTGCACCAGCTAGACAAGGTCTGCTAAAACCACAGGGACCGTGCACTTCGTGAAACCGGGAGTCTGCGTTCTGAAACATGTGAGTGAGCCGGCTGAAAGTCCCGTGGCCATGCTGTGGTGTGGGGAAACCAGGGGTTGGCGTTTGAAGACGGACTAGTTCTTTAAAAAAAAAAAAAAACAGGAGTGGCTGCAGTTACAACAGTGAGAATCGTGCAGTGAAGCACGGCAGGAGCGGGCTGTGTGAACCTCTCTGTGTCTGGCGTGGAGGATAGACCTCTGCTTATTCCCTCAGGGCCAGAAGGGCAGAGGGGAGAGTCAAAAGGAGAAAGAAACTGTGCTGCTTGCAGCCGGCTCCCTGGCAGGCTGGAGACACTCCTGCCTGGGGCTGTACCCACAGCCCAGAGCTGCACCAGGAAACCCAGTGTGACAGGGAGTGTATCCCACAGCACTGTGCACACGCCACAATATCAGCCATGGACAGTGGCCTTGGGTGCATACACAGCTAGTTGTCCTGGAGCTGGGAAGGTGGAGCTGTGCAAAAGGGGGGGGGGGGGGCGTTGAGACGCCCCATTCAGCCATCTGTGCATCAGGCTGGGAACGCCCCTGCATAGCCCGGTGGCCCGGGGCTTCCCTTGAGGGACGGCACGCACTTGTGATGTAGCACAGCCTTCCCTCAGCAGAGGTCCTGGAAGATCACAGCTAAGAAGGGGGGCCCTCTCAGGGAACCCAGGGATGCTACATCAGTTCTGGGGACTTGTGGGTCAGCAGCAGAGAAAATCTGGAGCAAAACTGAAATGAAGGCTTAGACTCTTGCAACAGCCTTGAATCTCTGGGAACACCTGGGAGGTTTGATTATTAAAGCTGCCCTGCCTCCCTAAGCACCCAGACACATGCCCCACATTCAGGGCGGACAGCACCAACAGCACACTCAAACAGAGTTAAACAACTGAACCCCACAAGAATCATTTCCCCACACACCACAAAGAAAAAGTTGAGGAGAACTGACTTGAGGGGAATAGGTGAGTCGCAGACGCCATCTGCTGGTTAGTTAAAGTGTACGCCACCAAGTTGTAGATCTGAAAAAATTAGATTGGTATTTTTTACAACTTGAAAGAACCCTATCAAGCAAAGCAAATGCCAAGAGGCCAAAAACAACAGAAAATCTTAAAGCATATGATAAAACCAGACGATATGGAGAACCCAATCCAAAGCACTCAAATCAAAATATCAGAAGAGACACAGTACTTGGCACAATTAATCAAAGGATTACAATCAAAGAACAAGAGCATGGCACAGGATATAAAGGACATGAAGAAGAACATGGCACAGGATACAAAGGACATAAAGAAGACCCTAGAAGAGCATAAAGAAGAAATTGCAGGAGTAAATAAAAATTAGAAGATCTTATGGAAATAAAAGAAACTGTTGGCCAAATTAAAAAGACTCTGGATACTCATAATACAAGATTAGAGGAAGTTGAACAATGACTCAGTGTCCTAGAGGACCACAGAACAGAAAATGAAAGAACAAAAGAAAGAATGGAGAAAAAAATCTAAATGGATCTCAGGGATACAATAGATAAAATAAAACGGCCAAATTTAAAACTCATTGGTGTCCCAGAAGGGGAAGAGAAGGGTAAAAGTCTAGAAAGAGTATTCAAAGAAATTGTTGGGGAAAACTTCCCCCAACCTTCTACACAATATAAATACACAAAGCATAAATGCCCAATGAACTCCAAATAGAATAAATCCAAATAAACCCACTCCAAGACATATTCTGATCACACTGTCAAATACTGAAGAGAAGGAGCAAGTTCTGAAAGCAGCAAGAGAAAAGCAATTCACCACATACAAAGGAAACAACATAAGACTAAGTAGTGACTACTCAGCGGCCACCATGGAGGCAAGAAGGCAGTAGCATGACATATTTAAACTTCAGAGAGAGAAAAATTTCCAGCCAAGAATACTTTATCCAGCAAAACTCTCCTTCAAATTTGAGGGAGAGCTTAAATTTTTCACAGACAAACAAATGCTGAGAGATTTTGCCAATAAAAGACCTGCCCGACTTCAGATACTAAAGGGAGCCCTACTGACAGAGAAACAAAGAAAGGAGAGAGAGATAGAGAGAATTTTAACAGACATATATAGAACCTTACATCCCAAATCACCAGGACACACATTTTTCTCTATTGATCATGGATCTTTCTCCAGAACAGACCATATGCTGGGACATAAAACAAGCCTCAATAAATTAAAAAAAAAAAAAAAAAAAAAACAATTGAATATATTCAAAGCACATTCTCTGAACACAATGGAATACAAATAGAAGTCAATAATTTTTGATTTGTAACGCCACTGTTTACTTCCTACATGATATAAAATACACAAACTCGAATGACAAATCAGTGGTTTTGGACTCAATGTGAAATATGTAATTTTTGACAAGAACTATATAAATGTGGGGGAATGGAGGAATATTGGAACATAGTTTATGTGTCCTATTGAAGTTAAGTTGGTATCAAAGAAAAACAAGATTGTTATGAATTTGAGAGGTTAAATTTAAGCCCCACAGTAAACACAAAGAAATTATCAGAGAATGTGACCATAGAGATGAAAAGTAGAGTGTGGGTTATGAGAAGTGGGGGAAGGGGCAATGGGGAGTTCAGAAATGAGTGTAAGGCTGCTGTTTGAGGTGAAAGGAAATTACTAGTAATGGATGGTGGGAAAGTGATAGCATTACAACATTCTAAATGTGATTAATCCCACTAATGGAATGTTAGGGAGGGGGTGGAATGGGAAGATTTAGGCTGTATGTATGTTTCCACAATTGAAGAAAAAAAAAAAAAAGTCTAAATAGATGACAATTGAATGCCAAGGATGATCCTGGATGGGATCTGAGGATGGAGGACAGGAGGCTCAAAGGGACACAGTTGAGACATAAGGAAAAAAAAAGGAAATATAGAATGTAAGCTATGTATCAATGTTGAATTTCTTGCACTTCTTATCTGTGCTTAATGGGATTGCATAAAAGAATGTTCTTGTTCATGGGAATTGTATATGTGAATTATGTTTGTTCAAGGTTGTGTGCAGCTTGCTCTCATATGCTCAGAAGACAGAGCAATAGATGAAGGATGATAGGGAGGGAGCGAGGGAGGGAGGGAGGGAAAGAGAAATGGCAGTGTGACAGCATGTTAAAGTTGGTGGATCGGGGTATCGGGTGAGGGGGGGTCAGGGTATGCTGGAGTTCCATGTATGGGGTTTGTATTGTTTTTGCAACTGTTCCTATAACTTCGAATTGATTTCAAAATAAAATTTAAAAAAAATAATAAAAAAGGATCCAGCACTCTAAATATATGTGTGTGTGTATATATATATATATATATATATATATATGCAACATAAAATTTCCCATTTTAACTACTTTCAAGCATACATTATAGTGCCATTAATTGCTTTCACAATGTTGTGTTACCATTACCACCATCCATTCTTAAATAGATTACATGAACACTCAGATCAGTCTATTTTCTGCAATGACTTGTAACAGGGATTTAGACAGGACCAGGCTTGTCTGCTGAACTTGTGGGACAGGGCTGCCAGGAGGGTTTACTTTGTTTTGTTGGTTGAAAAAGAGAGGCAGGATGCCCAAGTTCCAGAGGAAAGGAAAGTTGTGAGGGGAACATGGAAATGACTCAGTGATGTTCCCCTTGGCTAACCCCACAGACTTGGGTTTGAGTTCCATGGAGAGAATGGTTGCAGGCAGAAACTGAAGGAGCTGTTTGCATAAGGGACATTGTGTGGCACCGTGAGACAGGAATATGTAGGCAGTGCTGCTTCTGTGCCCAGGCAAGGAGCTGGGATCTTTAAAAAAAAAAAAAAAAAATGAGGGAGAGTTTAAAATATTTTCAGACAAACAGACATTGAGAGTGTGTGAACAAGATACCAGCTCCACAAGAAATTCTAAAGGGAGTACTACAGGCAGATAGGGAAAGACAGGACTTCCAGAGGTGTAAATCTCACTGGCAACGCAGGACATGACTCCCATGGATGAACCTGGTCCCAGAATTGTGGGATTGAGAAAGCTTTCTTGTCCAAAATGTGGAAGAGAAATGAAACAAAATAAAGTTTCAGTGGCTGAGAGATTTCAAATACAGTCAAGAGGTCATTCTGGAGGCTATTCTTATGCATTATATAGATATCCCATTTTTGTTTTTAGTGCATTAGAATAGCTAGAAAGAAATACCTGAGACTGTTGAACTGCAATCCAGTAGCCTTGATTCTTGAAGATGATCGTATAACTATATAGCCTGTACAGTGACTGTGTGATTGTGAAACCTTGTGGCTCACACTCCCTTTATCCAGTGTATGGACAGATGAATTGAAAACATGAGAACAAAAAGTAAATGAATAATAGTGAGTGAAAAGGGTTATAAGATGTTTTGGGTGTTTTTACTTTTATTTTTATTTTTATTTTTTGGAGTAATGAAAATGTTCCAAAAATTGATTGTGGTGATGAATGCACAACAATTGAGGTCATTCTGGAAGTTACTTTATGCAAGCTTCAGCCAGATATTGCAAATTGCCACAATATGCCAAGCCCCAACCAACAGTATTCCTGAAAACCCTAAAGAATACCCTGGGCTCTATCTAAGACTCTATAAAACTTTTACTTACTAAGTTTATTTTTTCAGAAACTTAAAGCCTCCATAGTGATCCTATGCCAGATAAGCCCTAAAATCCAGAGGTAACAGTCTCTCCAAGAACATCAACCAGTTTCAATCCTTTACCCCATAATGTTGACATCCCTTTTCAGCATGAAGAAGTTAGAATGGTCATTGCCCAGAGATATGTGAAGAATGAGAGAATGATAAATGAGAGGGAGGAGTTGTAACTGAGAATTTAAGATATAATAAATAATTATGACTACTGAATCATTATATAGATACTTCTTTTTAGTTTCTAGTGTATTTGATTAGCTAGAAGGAAATACCTGAAATTGTTGAACTGTAATCCAGTAGCCTTGACCTTTGATTATGAATATATAATTATATATGTTCAATCTTGTGACCATATGATTGTAAAAACCTTGTGACTGGCACACCCTTTATCCAGTGTATGGCTAAATGAGCAATAAAATAAAAACATTCAATTTAGAAAAAAAAAAAAAAAGCTGGGGTAGGGAAAGGGAGTTAATGCTTAAATTGTGCAGAATTTCCATTTGGGTTGATGTAAAAGTTTGGTAATGGATGGTGGTGATGATAGTACATTATGAACATTGTAATTAGCAGCACTGAATCATATATGTAAATGTGGTTCAAAGGGGAAATCTTAGGTTGTATATGTTACTAGAATAAAAATTTTTTAAAAAACCATTGGGATTGCAGAAGCAGAAGAATTTTCTTTTTATCAACCTTAACTTCTTTTCTGACAATGGAGAATACAAAAGGCAAGGAGGCAGGTAGTACATGTTGGCCACCACAAAGGAAAACTGACCAAGCTCCTCCCTTCCCAGTAGAACTCCACAGAGAAGTCGGGGAAGAATATGTGACTCAAATTTGAACCCGTCAGTAGAAATGAAAGAGGAACAGTGGGCTTCCAGCAAACCAAGCACATCAGGTTTACCAAGAACCTCAGCTAAGGGCACCAAACTAAAAACCTCCATGAAAAGATGACAAAGCTTCCTGTTCACAAGAGAATGCACCCTGCAACAACAGCCCAAAACCTCAGAAGAAGATAGCAGTTCCTCCATTACCATCTAAACTGCCACCGCTCAGCCTGCTTCACCAAGTCATCCTGTGGGCCTGGTGCCATCAATTAAAGCTGAGCACCAGAGGCCAGAAATGAGAAGCATGTAAGCAACTCTGTGAACATGCTTGTCCAAACCAAAAGGATATTCCTGTCATAGCGAAGGAGGCCGAGATCCTGACACAGTCTCAAAGAAAATCACTGGGAAAAATGCCTCTGGAAAATTCTGAGAAAAGGAAGGTGTCTTCTCAGGGCACTGACTCTCCAGAAGTGGCTCCTCCCCCTGAGAAAGGCGTGTCTGCCCTCGAAGAATCTCGTCTTTGAGAGAGTGAATACAGTTGTAGTGACAACTTCCACAGGGTTTTACGTGAAGATACTACCTTATAAGAAAACTCTTAAAAATCATATACACCTATCAAATGCTAACCAGCTTTAACATGCCAAATAAAGTTACTTTTCTGCACACCTTCTACAACTTTCTATATCTATTCAGGATTGCCTGCATATTCCTGTTTCTGATTCTGCAATCACAGTCATTTTACTTTAAGACAAAACTACTTTCTTTTCCCTTTACAAAACACATCCTATATTCCTTGCATATTTAAATTATCAAAAAGATCTTGGAAACTGTCTTTAAGCCAACATCCTTCAAAACACAATTGCTCTTTGAATACAAATTTACATTTTTTCATTATCTTAAGGGTCTAGTAGATATAATGCTAGATTATTTAATCCAAAAACCTGTGTAAATTTAGGAAGAACACACCCAAGTAGAATAAAATTGTATGCTTATATTGTACTTAATACTGACAATTCCAAAGACATAGCTATTTTTATTTTATCTGTAATATTAAATAGTCCTGTTTGCCAAAGGTTTACCTGAATTATATGAACTTTAATTTTCTTCAAAAATTTGGATTTAGTTCTAGGAATACTTTATTGGAAATATTAGAAGTTTGGCTTCCTTAATTTCTGGAGCCAAGGCAACTTGAATAGAGCTCTTTTAAGGAGTTTTATAAGTTAATTTGGTAATACCATTTAGAGGTGGAAAATATCATACACCAAACATATAAAGCATATAGCTTCAATTTTAAAAACTAGCCATTTGTCAGACATAAAAACATAGAAATAAAGAAAATTTTGCAATCTCATGAACTTACAATATCTCGTTTGCCTTTTGCAAAGAATCATTTAATGAAACTATTTTTGAGTCTTATAATTTCTTAGTAAACTCTGAGCACTAATTAAAATAGGCATTCCACTTGCTATTTCATTTGGGAGCTCTTTTTCTGGAGATGAGTAATTCATAATGGACATTGAAATTCTATGTTGTCTTTGGTGAGATTTTCCCAATTTGGTAGATGGGCACAGCTTCCAGCCCCATAATTTTTTAACATGTGATATGCCAGAGTGTAGAGAATCAAAGTTTTTAGAGTTTTAAGATCCCATCTTTATCATTTCACGTCTTACCTTGTACACAGAGCAAAGAAACCAGTAGTAGCAAAAATGAAACTGTGGTCTGCACCAAAAGGGTAGGGACTCAAGCTCAGAATTTGAACTTTCTCATCAATAAGATTGTCCCACTAATCTTTGGACAGAGAGCTAGCAAGATCAGAGAGCTCAGACTCAAGAGTCGAGTTCAGACCTGAGAACGACTCACCTATGAACCTTGGAGATGGGTGGGGAGCACAGAGCAAGGGGTTCAGACGGCACTTTGTCTGCCTTTTTTGTCTCCAGAGTCAGCTGCAGTCACCTTTGGATCCTGCCCTCATCACCAAAATTAAGGAAATTAATTTTTGGGATCTTACAGCTTTATTAAGTGATTCACAAATTGGGTATCCAATCATAAAATGGAGGGGAGCTCTGAAAAGTGAGAGCAAGAAGTCTTATATAGGCGTAACAAGGTAGTCTTAAAAAAAAACACTCTTATTGATTGAAACAGGACTGTTTTCCTTACTCGGCTTAGCTTTGACTTAAAGGAATTAAGCTACAGAAGAAAATGGGAGTTAGTGAGTTATGGTTGGTTGTTCTCAGGTTTCAGATTCTGGGAGAAAGAGCATTTATAAGATTTCAGATTCTGGGAGAAGGAGCATTTATAACTTAGTTAAGCTTTGGGGCTTAGCATGAGGGTCTCCATCTCAGGTCTATATAACTTATTTAATATGTGTTATGTTTGCATCTCTTCTTGTTTTGACAATAAAAATTCTTACTACTTTCTCAAAAAAAAGTAGAATTCCACAATTATCCAATGAAGTATGTATTAAAGTACCATATCCCAAAAGAGAAAATCTAAAGAGCATGTAGACCCAGCTTACAAATGGTTCATATAGTAGGATTGAGGAAAACCTCAAAAATTTGAAAGGGATAATCAACATTCCCTATTCAAAAGGTAATCAAACCAGAAAATAATGACAAACATGGAAAATATAGTCTATGAACTGAAAATTGAGGGGGAAAACTCTTCTAAATAACCTTGGCACATATTTTTAAAATGCACATTATAAAAATAACAATAATGAGGTGCCGAGGCCAGGAGGCACTGCATGAGCTGCTCCGTTCTGGTCTGGCCACGGCAGCAGCACCCCTGAAAGTGTGTGTCCTGGGCTCTGGGAACTGGGTTCAACTGTTGCAAAAGTAACAGGTTATAATGTCAAAAAATCTTCAGAGTTTGTTCTCATATTCAAGATGTGGATCTCTGAAGAAATAGTTAATGAGAGAAAACTGACAGACATCATAAATAATGACCAGGAAAATGTAAAATATCTCCCTGGGCACAGGCTGCCAGAAATTCTGGTTGCTGTCTCAAATCTCAGCGAGATAGTACAGGATGCAGACCTGCCGGTGTTTGTCTTTCCTCACCAGTTCATTCACAGAATCTGTGATGAGATTACTGGGCGAGTTCCCAAAGAAGCTCTGGGAGTCACCCCCATCAGGGGGACAGATGAGGGCCCTGAGAGGCTGAAACTCATTTCCAACATCATCCCAGAGAAGGTTGGCATTGACATTAGTGTACTGATGGGAGCCAATGTTGCCTGTGAGAAGTTCTGTGAGAACACCATTGGCAGCAAAGTAATGAAGAATGGCCTTCTCTTCAAAGAACTTCTGCAGACTCCAAATTTTCAAATTACTGTGGTTGGTGGTACAGACATTGTTGAATTTTGTGGTGCTCGTAAGAAATCTTAGCTGTGGGAGCTGCGTTCTGTGATGGCCTCCGCTGTGGAGACAGCACCAAACCGCTGTCATCTGTCAGGGCTTCATGGAAATGACTGCATTTGCTAGGATCTTCTGCAAGGACTAAGTGTCCACAGCCACCTTCCTAGAGAGCTGTGGGGTGGTTGACCTGATCACCACCTTCTATGGAGGCTGGAACCACAGGGTGGCCAAGGCATTCACCAGAACTGGAAAGACCATTGAAGAATTGGAGAACAAAGATGCTGAATGGGCAGAAACTCCAAGAACCTCAAACTTCTGCTGAAGTGTACTGCATCCTCAGTCAACAAGTTGCCATTGTTTACTGCAGTATATCAGATCTGCTACGAAGGCAAATCTGTTCAAGATATGTCGTCTTGTCTCCAGAGCCATCCAGAGCATATATAAAGTGAATCATGCAACATGTGAAGGAAATTTCTGCCTTTATAGTCAGACTTTCATATTCAAATGGAAACCAGAACTTGACAAGAAGATGGTTGCTTGACAGTAATTCCACCACGGATTTGTGTGAACTTTTATACATTCATTTTTTAACTAGAAGAGGCAGTTTGTTGGATAAGATGTATTTTGGAACAAATCAATGCACATATGTGTATGTGTAAGTGCATGTTTATTTCTCATTCTGTGGTCATTTCTATGAACCAAATTAAAGGTCCTTTTTAAAAATTACTTTTGAAATTTGTCACTGTGGTAGCTTAGAAGATTGGAACTATCTCAGTTAAATTTTTGAGATCTAACTCATATGTATTTGAATGGAAGCATTTTTTTCACATTCTTTTGATGTTAAAATTTAACCAGCATTAACATGGTAGAGTGGAGGAGTGTGTTCAAAGATCAACATATTGTAACTTTTAAACATTATTTCAAGGCCAGCATAATTAACTACTTTGATTATGGGTTGATCTTTCTTTAACAATTAGGTATGTTTAATTAGGCAAGCCACTGACGTATTTTCCTCTCTCTGCAGCTTTCTGCATTTTTAATCCCTTTTCTTTTTGTTAGCTGCCAATGCTTGCTTCATAAAGGCTTGGCAGTAGCCAAAGGCAGAAAACTCATCAGGGATTTTCCTGCTGTGACTGACAGCATTCTTCTAGATGACAAAAGACACTTGTATGATGCTTTTTGTTAGTGCTTTTTTGCAAATGTCTCTTTGAAGTCTTACACATCCCCTGGGAGAAGACTGCTATTATTTCCCTTTTATGATGGACTTGCTGTGCCTGGTTACCTGGCAAGTAGGGGTAGAGCCAAGAGTCAAGTCAAGTGTGCCTCTCATTCTCTGTAAGAAATTAGGATGAAAAACTGTCTGTGATATTGTTAGTTCTGAACTTTGGCTGTTCAGACCTGCCATGAATCTTTGATGAAGCTTTAAGGTGACACTGTCGAGTACAACCAAGTTGATATCAGCCTCACTGAAATGCATATTCTATGGAATAAGTGATTTTAATTCTAGAATTAGAATGGCAATGACTGTTCCTTCTTAAGTAAGACTGGTTTCAAGATAGCTGTACACAGACACTTTACATAGCACTTGATAATTGTGAAAGGAACGTAAGAATGTTGATTATGTATTCATGGATTTTCAGTCTCTTTGTGAGATTTTGACTTTTTTTTTCCCCTTCCAGTTTGGGATTTTTTCCCCTTCTGTACCAGAGAATTATTGTTGAATAAATTTTGGGGGAATTTAAAAAACTCTATCCAATATATTTTTACATTTTAAACCCCAGAAGTATATGAAAGCACATAAAATGCTACAACTCTCAGAGGTTTTAGTACCATTGTTCAATCAGCTTGTGTTTGTCTGGTGATAAATCTTTTTTTTTTTAATGATAAATCTTTTTAAAAGTTTCTACACAGGTTACAAAGCATCACTTTTTAAGGTATATAAAGGACTGTAAGCTAATTGTGGTGTCTATTAAGTAGGATAATTAGATCTGAGGAATTAGGATTTTGTGTATTTTGTATATTCTCATCTGCATTCAGCTTCCAACTCTGGGTTCTGTACTTCCAAGTTTTTCTTTACAAATGCACTCCTGCCACTTTGAAGTCTGTTGACTGTACCTCTTGAACATACTTACAACATTCTGCCCATTATGGAAAAAGGCTAATTTTATAAATTTGTGCACTGCTACTGTAGATATTTATTACTCTATGAGTTATCTATTATTGGAACCACCTGTGGTCTGTCATTTATTTTAATTCACATTTCTTACTAATTATGGTAATAGGAAGGAAGACATCTAGATCATAAGCTTAATTTGTAGTTTTTCAACCAATCTGTGAATGTAAAAACTACATATAATCCAGTCTACTATAATGTGCAACAAATATCTATCTTAAAATCTATCCTGGAGGTGAACTCATGGTAAGGTCTTTCTGGTTTTTCATTTAAGAGAACTGTAACATGGCCCTGTGGCATTGGTCCAAGGAGCAAATGGTGGTGAAGTGCCAGTACATGTACAAAAGGAACTTTAGTTTTTCCACTAGTTCTAATCTGCTAGCCTTTTATTTAGATGTGTACTATATTTGTTTATGGATTGATTGATGGTGGATATATAATTTAAAAGCTTGAGTTAATAACCATTTAATCCATATAACCACCCCCCCAAAAAAATAGCAATAATAATTGAACACATTACGTAAAATCACCAGAGTCATAAATCTAAACCAATATTGCCAAGAAAATTCTTGACCTTGTATTATGGAAAATGCTTATATTAATTAAAAAAATAAATAATATAAGCACCTACCTTAAAAAGTTAAAAGAAATACAATAAAACATCATTTGAGGAAAGACATAGAAGGGAATTACTAGAAGCAAAAAAACAATCATTTTTAAGTGGAAAATAAAGAACAAATATCTAAGATCCAGATCAACATGCCTAATAGTACTTTCCCCAAAGAAAATAATGTTCTGTATCTTCACAGTCCATTGCAGAAGCCACTAGCCACAAGTGGCTATGGGCACTTGAAATTTGGCTAGTGCTCCTGAAGCACTGAATTTTTTGTTTTATTTAAATTTAATTAATTTAAGTTTGATAGTCACATGTGGCTATTGCTTACAGTATTGAGCAGCAAAGACCTAGAATCTTGGAGGAGGCACTTAAAAGTAATGAAATGTTCTAAACAAAAATGAAAAAAGGACACAAATAGACAAAAATAGGAAATGAGAATAGTGTGGCAAAAAATTGATACAATAAAATGTAAGATATCTCTTTGATACATATATTTAAAAATATCTGAATATAGCGGAGTTATAAAAGCACAAGGAAGCAGCACGAGGGATCCTCCACGGCCTGTCATCGGTGCCACCCGGCCTGTTGCAGACTGGGCCAGATCCCGCCGCAGGCAGGTGGCGTCGTGAGGCACCTGTCCTACTTCTGCAGTAGCCAGGTGGTGTGGGATTTCAGTTGCAGCTGCAAGCAGCCGGGCATTCCCCTGCTAACTTTCCTGAGGAGGTAGTAGATAATCTCCCAGCTGATACATCCACTGGCATTTATTATGGTTGGGCCACTGTTGGAAGGGGAGATGTCCATGAGATGGCGGTGAGCATAGGACGGAACCCATGCTACAAGAATACAAAAAAGGCCCTGGAAACTCAAATTATGCCTACCTTCAAAGAGGATTTCTATGGGGAAATGCTCAATGTGGCCATGGTTGGCTGCCTCAGACCAGAAAGGAACTTTGATTCTTTAGAGTCACTTATTTCAGCAATTCAAGGTGATATTGAATAAACTAAGAAATGACTAAAATTACCAGAATATTTGAAACTTCAGGAAGACATTTTCTTCCAGGTTCCTACAAGTAAAATAATGAATGGTCATTGCTGAAAAATCATTGTATTTATTCATTCACTATTTTCTAGTTTTTCACTGCTTATAACCTCACAGTCTCACACTGGCCATAAAAATCAGTCATTTTCCTATAGCTGTGAATTAAATGTAGTTACTATATTTATGCTTCAACTGTTAAACCTATCCTGCCACAGTACTAAAAATATTTCCTTTAAAAATAAAGATTCTTTTTTATGTAATATGTTGCTTAAAAACTCTTTCGGAGCTTTCTAAAATGCACCACTTTCAAAAGTCTTAAGTTTCTTATGATGGAAATAAAATGTATATAAGTGTGGGTGAAAGGCATTTCACTAGTTTGAGATGAGACATACGATTGTGATAGTAAAATACCAGTTTCTATGTATGTACTTGTATAGCATGTGCTGCTAAACAGAGCAGGCTTGTAGATGTTCATGCATTAAACAGAGGTTTTGTAGTCTGTTATAAACCTAAGGAAAAATCCAGTCTTTGTCTTTTTGATAATTGTGCATTAAATTTTTTATATTTATATATCATTATGTAAATGAAGACTTGCAAAATTTCATTTTAGTCATTTCCTTCATGAGGTGACATCATTGTACTCTGCTCCATTTTTACATAGACCTGCCTTAGTTCTAAATGGTCTTGATTTCCTCCTTCCACCATTTTTTTTTTTTTTTTTTTTTTTTTTGTATTTTAAGACAAAGAAAAATGAGTGTTTTGCAAATCTGTAGTTCTCATTTTTGTTTTGGATAACGCTTTTCAAAATATTCTTCTTCCACTTTTTTCTTGATTGATTCTTTTTTCCTTTAAATGATTGTCAGTGTCAAGTTTTGTGTTTTTTTTTTTTTCTTCCATTTAGATTAGCTTACATCTGTGCACTTACAAGAAATGGAATCTGTCCTTAACATTCTATCTTTTCAGTATATGAACAGTGATGGCCATGCATATCTGCATTGCACTTTTAGATAAAAAAGTCTGTAGGTTTCAAGATTTAATTGAACTTATAGCAGTTCATTTATATATACCAGTATCTTAAAGAATGCAAAATTCTTGGGATTCCCCCACCCCGAAAATATTTAAAAGCCAATTCAATTATGAAAGAGCTTGAAAGTTATTTATTTTTCATGTAATTACATGTCTGAAGAAATCTAAACTCTGTAGTTGTGTATGTTCAATGCCAGTCTAAGGAGTGCCTGTAGCTTGGGGGGAAAGCATAAATAATAAGTTCTAGTTAAATGATCTTCATTTTCCTTCCTGCTAACTGTGTGAGTTTTGGCTATTTGAATCTTCTTGTTTATAGAGGTAGAAATTTGAAATTTAAATTTGGGAAATTTAAATTTGGGGAATTTGAATTGGGCTTTGGCCCCTTAAATAGTACATTGCATTGTTGTTCACTTTAGCACTGGATTTGCTGGAAAGGAGGGGCAGTTTATGGAAAGTAATTTTAAGGATGAAAACAACTCATGATAAATCAGTTTTCCCTATTCTGCATAAATGAATTAGAATAAAGTATATGGAAAAACATCTAAAAGTCACATTTGGATTGGGGGAAACATGGATAAATTCAGTTGGTTGTATTTTACTTAATGATGTACGACAGCAGTTTGTGGCATTTTTCATTTCTTTATAAAAATATTTAGAAAATATAATTTAATGTTAGAAATAATATGCCTCAAATATTTGTGCTTCTATGAAGCAAAGTTAGACAAACGTTCAAAGTGTAAAAACAGATTTGTGTTTATTTTGTTCTACTAGTTTGCTGCTAATTATGTCCCCATAAGTATATGAAAGTTCTTTGATATTTTATTGTTGCCTTATGTTTTTTAAATAGCCATTGCTTTTGAAAATATGATAGTATCAACATTCTCAAAAGTTTTACATGAAGTATTTACATATTTTAAGAAATTGCAGTAGTACCATTTTGATTAGTCTGAATTATCTAGGCATAGAGATAAATCTTGACTAAGAAATTTTTTAAAAATTGCAAGAAAATGGTGCCTGCTCACATCGACTGTTTGGAGAACTCACCAGAACTCAAAAATTGGAAGACACGGGTGAGGTCAACTAGGTTCTGAGACAGGTTCCAAAGAAGGCAGCACTTTGCTCTTTTCCCAAAGTCTTCCCTGTACAGTTTCTTCTCAAGGCAAATATGACCTATATTTTTGCAAACCCTTTTAAAACTATCAATAAACCACATGAGGTCTATATTCCAGGAGTCATACCCTGATTACACAGATAATAAATCTAGCCAGTGCTTCATTCTGTGGAATACACACTGTTTATCTTGATTGGATTTACAGATAATTTCAAAATTATAACCCTCCTATGATGTTGGATATGTAAGGCCATGGGGAAGAGTATTTTTGAAGATTCATTCATTCCTTTATTCATTAATAAATTCTATTGGTTGCGTTTTGTATACAAGGAAATGTTCCAGGTCCAGGAGATTTCATCAGGGAGCCTAACACACTGCTTCTCTATAGATAAAAGGCTGGAATTCTCTGAAATAAATCTGTAAATATACATAAATGAATATGAATAAATAGGAACATTTTCTGCATGCCTAATGATGTGACAAAAATACAAGGTTACTCAGATGAAGAATAGAGGATGGGAGTGGTAGAGTAGAAGCTGCATCTCTAGAACAGGATAAAAATGTTATTAATTATCCAAACAAATTTGGAAGCAAATTTTATACTTGTCTTTGATAAGGAGAAATGATATAAAAATTATAGTGCATACAGCACAGGACAATTTTATTGCTTGCCATTTCATTCAAAATTGAATTGTACAAATATTTGAGAGGAATTCAAGGATTCTTTATAATTTGCCATTTTTATTTTATTTTTCCCTGAATATGGTGTCATTTTTGCATGAAAAAGAAATGAGAAATAAATGATTATTAAAATTTAGAACTATTAATGTATGTATTAATATATATATGTTAAAATGTATTTCTTTTATATTCCAGTGAAAATTTGATCTTTGAGTAAAATCTCATGCAATTTCTGCACTTGTGATTATCTGCAAATTCTTTATTGAGGTGAAATTCATATAACATAAAATTAACGATTTTTAAATTACAGAAGTGGCATTTTGTACATTCACAATGTTGTATATCAACTTTATCTAATTTCAGAGTTTTTTTTATAATTCAGTTTTATTGAGGTATATTCACATACCATACAGTCATCCATGATGTACAATCAACTGTTCACAGCACCATCTTATAGTTGTGCATTCATCACCCCAAATTTCAGAGCATTTTTATCACCTCTAAAGGAAACCTCATACCCACAAAATAAGTTACTCCCTATGCCTGTTTGGATATATTATGTCCCCCAGGAAAAGCCATATTCTTCAATGCAGTCTTATGGGGGCAGATTGATTAATCTTTCTGATTAGGATGTGACCTCTTGATTGTTTCCATGGAGATGTGACTCACCCAACTATGGGTAATACTTTGATTAGATCATTTCCACAGAGGTGTTACCTTGCCCATTCAGTGCGGATCTTCATTAAATCACTGGAGCCCTATAAGAGCTCAGACAGTTCAGTGCTGAAGTTGAGAGAGACAGAAAGACATTTGGAGATGGCCATTGAAAGCAGACTTCTGCTGATGCTTTGGAGATGCTAACCCTGAGTTTCTTCTGGGGAAGCTGAGAGGACAAAACACCCCAAGAGTAACATTATGAAGAATGCACAGGAGCTGAGAGAGGAGCTGGAACACAACCCAGGATCAGCAGATGCCAGCCGCGTGCCTTCCCAGCTAACAGATTTTCTAGACGCCATTGGCCTTCCTTCGGTGAAGGTCTACTCATTTTGATACCTTAATTTGGACATTTTCATGGCCTTCAGACTGTAAATTTGTAACCAAATAATCCCCCTTTATAAAAGCCAATCCATTTTTGGTATTTTGCTTGATGGCAGCATTAGCAAACCGGAGCATTCCCCACTCCCCTCATCCCCTGTCAACCATTAATCTTCCTTCCAACTCTTCTGGATGTTGCATTCAAATGGACTCTTTTTAAAATGTGACATTTTGTATCTGGCTTCTTTCACTTAGCATGTTTTCAAGATTTGCCCGTGTTATAACTTGCACCATTACTTCATTCCTTTTTATGGCTGAACAATGTTCCAATGTATAGACATAACACATTTGGTTAACCATTCATTAGTAGAAATTTGGGTTGATTACACATTTGTTATTGTGAATAATTCTGCTATGCGCATTTGTGTACAATTACTTGAAATTTCTTTTCAGTTTTGGAGCATATATATCAAGGAAGAGAATTGCTGGATCATCTGCTAATTCTGTATATAACTTATTGAGGAACTGCCCAAATATTTTTCACAGTGGTTGCACAATTTTACATTCCCAACATCAGTGTACAAGGATTCCAATTTCTCCATATCCTCACCAACAGTTATTTTAGATTTCAAAAAAGTATCACCATCCTATCAGGTGTGAAGTGATGTCTCATTTTGGTGTTCATTTACATATCCTTAATGACTAAAGATGTTGAGCATCATTTCATGTGCTGTGCTGGTTTGAATCTATTATGTCCCCACAAAAGCCATGTTCTTTAATGCAATATTGTAGGGGCAGACTTATTAGTATTTTGATTAAGGTGGGACCTTTTGATTAGGTTGTTTCCATGGAGATGTGACCCACCCAACCTTTTGATAGAGCATTCCCATGGAGTTGTGACCTCATGCATTATTAGTTCAGTAGTGTACTTTAAGAGAGCCCTCAGAAAGAAGGAGCTCCGAGAAGCTGATAGAGACATTTTGGAGAGAGGCTGATATTTAATCCAGAGTTTACCCCCAGGAGAAGCTAAAAGCCAACACAGACCCAGATGCTTGGAGATGCAGACAGAAGGACGTTTGGAGAAGCTAAGCTAACAGATGAAGCCCAGAGTTTGCCCCAGAGAAGCTAAGAGGGGACCCCCAGATGCTTAGATGCACAGGAGCTGAAGAAGCGAAGAGAGACAGAAGCCCAGGGACATTTTGGAGAAAGACATTTTGAAACCGAACCCAGGAGCAAAGGACCAGCAGACACCATCAGATGCCAGCCACATGCCTTCTCAGCTGACAGAGGTGTTCCAGGCACCGTCAGCTTTTCTTCAGTGAAGGTATTCTCTTGTTGATGCCTTAGTTTGGACATTTATGGCCTTAGAACTGTATATTTGTAACCTAATAAATCCCCTTTATAAAAGCCAATCCATTTCTGGTATTTTGCATAATGGTAGCTTTAGCAAACTGGAACATGTGCTTTTTTGGCCAACTGCATACATTTCTTCAGGAAATATCTATTCCAATATTTTGTGAATTTAAAATTAGATTATCTGTCTTTTTGTTAAGTGGTAAGGGAGATACATATATCTGGTTATTAGGCCCTTCTCAGATACAGATTTGAGTATTTTCTCCCATTCTTTAGGTTGTCTTCACTTGCTTGAGAGGGTCCTTAGATGAACAAAAGTTTTGAATTTTTGTGAAGTACAATTTATCTATTTTTCTTTTGTTTCTAGTGTTTCTGATGTCATATCTAAGCATCAATTACCACATACAAATCTCTATAAATAAAGATTTACCTCTATATTTTCTTGTAAGAGTTTTGTGGTTTGCTCTTTCATCTAACTCTCCAAATGACTTAATTTTTGTAAATATTGTAAGGTAAGGATCAAACTTCATGTTTTGCTTGGGCATGTCTGGTGGTTCCTCCACCATTTTTTTTTTTTTTTGAAGGAATTATTCTTTCCTGAGTGCAAGACCTTGGTGCCATGTATGTTGAAAATGAATTGACCAGAGATGTATGACTTTATTTCCGGAGTATCAATTCTATTCCATTATTCTATATGTTTACTTTTATGCCAGTATCACACTATTTTAATAACTGTAGATTTGTATTATGCTTTGAAATAGAGAATGGGGCATCGTACAGGTTTTTTTTTTTTTTCTGTCAAATAATTTCAACTGTTCCAGGTCTCTTATAATTCCATATAATTTTAAGGGTCAGCTTTTGTATTTCTTTTTTAAGAAGTGGCCTTTGACAGGACTTGAGAGATGAGCCTAGCCCTGGCACTGTGGGATTGAGAATGCTATCTTGACCAAAAGGGGAAAAAGAAATGAAACAAAATAAAGTTTCAGTTTCTGAGAGATCTTATATAGAAACGAGAGGTCAATCTGGAGATTTTTCTTATGCATTATATAGATATTCTTTTTTAGTTTCTAGTGTATTAGAATAGCTAGAAGGAAATACCTCAATCTGTTGAATGGTAATCCAGTAGACTTTATTCTTGATGATAATTGTATAACTATATAGCTTTTATAGTGTGACCATGTGATAGTGAAAACCTGGTGACTGACACTCCCCTTAACCAGTGTATGGGCAGGTGAGTAATACAATAATGACAAAAATATATATAAATAATAAGGATAGATATAGGGTATGGAATGGTTTGGATGTTCTTTGTTGTTTATTTTTTTATATTTTTTCTTTATTTTGGAGTAATAAAAATGTTCTAAAATTGATTGTGGTGATGAATGCACAACTGTGTGATGATACTGTGAGCCACTGATTATATACTTTTGATGGATTATATGGTGTGTGAGTATATCTCAATAAAATTGCATTTTTAAAAAAATGGCTTTTTTTGAGAGGTATTACATTGTATCTCTAAATCATTTGGGGGAGTATTGCCACCTTATCTATATTAAATCATCTTGTCCATTAAACGGGATCTCTTTTTGTTTATTTAGGACCTCTTTAATTTCTTTCAGCAATATTTTATAGATACTGGCATATAAATCTTGCATACTTTGGTTAAATTGATACCTGGGAATTTTATTCTTTTTGATGCGACAGCAAATTAATTTCTTAATTTTCTTTTTGGATTCCTCACAGTTTGTATGCATGAATACAACTGATTTATGCATGTTACTCTTGTATCCTGCAACTTTACTGCATTCATTTACTCTAATAGTTAGGGTGTGTAGTGTCTGCATGAGTGTGTGTGTGTGTGTGTGTGTGTGTGTGTGTGTGTAGATCCTATAGGATTTTCTGTATACAAGAACATGTCATCTCAGAATAGAGATAATTTTATTTCTTCTTTCCCAATTTGCATGCCTTTTATTTCTTTCTATAGTCAGATTGCCCTGACAAGTTTATCCAGTGCAATGTTTAATAGCAGAAAGTGAAAGCTACCTTGTCTTGTTCCTGATCTTAGGAGGAAAGCTTTCAGGCTTTCTCCATTGTTTATAATGCTAGCTGTTGATGTTTCATAAATCCCCTTTATCAGGTTGAAGAAATTCCCTGCCATTCCTAGTTTGTTGATTCTTTTATCATGAAATGATATTGTGTTGGTTAATCAAATGCTTTTTCTTCATCAAATTAGATGATCTTATTTTTTCAATCTATTAATGTAGAGTATTACATTGGTTTATTTCTATATGTTTGACATATCCCTTGCATTCTTAAATTAAATCCTACTTGGTCATGTCATGTAATCCTATTAATATTCTGCTGGATTTGGTTTGCTAGTATTTTCTTGAGGATTTTAGCATCTATATTCATGAGGGATAATTGTCTGTAGTTTTTGATGCCTTTGGCCTTCATATGAGGAAGAAGGACAATGCAGGACTCATAGAATTAGGAAGTATTCCCTTCTTTTCTATTTTTCTGGGACAGTTTGGGAAGGATTGGTGCTAATTCTTCTTTTTTCTTTAAATGTTACCTAGATTTCAACAGTGAAGACATCTTGTCCTGAACTTTTCTTTATTGGGAGGTTTTGGATTTCTGATTCACTCTTTTTTCTTGTTATAGTTCTAAGATACTATTTCTTTTGAATCAGTTTTTGTGTTTCGTGTGTTTCTAGTAATGTTTCCATTTAACTTAGGCTATCTAATTTGTTGGTGTTCAATTTGTCATAGTCTCTTCTTACAGTCTTTTGATTTCCATAGTCAGTAGTAATGTCCTCAATTTCATTGCTGACTTTAGTTATTCATGTTTTCTGTCTTTTTTTTCTTGTCAGTCAAGCTAAAAGTTTGGTAATTTTATTGATATTTTCAAAGAGCCAACTTTTAGTTTTGTTGACTTTTTCTATTGTTTCCCCCCTTCCCTGTTCCAAGTATGTCCACTCTAATCTTAATTTTCCCTTTCTTCTCATAACTTCGGGTTTAGTTTTCTCTTCTTTTATAGTTTCTTAAGATATAGAGTTAGTTTTTAGGTTGTTGATTTAAGGTTGTTGTTCTTTATTAAAGGAGGTGTCTACACCCATAAATTTTCCTCCAAGCACTCCTTTTATTTCATCCCCTATATTTTGGTATATTGTGTTGTGGTTTTTATTCATCTGAAAGTATTTTTTTTTATTTCATTGTGATTTTTTTGACCCACTGTTTTCTTTAAAATGTGTTGTTAATTTCCACATATCTGAGTTTTCCAGGTTTCCTTCTGGTATTTTTACTTTCATTCCATTATGTCGGAGAAGATATTTTCTGTGATTTTAATCTTTTCAATTTTTTTAGACTTTTTTATGACCAGACAGATGGTCTGCCCTGGAGAATATCCCATATGCACTTCAGATGTATATTAAAACTGTTGTTGTGTGTAGTGTCCTGTATATAGCTGCTAGGTCTAAGTGGTTTATAATGTTCGATTCCATTGCTTTACCATGTGTGATGCAATATGGGAGATTCCTCCCTTTTAAAATGCATTAGTGACCTGCCTATGAAGTTCCTTATTCCTAGAACACCTTGCTACAACACCAGAGACAGCCTTTTTTCAGATACTCACTTAAGTATCAATAATTTGGAAGCCTTCCTTGAATATTCAAGCCCAATGCTGGTGCCTATCTAAAGCTCACCAAAACCTCTGTATTTCTATTAAAGTCTATAACACTAACAACACACTTTTCTTGACTGCCTCCTCCCCAAGACAATGAACTCCAAAAGGTCAGGTATCAGATCTGTCTGTCACATCTTTGGACATGAGAGTTTGGCATATGAAGAGGCATAGAAACTTTATTGACAGAATGACAGACACTGACTTGGGTATTTCTTATATATTAAAGCCAAAGTTTTGGGATTACTGTTGAAGGAAACCACTACTGAGGGAAGTAATTAAAGAACTGTGAAGAAATCAGTTACCAACCAAGGAACACTGAGGATTAATTTGGATATATATTGGAGCTACCTGAGTCATTTTCAAAGATGATTAAATAAAGGTCATCAATGTTCACTGACCAAACCTTTTTGGAGAAACATGAACAGAGATGGTTGACAATAGGACAAAAAAGAACATGTAATCCAAACTGCATAAATGTATGAATACTTGTTTTCAGGTTAAAAAGCATTTAATACATAATTTAACAAACAGCAATGTGTCATTTTGTATATATTTTGTCCCCCGGAAAAAGCCATATTTAATGCAGCCTTGTAGGGACAGAAGTATTAGTGTTGATTAGTTGGAACCTTCTGATTGTTTCCATGGAGATGTGACCCACCCAACTGTGAGTGACACTTTGGTTAGGGTGTGACCTCTGAATGTATTTCTCCATGGAGGTATGGCCCCACCCATTCAGCGTGGACCTTGATTGGTTCACTGGAGTCTTAGGAAGGGGCTCACAAACAGAAGAACCAGAGGGCTGCAACTTACAGAGATATTTTGAAGACAGCTGTTGAAAGCAGACTTGCTCTGGAGAAGCTAACAGAGGACAAAACGCCCAAGAGCAACATTTTGAAGAATGCACAGGAGCTGAGAGAGAAACTGGAACACAATCCAGGATCAGCAGATGCCAGCCACATGCCCTCCCAGCTTACAAAGTTTTTCCAGATGCCAATGGCCTTTCTCTAGTGAAGGTACCCTATTGTTGATGCCTTACCTTGGACACTTTATGGCCTTAAGACTGTAACTTTGTAACCAGATAAACACCTTTTATAAAAGCCAATCCATATCTGGTATTTTGCACTCTGGCAGCATTAGCAAACTGGAACAAGCAGTGACAGTGAATTTTCATAAGGAAGTCATTTTTGTGGACAAGTATGCAAAGTATATTTTTGTCCCATGCTCTTTAGGGGCCCATTAAGTTATTTCAGAGGTTTCCCTTTTCCATTTTATCAAAATCATTTTCATGCTTCATATCTAATTTATGAAGAATATTTGTTGGATTACTTAAATTATAAGATATATTGTTGTGAGCATAAATTTTGGCTATTTTAATAACCATTCAGATTTTCTAATATTGAAGATGGAAATGTATCCATAAAATTTGTTCTTTTCTCAATTCATCCTGTGAAGTTTTTGGTCTTCTCAGAATTATTCCTTCCAGGAATAAGTAATTGATTTGGAGATGTTTGATACTGTTTAGAAAATTTGAAAAATTGTGAACTATGCCCCTTCCCTTTTTTAAGGATTAGCTTGTTGTCTATGGTTGGTATATTGTAATTTTGCTTAAATATTTCTGTATAATTCTTTTCAACTTGCATGCAAATTTTTCTAAATTGATAAAATATTTTAGGGCTTCAACTTCATAGATCTTGGAGGGAGGATATGAATGGGCAGATCCTGTGCTCAGAAAGAGCTTCTGGGCCTGAAAACTAAATAATAACAATGATAATAAAATATCAAATCAAATATAACTGTTATATATAGTAGGAAATTAAATCTTTACATCATGATAACCACAAGAAAAATATATGAAAAATATATTGACAGAAATGAGAAGGGCTGCAAAATGGTACAATACAAAAATCAAATAAGATGAAAGTAGTTAATAGTGGAAGAACTGAGGGTCAAAAAAGTTTTGACACAAAAACTAACAAAGTGGCAGAAGTGAGTCCTACATTATCAGTAGTAACTTTAAATGAAAATGAATTAAACTCTAAGCCAAAAGCAGAAATTGGCAGAATGGGCAGAAAAACATAACCAAACTATATACTCTCCACAAAAGACTCATCTTACATTCAAAGACATAGGTTGAAAATGAAAGGATGGAAACAATATACCATGAAGATACTAACCAAAAGAGAGATTATCAGATAAAATAGACCATAAAACATCAGATAAAATATCAGATAAACTAGATTATAAAACCAACCAGCAAGTTTGGCCTTCTTAGTCCCACAGCCTAGAGCCTTTCATGCAGAAACTCAGAAACTTGCTGCTCCACTGATCCCATGAGTTGACTGCAGTGAGAGGCTGGTCTCCATTGTGGTTCCTATCACCTATCCCCCACCCCTAAGACCACCAGATGACACAGTCCTGGGCAAATTCTTGGCTGGCAAAGTTAGCCCTCTTAGTCCCACAGCCTAGAGCATTCCCATGAGGCTTGTAGCTCCATTAATCCCACAAACTGAGAGACTGACAAGAAACTAATTTCCACTGTGGAGACTGGCAGATGCAGGTGCATCTACCTCATCCAGCTGGCTGCAGCATGCTGGGGCAGGGAGGCACTCTCCTCTTGGGAAAAGTGGAGGATGTGGAATTGTCCTGTTTTGGTTGCTGGCGGGAGAGGGTGATCCTCTGGTTCTTGCAGCTTTGAACTTGTCTGCACAGGAGGCTGGGGTGCTGGCACCCCCACTATTTCCACAGAGAAGCTACAGCAAATGACTGCGTTCCACTGCATACCCAGGCATCCTTCCGCTACCCCTGAGACCAACAGCTCCAAGCATACATGGGTCTTGCTCAGTGAGCTCCAGTGGTCTGGGAGATAGGGAAAACCTTGTCTTAACTGTTGGCTGGTGAGATAGTGGCAGCCTTGATCCTTTCTGGGCAGGTACCCACAGCATTACAGGTCCTTTATCCCCACTAATGTAGAAACAGGGGTCAGAGGAATAAAAAAAAAATACTTACCCTTGTAGGACTTTAAGGAATAAGCTGCCAAAGAGCACCATCTGCTAGGAAGGCTAGGAAAGTGCAGTCTGAGAAGCCACTACCCTGACCCTTTCTGTAGGGCCCTTTGTTTTGGGTCTACAGCCCCTGCATTGCGTACTGGCCCTGGTATGCTATGAAATACTGATGAACCTAGTGCCAAAGGAAACCTTCAACATGAACATAATCAACAAAAAAATATTAGACAAGAGGGAAACCAACCTTCAAAATAATCTTATCAAGATAATCAAATGTCCAGGAACCAGCAAAAAAATGACAGGGCACACTAAGAAACAAGAATATATGGCCAGACCAAATGATGAACTTTAAAAGTCCAAGGAAATTACAGAATTTGGAGCAACTAATCAAAGATGGTCAAACAAATCTACATAATTTCAATGAGATGATTTAAGAGATAAGATATATTAAGCAGACACTAGGATTGTGGTGATGAATGCACAGCTATATGATGACACTGAACAATTGATTGTACCCTTTAGATGATTGTATGGTGTGTGACTATATCTCAATAGAAGTGCAGGGGAAAAAGAAGATACTAGGAGAGCATAAAGAAGAAGTTGAAAGATTACATGGAAAAATAGATCTTACAGAAATGAAAGATACAATAAATGGAATTAAAAATATTCTAGAGAGACAACAGCATATTTGAAGAGGCGGAAGAAAGGATAGGCAAAGTAGAGGACAGAACAACTGAATTTGAATGTGCAAAAGAACAAATGGAGAAAAAATAGAAAAATTTGAACTGGGTCTCGGGGAAATTATTGACAACATGAAGAGCACAAATATACATATTATAGGTGTCCCAGAAGGAGAAGAGAATATTTCCCAACCCTTATGAAAGACAGAAATATGAAAATCCAAGAAGCCCAACATACTCCAAATAGAATAAATCCAAATAGACACACTCCAAGACATATACTAATTGGACTGTCAAATGCTGAAAAGGAGAGAATCCTGAAAGCAGCAAGAAAAAAGTGATTCACCACATGCAAGGGAAGCCACATAAGGCCCAGTGCTGAATTCTCATCAGACACCATGTATTCAAGAAGGCAGTGGTATGATATATTTGTAATACTGAAAGAGGAAAATTGCCTGACAAGAATTCTTTATCCAGTAAAGCTGTGCTTCAAAAGTGAGGGAGAGCTTAAAATACAGATAAGCAAAACCTGAGAGCATTTGTTAAGAAGAGACCTGCCCTGCAAGAAATACTAAAGGGAGTTCTGCCAGCTGAAAAAAGACAAGGGAGAGAGGCTTAGAGGAGAGTGTAGAACTGATGACTATCAGTAAGGTTAACTGAAAGGATAACAGAGAGAAAAATAATAGAGCTGATAAATTAAAACCAAAGGATAAAATGGTTGAAGTAAAGATAGCTATTGCAGTAATAACATTGAATGTTAATGGTTAAACTCCCCTATCAAAAGACATAGATTGGCAGAATGGATAAATATATATATATATATGATGCAACTATATGCTGTTAACAAGAGACTCTCATTTTAGACCCAAAGATACAAATAGGTTGGAAGTGACAGGATGGAAAAAGTTACCCTATGCAAGCAATAACCAAAAAAAAAAAAAGCTGGGGTAGCTATACTAATTTCAGATGAAATAGAATTTAAATGCAAAAATGGTATAAGAGATAAAGAAGGACACTATATATTAATAAATGAGCAACTCACCAAGAAGAAATGTCATAAATATTTTTGCACCAAATCAAGGTGCCCCAAATTACATTAGGCAAACACTGCAAAACCAAAGGGAGTAATAGACATCTCTACAATAGTAGTAGGAGACTTCAACACACCACTCTTCCCAATAGAAAGAATATCTGAATAGAGGATTAATAAGGCACAGAGACTCTATATAGTGAGATAAATGAACTGAATCTAACAGACATATATAGAACATTGCAACCCCAAACAGCAGAATATACAATCTTCTCAAGTGCTCACAGAACATTCTCCAAGATGGACCAGATGCTGGTGCACAAAGCAGGCCTAAATAAATTTAAAAGGATTGAAATTATACAAAGCAATTTCTCGAATCAGAATGGAATGAAGCTGGCAATCAATAACAACCAGAGAACCAGAAATTACACAAATATATGGACATTAAACATGCTCTTAAACAATTCTATGGGTCAAAGTAGAAATTGCATGAAAAATCAGTAAATATCTCAAGAAGAGTACGTACAAGAATACAACATATCAAAACTTATGGGATGCAGTGAAAGCAGTGTGGAAAAGAAAATTAATAGCCCTAAATGCCTACATGAAAAAGGAAGAAAGAGCTAAACCCAAAGACCTAACTGAACGATAGGAGAAACTGGAGACAGAACAGCAAACTAATCCCAAAGCTTGCAGAAAGAAAGAAATAACAAGGATTAGAGTGAAAATGAATGAAACAGAGAACAAAAGAACAATGGAATCAATAAAACCAAAAGTTAGTTCTTCGAGAAGATCAATAAAATCGACAAGCCCTTAAGTAGACAAAGACAAAAAGAGAGAAGATACAAATAAACAAAATCAGAAATGAGAGGTGGTCATTACCACAAACCACAAAGAAATAAAAAAGATCATAAAAGGATACTGTATGCCAACAAACTACACAACTTAGATGAAATGGACAGTTACCAAGAAACCCACGTACAACCTACCCTGACACAAGAAGATATAGAAGACCTCAACAATCCAATCACAAGTAAAGAGATTGAGTCAGTCATCAAAAATCTTCCCACAAAGAAAAGCCCAGGTCCAGATGGCTTCACAGGTGAATTTTACCAAGCATTCCAAGAAAAATTAATAAGAATCCTGCTCAAAATTTTCCCAAAAAATGAAGAAAAGCTAACACTACCTAACTCATTCTATGAAGCCAATATCACCTGCTAAAGATACAAGAAAAAAAAAATACAGAACAATCTCTCTAATGAATATAGATGCAAAAATCCTGAACAAAATACGTGCAAATTTAATCCTATAGCACATTAAAAGAATGATACACCATAAGCAATTGGGTTTTATTCCAGGTATGCAAGGGTGGTTCAACACCAGAAAATCAAGTAATGTAATACACCACATCAACAAACGAAAGGGAAAATTAGATGATCATCTCGATGTAGAAAATGCATTTCACAATCCAGCATCCTTTTTATTTTTAATTAAGTTTTTTTTTTATTTAACTGCATTTATTGAATGTGGGTGATGCTGAGCAATTGTTTTTCCTTTGATTTTTGTTGTTTTGTTTTTTTAATTCAATTTTATTGAGATATATTCACATACCAGTCATCCAAAATGCAAAACCAGTTGTTCACAGTACCATCATATAGTTGTGCATTTATCACCCCAATGTAATTTTTGAACATTTTCCTTATAACAGAAAAAGTAAAAATAACAATAAAATATAAAAGTAAAAAGGAACACCCAAATCATCCTCCCCTCCCACCCTATTTTTCATTTAGTTTTTGTCCTTGTTTTTTTATTCATCCATCCATACACTGGATAAAGGGAATGTGATCCACAAGGTTTTCACAATCACACTGTCACCCCTTGTAAGCTACATTGTTATACAGTCATCTTCAAGCGTCAGTGCTACTGGGTTGCAGTGTGATACTTTCAGGTATTTACTTCTAGCTATTCCACTACCTTAAAACCTAAAAAGGGTCATCTATATAGTACATAAGAATGCCCACCAGAGTAAGCTCTTGACTCCATTTGGAATCTCTCAGCCACTGAAACTATTTTGTTTCATTTTGCATCCCCCTTTTGGTCAAGAAGATGTTCTCAATCCCATGATGTTGGGTCCAGATTCATCCTTGGGAGTCATATCCTGCATTTCTAGGGAGATTTACACCCTTGGGAGTCAGGTCCCACATAGGGATGAGGGCAGTGAGTTCACCTGCCAAGTTGGCGTAGCTAGAAAGAGAGGGCCACATCTGAGCAACAAAGAGGTACTCGGGGAGACTTTTAGGCAGTTGTAAGCAGTTTTAGCCTCCCCTTTGAAGGAACAAGTTCCATAAGGACAAGGGCCAAGATAGAGGGCTCAGAATACCAAACTGCCACTCCTCAATGTTTGTGAGAACATCAGCAGCAATCCAGGTGAGGAGGTCCAACACTTCTGCATTTCCCTCCGACTCCTCAGGGGGGCCCTGCATATATATTTTTATTCTCTGCCCAGATTATTTTGGGATGTGTCGCTTTTTCACACTAACCTGTACAAACCTACCTGGTTTCACTTCCTATTCAAAGTTCCATGTAATTAAGGTATTTGAACATACTGTATGAGTTAAATCGTTTATGAAATATAGATTGGGTACCAAATAAACCTCTCTTCCCTTGGTCTCACATGGAAGTTGAAGTTTTAAAACACAGTCAGTATTGTCCTTTACCCTTTAGCCTGATTTACCCTAGTCCTAACTAGATTTGCTTCATTCATACCTCTAATTGAAGTCTGGACTCTTTTTCATCTTTTTTACCAGTTGCTGTATGTGCTAATACTGACATTCATATCTGCCAATGTCTAGCTCTGAGTTTCAGGTGTCACAGATACCTAAAGTTCCAGGGATTGACCAAGTTATACACAAAGTCATCAGAATCTTAGAATCCGGAGATGGTCATTACAGTTCAGGAATAGATGTGACTGCCATTACAGATTACAATCTAGGGACCATTACAATAAGCATTCCTCTGATAAGCTGTGCTCTAAGGTTCAGTTATGAGTTTACACATTGTAGTTGGTCCATATTGGTGAGGCATTATAGTGTTTGCCTTTGTTTCTGGTGTAGTTCACTCAAAATGCTGTCTACAGGATCCATTCACCTTGTTGCGTTTCTCAGCTTCACTCCTTGCAGGTGCTCAATATTCCATTGCTATGTACACACAACCATTTACCATTCTGTTCTTCAGTTGATGTACACTTAGGGCATCTCCAACCATTGCAAATCATGCATACTGTCTCCATAAACACCAGTCTGCAGATGTCCATTCATATCCCTGCTCTCAGATCCTCCAGGTATATGCCCCCTAATGAGGTTGCAGGACCTTATGGTACCTGCATACTTAGCTTCTTGTGGAACCACCACGCTGTCTCCCAGGAAAGCTATACCATTCTGCCTCCTAACCAACAGTAAATATGTACATCCCTCTCTCCATGTTTTTCCAACACTTTTGTCCCTGTTTATATTTTTCCTATAATTATAGAAATATATTTACATACCATGCAGTTATCCACAGTGTACAATCAGTTGTTCATGGTATCATCATACAGTTGTGCATTTATCACCACAGTCAGCACTTGAACATGTTGATTACTATGAAAATAAAATTTTTAATGAATAATGAAAAAAAATTTTTTAAAGTATACAATACAATATAAAAGTAGGGTCAGAAAACTCCACTTTGTCTAGTTTATGGATGGATGTGTAGAAAAGTAGGGGAAGGAAACAAACAGACAAAGGTACCCAGTGTTCTTTTTTACTTCAATTGCTCTTTTTCACTCTAATTATTATTCTTGTTATTTTTGTGTGTGTGCTAATGAAGGTGTCAGGGATTGATTTAGGTGATGAATGTACAACTATGTAATGGTACTGTAAACAATCGAAAGTACGTTTTGTTTTGTATGACTGCGTGGTATGTGAATATATCTCAATAAAATGATGATTAAAAAAAAAAAAAAAAAAAAAGTAGGGTCAGACAACAACACCACTACCAAGAATCCCTTCCTTATATCCCCCTCTCATACACATTTGCCTTGGTATATTGCCTTTGTTACATTTAATGGAAGCATATTACAATGTTACTGTTGACCATAGATTCCAGTTTGCTTTGGTTACATTTTTCCCCCACACCTTCCCCTTTTCAACATTCTGCATGGCTGACATTCATTTCTTCTTCCACATGCAAGAACAATTTCATATTTGTACATTTAGTCACAATCATTGGCCACTCCAGTGTTTGCTAAGTTAAACAGTCCCAGTCTTTATCTTCTATCTTTAGCTCAGGTATCATACATGACCATAGACCCCCTCTTTTGCTTTACTCATGGACATCTTTATTCAGTGTACTTAGAATATTGTGCTACCATTACACAGTATTATGCTATTTCTGGGTCTCTACAGTCAATCCTGGTGAACATTCTGTAGTTTTCAGCATCAAATGCCTGATCTCTACCCTCTTTCTGTCTCCTGATTGCCTGTGTTATTGGCCTTTAACTCATTAATGTTAGTTCATATAGTGAGACCATACAGTATTTGTCCTTTTGTTTCTGGCTAACTTTGCTCAACATGATGTCCTCAATGTTCATCCACTTTATATGTTCCGGTTCTTTGTTCTCTCTTACAGCTGTGTCGTATTCCATCATGTGTATATACCACAGTTTGTTTATCCACTCATCCATTGATGGACATTTGGGTTGTTACCATCTCTTCGCTATTGTGAATAATTCCACAAAAAAACATCAGTTTATAAATGTCTGTTTGTGTCTTAACTTTCAATTCCTCTGACTATATACCTAGTAATGGAATAGCTGGGTCATATGGCAAATCTATACTTAGCTTCCTGAGGAACCACCACACTGTCTTCCAGAGTGGTTGCACCATTCTACATTCCACCAATAGTGAATGACTATGCCTCTTTCTCTACGTCCTCTCCAGCTCCTGTAATTTTCTGGTTTTTGGCTAATGGCCATTCTGGTAGGTGTGAGATGATATCTCGTGGTTTTGATTTGCAGTTCCCTAATAGCCAGTGAAGATGAACATTTTTTCATGTTTTTGAGCCATTTGTGTTTCCTCTTCAGAAAAGTATCTGTCCATGTCTTTTGCCCATTTGTTAATTGGGTAGTTTGTCTTTCAGTTGTTGAGTTGTTAGGATTGCTTTATATATTTGGGATATTAAACCCTTTTCTGATATGTGGTTTCCAAATATTGTCTCTTGTTGTGTAGGCTGCCTTTTTACCTTTCTGACAAAGTGCTTTGATATACAAAAGTGTTTACTTTTGAGGAGATCCCGTTTGTCTATTTGTTCTTTGGTTTCTTGTGCTTTGGGTGTAAAGTCTAGGAAATCACCTCCTATCACAAGATCTTTAAGAAATTGCCCTTCATTTTCTTCAAAGAGTCTTATGGTCTTCATGCTAATGTTTAGGTCTTTGACCCATTTTGACTTAATTTTTGTGTAAGGTGTGAGAAGCCTCTTTCATTCTTTTGGAAATGGATATCCACTTCTCCAAACACCATTTATTGAAGAGGCTGCTCTGTCCCAGTTGCCTTGGCTTGACTGCCTTATCAAATATCAATTGTCCATAGATGTGAGAGTCTATTTCTGAACGCTCAATTTTATTCCATTGGTTGGTATATCTATCCTTATAGCAGTACCATGCTGTTTTCAGCACTGTAGCTTTGTAATATGCTTCAAAGTCCAGTAATGTGAGACCTCCCACTTTGTTCCTCTTTCTCAAGATATTTTTGGCTCTTTGGGGCATGTTTCCCTTCCAAATAAATTTGATTATTAGTTTTTCTATTTCTGAAAAGTAAGTTGTTGAGATTTTAATTGGTATTGTATTGAATCTGTAAATCAATTTAGATAGAATTGACATCTTATTTATATGTAGTCTCCCAATCCATGAACACTGTATGTTCTTCCATTTTTTAGGTACTGATTTATTTTAGCAGTTTCTTATAGTTTTCGCTCTATAGGTCCTTTGTGACCTTCATTAAGTTTATTCCTAGGTACTCAATTCTTTTGGTTGCTATTGTAAATGGAATTTTTTTTTTCTTGATTTCTTCCTCTTGTTGCACATTATGTGTGTATAAGAACACTATATATTTTTGCATGTTGATCTCATAGCCTGCCATTTTGCTGTATTCGTTGATTAGTTCTAGTAGTAGCTTTGCTGTTGATTTTTCCAAATTTTTTGCATATGGAATCATGTCATCTGCAAAGAGTGAAAGTTTTACTTCTTCCTCTAATTTAGATGCCATTTGTTTCTTTTTCTTGCCTAATTGCTCTAGGAAGAACTTCCAGTACAATGTTGCATAACAGTGGTGACATTGTGCATCCCTGTCTTGTTACTGATCTTAGAGGGAAAGCTTTGAGTATATTAGCTGTGGGTTTTTCATGTATTCCCTTTATCATATTGAGAAAGTTTCCATCTATTCCTATCCTTTGATGTGTTTTCATTAAGAAAGAATGTTGAATTTTGTGAAATGCCTTTTCTCTGTCGATCAAGATGATCATGTGGTTCTTCTGCTTTGATTTATTGATGTGGTATATTAATTAATTGATTTTCTTGTGTTGAACCAGCCTTGGACACCTGGAAAAAAACCCCACCTGGTCATGGTGTATAATTCTTTTAATGTGTTGCTGGATTTGATTTGCAAGTATTTTGTTGAAGACTTTTCCATCTATATTCATTAGAGATTGGTCTATAATTTTCTTTAATTTTTTGTTGTATCTTTGTCTGATTTTGGTATTGGGGTGATGTTGGCTTCATAGAATGAGTTGGGTAACTTTCCCTACTCTTCAATTTTTTTGAAGAGTTTCAGCAGGATTGGTACTAATTCTTTCTTGAATGCTTGGTAGAATTCCCATATGAAGCCATGTGGTCCTGGGCTTTTCTTTCTTAGGAGGTTTTTGATGACTGACTCAATCTCTTTACTTGTGATTGGTTTTTTGAGGTCACCTATTTCTTCTCAAGTCAGTGTTGTTTGTTTATTCTTTTCTAGGAAGTTGTCCATTTCATCTAAGTTGTCTACTTCATTAGCATATAGTTTGCCCATAGTATCTTCTCATTATCTCCTTTATTTCTGCAGGGTCAGTAGTTATGTCCCCTTTCGCATTTCTAATTGCATTTATTTGCATCCGCTTTTGTTGTTGTTGTTGTTGTTGTTGTTAGCCTAGCTAGGGGTTCATCAATTTTATTGATTTTCTCAGAGAACCAACTTCTGGTTTTGTTGATTCTCTCTATTGTTTTCCTGTTCTCAATTTCATTTATTTCTGCTCTAATCTTTGTTATTTGTTTCCTTCTGTTTGCTTTGGGGTTAGTTAGCTCTCTTTCTTTAGTTACTCCAAGTGAACAGTTAATTCCTCAATTTTTGCTCTCTCTTATCTTTTAATATAGACATTTAGGGCAATAAATTTCCCTCTCAGCACCACCTTTGCTGCATCCCATAAGTTTTGGTATGTTGTGTTTTCATTGTCATTTGCCTCAAAGTATTTTCTAATTTATCTTGTAATTTCTTCCTTTATTCACTTGTTTTCTAAGAGTTTGTTGTTTAGCCTCCATATAGTTGTGCATTTACAATCTTCTGCCTGTTATATATTTCCACCTTCATTCCTTTATGATCCAGGAAAGTGTTTTTTATAATGTCAGTATTTTTAAATTTGTTGAAACTTGCTTTGTGACCCAACATGTGGTCTATCCTAGAGAATGTTCCATGAGCACTTGAGAAAAATGTTTATTCTGCTGTTGTGGGGTGTAGTGTTCCATAAACGTCTGTCATGTCTAGTTCATTTATTGTACTATTCAACCTCTCCATTTCCTTAATGATCTAGATGTTCTGTCCATTGATGAGAGTGGTGTATTGAATTGTCCCACTATTATTGTAGAGGTGTCTACTTCTCCTTTCAGTGTTCTCATTGTTTGCCTGATGAATTTTGGGGCACTCTGGCTTGGTGCATTAATATTTATGATTCTTATATTTTCTTGATTAATTGACCCTTTTGTTAATATATATTGTCCTTGTCTCTTTTAATTGTTTTGCTTTTAAAGTCTAATTTGTCTGATATTAATATAGCTACTCCCACTTTTTTCTGGTTGCTGTTTGCATGAAATATCTTTTTCCAACCTTTCACTTACATTGTATATTTGTCCACATGTCTTAAGTGAGTTTCTTCTAGACAGCATATACATGGGTCCTGTTTTCCTGTTGTTTAATCCATTCTACCATGCTGTGTCTTTATTGGGGAGTTTAACCCATTAACATTTAGTGTTATTACTGTAAGGGCAGTCAGTATCCTTTCTTTATAAAAGCTCTTCAAAAGGCAGGAATCAAAGGAAACTTCTGCAACATAATAAATGGCACATATGAAAACCCACAGCTAATATCCTCAACAGCAAGTGATTGATAGCTTTCCCTCTTAGATCAGGAACAAGACAAGGATGCCCACTGTCACCACTGTATTCAACATTGTGCCAGAAGTTCTGGCTAGAGCAATTAGGCAAGAAAAAGAAATGGAAGGCATCCAAATCAGAAAGGAAAGAACAAAATTTTCATTATTTGCAGACAACATGATCCTCTATTTTGAAAATCCTGAAGAAGTCTATGACAAAGCTACTTGAGCTAATAAATGAGTTCATCAACATAGTAAGGTACAAAAACACAAAAGTCAGTTGTCTTTGCATACATCAGTAGTAACCTATCCAAGGGGGTAATCAAGAAAAAAAAATCCTTTTACAATAGCAACTAAATAAATTGAATATTTAGGAATAAACTAAGGATGTAAAAGACCTGTACACAGATAACTACAAAACACTGCTAAAAGAAATCAAAGAAGACCTAAATAAATGGAAAGATATCTGTCTTCATGGATTGGAAGGCTAGATTTTGTTAGGATGTCAATACTACCCAAATTGATCTACAGATTCAATGTAATACCAACCAAAAATCCAACACCCTACTTGACAGAAATGGAAAAGCTAATTATCACATTTATTTCAACAGGTTAGGGCCTTCAAATAGCCAAAAACTTCTTGAAAAAGAATGAAATGGGAGGACTCATGCTTCCTGACTTTAAAGCATATTATAAAGCAACTGTTGTCAAAACAGCATGATACAGCACAATGATAAACATTGATCAATGGAATTGGATTGGGTTCTCAGAAATAGACCCTCAGATCTGTGGCCATTTGATTTTTGACAAGGTTCCCAAATCCACTCAACTTTGACAGAACAGTCTCTACAGTAAATGGTGTTAGGAGAATCAGATACCCATTTCCAAAAATGAACAAGGGCCCCTATTTCACACTCTATACAAAAATTAATTTACAATGGATCAAAGACCTGAATATTAGAGCTAGTGTCATAAAACTCCTAAAAGAAATTAATAGGGAAACATCTTCAAGATCTAGTAATAGGTGGTAGTTCCCTAGACCTTACACCCAAAGCACAAGCAATGAAAGGAAAAAAAAAAAAAAAAAGATAAATGAAACCTCCTTTGAAGTTCTGTGCTCCCAAAGGACTTTGTCAAAGGGTGAAAAGGCAGCCATCTCAATTGGAGAAAATATTTGGAAATCTCATATCTGATAACAGTTTGATATCCATAATGTATAAACAAATCGTACAACTCAACAATGAAAAGATGAACAGCCCAATTAAAAACTGAGCAAAAGACATGAACAGACATTTTTCCAAAGTGGAAATACAGATTGAAAAGGCACATGAAAGATGCTCATCTTCACTAGCTATTAGGAAAATGCAAATCAAAACCACAATGAGATATCATCTCATACCTACTGGAATGGCCCCTAGTAAACAAACAGGAAACTACAAGTTTTTGAGAGGATGCGGAGAAATAGGAACATTTATTCACTGTTGGTGGGAATGTAAAATGGTATAGCCACTGTGGAAGACTGGCATGTTCTCAGAAAGCTAAGTGTAGAATTGCCTTATGATCCATCAATCCTCTGTATATATACCCAGAAAATCTGAAAGCAGGGATGCAAACAGAGACTTTCACACTGATATTCATAGTGGTGTTATTCACAGTTACCAAAAATGGAAACAACCCATGTCCATCAACCAATGAATGGATAAACAAAATGGAATACACATATGATGGAATATTACTCAGCAATAAGAAGAAATGAAGTCCTGAAGCATGCCACAACGAGAATGAACCTTGAGGACATTACGTTATGTGAAATAAGTCAGACACAAAAGGTCAAATATTGTATGATCTCACTGATAAGAACTAATTCTAATATGTAAACTAAGGGACATAAAATACATTGGTATAGAATGTGACTAAAGAATGGAGATCAGTTGCTTGAAATGTGCAGAATGTTTAACTAGGTTGAACTTAAATGTTTGGATAGAGGTGAAATGGATAGAGGTGAAGGTAACATGTTATTGTGAAAATAATTAACAATGTTGAATTGTGGTGAGTGTGGTGGAACAGGGAAGTTTAGAGTCATGTCAGTCACCAAAAGGAAAGTTGGAGATTAAAACATGGGAATATATAACAGAGAATCTAGTGGTAGACTATGTCTGTGGTTAACTGTACAAATATTTAAAATATTACAAAGTTCTTTCATTATCTAGAAAAAATGTATGACACTATTACAAGGAGTTAATAATAGAGGGGTTTATGGGGAAAATGTACCTATTGCAAACTATGGACCAGATTAACAGTAATATTTTAATATTCTTTCACCAACCATAACAAATGTATATCACTCTAATACTATAGGTCAACAAAGGGGGAGGTGGATAAAAGATGTATGGAAGGATTTGGATTTTATTTTACATTATTATTTCTTTTCTAGAGTAATGAAAATGTCCTAAAATTGATTACAGGGATTGTTCCAGTTTGCTAATGCTGCTGGGATGCAAAATACCAGAAATGGATTGGCTTTTATAAAGGAGGTTTATTTGGTCACAAAGCTACAGTCTTAAGGCCATAAAGTGTCCAAGGTAAGGTATCAACAATAGGGTACCTTCCCTGTAGGTTGGCCATTAGCATCTGGAAAACCTCTGTTAGCTCAGAAGGCATGTGGCTGGTGTCCACTTTCTCCCAGGTTGTATTTCAAAATGGCATTCTCCAACATGTCACTCTTGGGGTATTTTGTCCTCTCTTAGCTGCAGCTCCTCTTCAAAATGTCACTCTCAGTTGCTCTGAGGTCCTAATGTCTGTGAATTCCTTTATACGACTCCAGTGATCCAATTAACACCCACCCTGAATGGGCGGGGTAATACCTCCAAGGAAATTATCCAATCAAACTGTTTTCACTCACAGCTGATTGAGTCACATCTCCATGGAAACACTCAGAGGATTCCAATCTAATCAACACTAAATGCATCTGCCCCACAAGAGTGCATTGAGAATATGGCTTTTGGTGGGACATAATATAGCCAAACTAGCACAGGATGTATGCAAAACTATGTGATGAGACTGAGCCATTTACTGTATACTTTGGAAGGTTTATATTGTGTGTGAATATATCTCAAAAAAATTGTGAGGGGAAAAAATGGTCACAACAAAGAAAAGCCCAGTATCATGTCACTTCAAAGGAAAATTTTAACATTCAAAGAAGAATAACAGTAATGCTGCTCAAAAAATTGAAGAGAAGGCAAATCTTCACTGTTCCAGTTTGTAAAGCTGACAGAATGCAAAATACTAGAAATGGACTGGCTTTATTAAGTTTCAAATTTACAGTTTTAAGGCCATGAAAATGTCCAAATTAAGGCATCAAGAGGCAGAGACCTTCTCTGAGGAAATGCCAATGGCATCTTGGGTTTCTCTGTCACATGGGAAGGCACATGGACAGAGTCTGCTGATCATCTCCTGGGTTTAGCTTCCCATGGCTTTCTCCAAAATGTCTCTGGGCTTCTGTCTTACTGTGCCAGTTTGAAGACAGCTGTTGAAAGCAGACTTTTGCTCCGGAGAAGCCGTGGGAAAAATGCCCTAAGAGCAACTAAGAGTGACATTTTTGAGGAACTGCAGCCTAGAGAGGAACGTCCTGGGAGAAAGCCATTTTGAACCCAGAACTTTGGAGCAGATGCCAGCCACGCGCCTTCCCAGCTAACAGAGGTTTTCCGGACACCACTGGCCATCCTCCAGTGAAGGTACCCGATTGCTGATGTTTTACCTTGGACGCTTTATGGCCTTAAGACTGTAACTGTGTAACCAAATAAACCCCCTTTATAAAAGCCAATCCATTTCTGGTGTTTTGCATTCTGGCAGCATTAGCAAACTAGAACACTTACCTTCTCTCTTAGCTTTTCCTGGGGGCAAACTCTGGATTACATAAGTTTCTCTCTGAGCTTCTCCCAGGGTGTTTCTAAGTGTCTCTGAGCTGTCTTCAAAATATCTCTGCCTTTTATCCTCTAATAGAGGATACTAGTAAAGGCAATTAAGACCCATCTTGAATAAGCAGGGTCATATCTCCAATGGAAACATCTAATCAAAAGGTCCCACCCACAATATGTCTGCCTCCACAAGATTGGATTAAAAAAGCATGACTTTTCTAAGGTATATAATAGATTTAAACAAGCACACTCCCTAATTCATTCTATGAGTGATGCCAACATCACCCTCATACCAAAACCTGATAAACATACCACATTAAAAGAAAATTATAGACAAATATCTCTGCTAGTATATTGCAAAATTTTCTCAACAAAATACTAGCAAGCCAAATCCAAAAGAACATTAAATGAATTATACACCATGACCAAGTGGGATTTATTGCAGCTGTGCAGGGGTCATTCAATATAAGAAAATCAATTAATGTAATACACCTTATTAAAAGAATGATGGAAAAAATCACATCATCATCTCAAATGATTCAGAAAATGCATTTGACCAATCCAGCACCTCTTCTTGATAAAAACACTTAGAACACTAGGAATAGAAAGAATCTTCCTCAACATGATAAAGGGCATATATGAAAAGCCCACACTTTAACATCCTTCTTAATGGTGAAAGACTGGAAGATTTCCGTCTACAATCAGGAACAAGACAAGGATGCCCACTGTCACCAGTGCTATTCAATATTGGATTGGAAGTTGTTGCCAACTGAAAACAGGCATCCATATTGATAAGGAAGTAAAACTTTCCCTATTTGCAGATGATATGATCCTATGTACAGAAACTTCTGAGAAATTGAGTACAAAGCTGCTAGAACTAATTAACAAATTCAGCAGAATGGTGGGGTATAAGATCAAAACCCAAAAAATAATAGTGCTTCTATACACAAGCAATGAACAGTCAGAAGAAGAAATCAAGAAAAAATTACTTTTACAGTAGAACTAAAAGAATCAAATATCTAGGAATAAATCTAGCCAAGGATGTAAAGGACATGTACACAGCAAACTACAAAACATTGCTAAAAGAAATCAATGAGGACCTACAATAATTGAAGGAGCATCCATGTATATGGATTGCAAGACTGATTATTCTTAAGATGTCATTTCTAACCAAAGCAATTTACAGATTCAGTGCAATCCCAGTCAAAATTCCACCACCTTTGCAGAAATTCAAAAGCCAATCATCAAATTTATGTGGAAGGGTAAGGAGCCCTGAATAGCTAAAACCACCTTGAAAAAGAAGAATGAAGTTGGTACAACTCATACTTCCAATTGTAAAAATTATTATAAAGCCATCATAATCAAAACAGCATGGTACTGGCACAAGAATAGACATATAGACCAATAGAATTCATTGGAAAGCTCAGAAATCAGCTTTCACCTTCATGGCCAACTGATTTTTTTTTTCATTTTTTAATACATTTTTATTGTGAAATTTAACATATGTATATAACAATGATAACTTTCAAGTATGATTTAACAAGTAGTTATATAGGTAATTTCAAAGAATGTTATGGGTTACAGGTCCACAGTTTCAGTTCTTTCCTTATTGTGAAATATATGATATATACAGAAATGTGATAATTTTCAAAGTACAATTTAACAGGTAGCTATAGAGCAAATTTCAAATAATGCTATGGGTTACAGTTCTACCATTTTAGTTATTTCCTGCTACCTATTCTAATACCCTAGCATCTAAAAAAAATATTTATGTAAAGATTCAGTATTCATAATCCTTTGTTAAATCCTATCTTGTCTGTTGCTACCCCTTCCTCTCATTTAATCACTTTCTCAATCTTCAGGGATGTCTAGGCAGTGACCACCCTAACTTATTCATATTGAAAAATGGTGTCAGTGTTGTGGCAAAGGGGACTGCATCATCTTGTTGTTCTTAAAGAGGCTTTTGCCTCTGTGTTTTAGGACTTGTCTGGCATAGGAAAATTCTGATGGATTTAAGTTTCTGAGAGATAAACTTAGTGAGTGAAACTTTTATAGAATCTCAGGGACCTAGGTCTTTCAGGACTACTGTTGATTAGGGCTTGGCATACTGAGCCACCTGATTTTTGATAAGAGGGCCAAGTCCATTCTTGGGGAAAGAATAGTCTCTTCAACAGCTGATGCTGGGAAAACTAAATCTCCATTTGCAATAAAATGAAGGAAGAGTCCTACCTCATACTTTATACACAAATCAACTTAAAATGGATCAAAGACTTAAATATAAGAACCAGAACTGTCAAACTCCTGTAAGAAAATATGAGGAAACATCTTTAAGACATTGTATTAGGGAATGATTTCTTAGACTTTACGCCCAATGCATAAACAACAAAAGAAAACATAGATAAAGGGGACCTCATCAAAATTAAAAGTGTTCATGCAGCAAAGGACTTTATCATGAAAGTGGATAGCCTATGTACTGGATATTATTCAGCCATAAAAGGAATGAAGTTCTGATACATGCGGCAACATGGATGAACCTTGAAGACATCATGTTAAGTGAAATAAGACAAACACAAAAGGATAAATATTGTATTATCTCACTGATATGAAATAATTAGAATAAATAAACACATAAAATCAGAATCTAGAATATAGTTTACCATGAGATGGAGTTCAGGTAGGGAATGGGAAGTTAAGGCTCAAACTACACAGTTTATATTTGGGTTGATGGTAAAGTTTTGGTAATAGATAGTGGTGATGTATTACAACATTGGGAATGTGATTAACAGCACTGAATTATATATTTGTATGTGGTTAAAAGGGGAAACTTTAGGTTCTATAAATGTTACTGAAATAAAAGTTAAAAATAATAGGACTATACAATAAAATCTGTGAACCCTATTGTAAATGATGGACTAGAGGTAATAGTACAATTTTTAAAAATGTTCTTTCATGAATTGTAACAATTCAGTAATGCAAGGTGTTAATAAGGTGGTATGTGGAAACTCTATGCATGATTGTTCTCTATAACAAAAATAAAATTAATTTAAAACATAAAATTGGACAACAAATTGAGGGATAATTAAGATATTTACATGTAAATAAAATGTTGAGGAGTTTGGCACCAATATACCTAAACCACTATACCCCTAAAAGAATGCTAAAGGAGGTTCTTCAGGTTGAAAGGAAAGGACAGTAGGCAGTAGATTGAAATTGCATGAAGAAATTAAGAACTATAGTAAGATAAACAAAATGGCTAAAAATAAATGCCATTACTGTTGTTTTGGGAGTTGTTAGAATTACGCATTTTACCTACTACAGGATATAAAACACAAGTGCATGAAGAGTAATGATACATCAATGGTTTGGGACTTGTATATAAGTAGGTAATTTGTGACTACAACTGCATAGCAGTGGAAGGATAGAGGGGTATAGGAACATAGCATGTGTATGATATTTAAGTTAAGTTGATATAAAAACAAATGAAATTGTTATAGATTTAGGATGTGAAATTTAAGTCCCATTGCAACCAGAAAGTAGCAGAAAAATATGCACAGAAAGAAATGAGAAAGATTTCTAAAATGTTCATTATTGAAATTGGCAAAGGACTTTAATAAACATTTATCCATAGAGAGTATACAGATGGCCCATGAACACATGAAAAGATGTTCAGTATCACTGGCCCTTGGAAAGATGGAAATCAAAGCCACAAAGATACAACCTAACACCCACTAGAATGATATTATTAAAAAATGCAAAGTAACAAATGCTGGTGAGGACATAGAGAAATGGGAACCTTAGTACATTGTTGATGGGAATGTGAGATGATGCAGCTACTGTATGAAAACAGTTTGATGCTTCCTAAGGAAGTTAGGTATGGAAATACTAATTGACATAGCAATCCCAATGCCAGGTACCTACCAAAAAATTGAAAGCATGATCCAGAACAGATATTTTTACACCAATGTTAATAGCATTTTTCAGAGTACCAGGGAGTGGAGGTAATCATAAATGTTAAACGGAAATAAAATGAAACAAATTGCAAAGTAATGCAAGAAAAATCATTGTATAAGCAAGAAATTTGCAAGCCAAACTTAGCAATAAATAATATTTGGACAATATGAAAACAATGCAGTAATTTAACTAAAATCGTGATGTAATTATTTTCAAGGTATTGGGCTTGGCAGATTTGTGGGAGTGCCAATAAAGTTGATATGTTAAGTATTTGTTGGTAAAAATAAATTTTAAAATGAATGCCTATGATGAAAACTTGGATATATACACAGAAAGAGTTAAAATATTTACAAACTGTTAGGTCTGTAAATGTGAAAAAACAGGACAGGCTCCTGTCTTTCATCTTCAGATTGGCTATATTATTCAATATTTTCAACAAAGAATACCTTATTTTAAACCGAAATCCAAAGCAGGGGAAATACTTGGGGAAACTGGGAACTTGGCACCAAAGTCAGGGTACCTGAAGTATTTATTATAGTGTAGTCAAAATCCCTGGGATATTCTTTCTTTAAAATGTCTATGTTTTCTCTTTACATCAGAGATTCATTTGGATATGAATGGAATGAGGCAGTGGCAGTGTTCTCATTGTTAGGCACAGGTTTTATGAAAGACAACATGGAAGTCAAAGTGAATTGTGAACCAGTGCTGGCTATTCAATGTAAATCCCCTGGAATCTTGTTAAATTGCAGATCCTGATTCCATAGGTCTCGGGTGTGGCCTTTCATTCTGCTTTTCTATCAAGCTCCCATACGTAGTAATGCTGCAGATCCTTATCCAACACTGAGTATCAAGGCCCTGTTTGGGATCTCAGGTTCCTTAGGAATTTGTTCTCAAACTTGATGCCTATTGGAATCACACCTGGAGTTTTCAGACTCTCAACACACAGGCCACACCCAGTAGCAATGAAATCAGGATCTCTGATGATAGGACCCAGGCATTAGAATTTGTTAAAGTTCCCAGATTTTAGTGTGCAGAGGGTTTTGAGATCCATTCTTTTAGCATGTGTGATGCAATATGGGAAAATTCTACATTAAATGTGTGAATATTCATAAGAAATTGCATATTTTATAATAAAAGGAGAATTATTTTCATATACATCATTTGTATAGGCTTATATATCACACAATGTTTTTCTAGTGATATTTGCAACCATATTCAGATAAATAAAATCCACTAACATTAGGCAATTAATAAAAGTGAAATCCTTCAATTCCACTCAAACATGAATTCAAATTCTTAGTAAGAAAAGGATTGACTTATGCAGTACTCTGTGGTAGATACTTAAATTTTAATGTTGGCTCCACAAAAACAAAGTTATAAAATAGGCTTTTTTCTATCTTAGAAGAGTTAGTAGCATCTAACACATCCTAGAGAACACTATGAGACCTCTGCCCTTACACTACCCTTCTCCATGCTCCATCTCAGTAACCTGTTTCGTTTTGTCACAACATTTATGTCCATCACAGATTTTCATGTTTCTTCATCTTCCTTTTATTTTTAATTCCAGACTTCCTCCAGGGAATTCTAGTTCTTTGTCTGTATAAACCCAGCATGTCTGGTTCCCTGTTGTATCTCCAGAACTTTGAATTTTTCCTGTTACAGCGAATGATCTGTGAAGCATTTATTGAATGTTTGCCTTTCAACCATCCTTGCCAATGGCTTTATCTCTGTTTTCCAGAATTGTAGGAGGATTTTAACTTTTTCATTAAGCTGCAGATCCAATCAAGGTGAATAGGAGGCATCTCATTGAATGAAACCCTGATTAGGTTCAGTAACTGCAATCTCTGCAATCCAGGTTTGTTGTCTGGAATGTATCACTCATTAGGTTTATTAAATGTTTTCCTTATACAGAGAATACAAATAGAGGTTGCATTTCCCCAAAGAAAAAGAAGCTGAACAGTTATGAACTTTGGGAAAAGAGTGAAATGTTGCTTTCCTGTGGAACTTGTTTCAGAATTGAGTTGACCTTAATGACCCCTCTTATTTTTTGGATCCTGAGTCCTCCGAATTATGAGATGTGAGCTGGCCTTACCCCATTACCATTTATAAATACTGTCAATTTCCATACATTGTTTTTATCAAAGTAAATATTTAAATATTTAAATTTTATTGGTATGTGATTCTTCCCCAGTTACTTCAACTCTCTTGCCAATTGAGGCCAACATTTTTCAAACAGCAACAATTAACTAATTAATTACCTCCTGCTTATTCCTCAAGGTACTCTGATGTGGTTTACACCTTCTCCATGTAAATCCATTACCCTTGAGAGTCTCACTTCCATCTTAATGAATTCACTGAATGCCTCTTCATCTTACAAGATTCCTCAACAAATTGCCTGATTCCTCCTACTAGAACCTCTGTTCTGGTCTCCTAGATCACAGCACTCTCTTTGATTATTTTGACTCTACTTTCTACATAGTTGCAGGGTCTTTCCAAAACATTAAATGCTGGACCTCCTCAGACTCGGTGCCAGCCTTTCCTTTACTTCTTTCTACGTAGGCAGTATCTTCCATTCCTTTGACCTCGTTTGTCATCTACATTTATAGCCCTTACACTTTCCAGTCCAGACCTCACATCTGAGTTCCAGAACTCAACATAAATTCTACACTGAGATTCTCAGAATTTTCTCATCAGTAACCTAGATGGACTCATCACCTTTTGAAAATCTTGCTATCCTTTAATAATCCAAGCCTGATAAAATGAACTTACTAGTCACTCAGAGGCTCAGTAAAGAAACCCTGGAACAATTCTTCATGGAAAATGTTGGAATTTCTAAGATTTTCCATTTCCAAAAAGGAAATGTATCTGGATTATATATGCAAAGAATCTTTTTTTTTCTTTAAATTGTCTCTTCTAAAGTAGCTCTTAAACCCCATAGGGCCAGACTCTCTGTTTTATTTGCTAGTAAGATTCCCTGCCCTTGAAGAGGTCTAGCTCAGAGTTGACCTTCAACATATACACATTTTTGAAAAAAAGAGATTATCACTTGCCTCAAGAATATTATACAGTAACAAGGCTGAAAACACATAAGGATATATAAGAAAGCCATGAAAATGTTGTAATTGATTACCTAAAATGCATGCTACTAAAATAATAAAGACTGTAGCATTTTTAAATTTCAGAAGAGTGAATTTAAAAAGAAAAAAAATGTTAATTTGGAAACAAATGCCTGTACCTAAAATGAAAATACATTGCTTGATTTTGCTTCAGAAATAATTTATTTTTCTATTTCTCAAGATATGTCTGAAGACTTTTATGATTTTAATTTTTGAAATTAGTTAAAGCCTGTCTTATTCATAGGAAAATCAAACCATATCATTTATTCTTGGAATCCCTAATATTTTGAAGCTTGTAGGGTTTTACAGTTCTTAGAACATCAGCTAAATCTGACATGAAAAGACCTATACTGGATAGTCTTTCCCTTGCTTGGTAGTAAAATATACCCTCTGGAACAATGTTTTCCCTTGAATATATTTTTCCAACACAAATGTTTCTACTTACATAGAGTTACACATATGTATACAGCCTGAGGGACTATTGGTAGACAACTCTTCTTAGAAATACTATCTTCTTGCTTTAGATACACCAGAGGGCTACCCAGCATAACTAAAATCCATAAAACTGTGAGGCCTCTTAGGAAAGGCAAGAAAGTTGATTTTGAGACTTTTAGAAGTAATTACACAACCTGTTTTCTTTGACTTAACTTACATGGATTACCTAATTGGAGGAAAAAGATTGTGTTAAAGAAGGCATGCCATTATTGGATTTATCCTTCCTGTCATCTGAGTTAATCAAGGTGTGTCTTTTAAACTATAGGACTAATGAGTTTGTGAATTGCATAAAAAGAGAGTCCACAATCAAAATGGTGCTTTTTCTAGAGAGAAAGAAGCTCTGAACTCCTGGGTGTGGTGAAAACAGCCTCCATAAGACTTGGATCCTTGCCTTTTCAGACCATTTTTGTTCTGGTAAGTAAGGGAGAGAATTTTAACCAGGCAGTAGAGTCCTCATTTTTTAAAAGCACTTTATTGTGAATTTTAACATAATACATAACCTTGATAGCTTTCAAGGTAGAATTTAACAAGTAGTTAGAGAACAAATTTCAAAGAATGCCATGGGTCAGAGTTCTACAACTTCAGCTATTTCCATTATTGTAAAATATAGCATACATGCAGAAAGGTGTTAACCTTCCGTGTACAGCTCAGCAAGCAGTTATATCAGTAATTGCAAAAACTGTTATGGTTTACAGTTCCACAGTTTCATTTCTTTCCTGATTATGCTATAAAGGGTATAAACAGAAAGGTTAAGACTTTCAAAACCCAATTCAATGAGCAGCTATAGAGCAAATTTCAAAGGATGCTATAGGCTACATTTCCACCATGTCATCTGCCTCCTTCCAGCTATTCCAACACTCCAGCATATAAACAAATATATATATTTATGTAAAGTTTCAGTACTCATAGACCTTTGTTAAATCTTACCTTGTTTGTTGCTACCTCTTCCTCTCACTTAGTCTCTTTCCATCTTCAAGGGTGTGTAGGCAGTTCATATTGAAAGGGGGTGTCGACAGTATGGGAAAGGGGGCTGCATCTGGTGGTTCTTAAAGAGGCTGTTGCCTCTGGGTTTTAGGACCTGTCTGGCATAGGAACACTCTGGTGGATTTAAGTTTCTGAGAGATAAAACACAGTGAGTGAATGTTTTATAGAATCTCAGATAGGGACCTAGGTATTTGGGGACTACTTTTGGTAAGGGCATGGCATATTGTGGCCATTTTGGGATGTCTAGCTGGAGCTTGCATAAGACAAACCTCCAGGATAACTTCTGGACTCTAGGATCTCTCAGCCACTGTGATCTCAGCTTCTTACCTTTCTTTTTTCCCCCTTTTGGTCAAGTAGGCATTTTTAATCCCTCACTGCCAGGGCCAGGCTCATTCCTGGGAGTCATGTCCCAAGTTGTCAGAGAGATTCATTCCCCTGAGAGTCATGTCCCTTGTGTGTATGGGGTGGGGGTGGTAATGAATTTATTTGCTGAGTTGGGCTTAGAGAGAGAAAGGCCACATCTTAGCAACAAATGAGGTTCACTAGAGGTGCCTCTTTGGCATAGTTACAGGAGGACTCAGTCTCCAATTTACAACCCTAGGTTTCACAAGAGAAAGCCTCAAGATTGAGGGCCTAATTTATTAAGTTGTGGGTTCCTCATTTACTTAATATATATTCTATGGATTAAACCCCCAATTAAAAGATATAGATTGGAAGAATGGATTAAAAAATATGAACCATCAATATGAAAGGTGTAAAAGTCCCTACCCAGTTGGTAGAACCCTGAAATTGCTGTTCTGGAGCACTATCTGTCCTTTATCTAGTGTTTTTCATGGAGGAGATTTCCTCTGTTTTTCCTAAACTGCCATCTTCCTGGAACCCTCATTTATTTTGTAAATGATTTCTTTTAATCAGAAAGTGCTGTTTAATTTGACTGCAGGCAGTTGGGCCCAGGCCATCTAATGTCAGGTTAAGTTATTATAGATGTAAATATCTCTGGATTTATTCCTTGGTAATTTTCAAAGGAAAAGTCACCTAATATTAACATTCACAAAATAGTTTTATGCATTTAGACCAGTAGGAGTGACAGAGAAATGAACAAATAAATGTATACTGAAAGATTATATGAGTGACCTGAAGGAATAGAATTGCAATAAAAGTTACAGGAAGGAGAAGGGGAAGGCCAAATTAGATTGGGGCTCAGTGAAGGGGCCTCTGAGTAAATGGTGAAACAGAGAATGAAAGAACATGAGTATGACGTGGGAAAGTGTTTGAGGGGATTATGGTTGAAATGAAGGATGATTATTTTGGTCAATGCTGAAATAACAACTAGGCTTAAATGTATTTGTATAGTTCTTAGCAGTGACTTCAATTTCAATCTTTTGATGCCTGGCAGAATAATTTACTGAAACTGAAGAAAAGTATTTTACAAAAATGGCATACCTTGATTGTGTTTACCTTGATTAACATCCAAGTAAATCAGTAACCTCTAGATGAAGAAAAATTTTAGATTTCTGAGGGGAGGTAATCTTGATTTCATTTTGTTGTTTTTTTGTGGGTGTGCCTCTACATTGAGATACAGGCATACACTGTAAATTTAGAAATGACAGTGGAATAAATTGAAGCAGTAGAATAAATGTGTGAGATTATGACATTGTATAGAAATGGAAGAGAAGAGGGGCTAGAATTGAGTTTTGTGGATTCAAACAATGATATGGTTTGAAAAATGCCATTCAGAGAACACGATGAAGGAGTATCTAGCTTGAATAGAGTCAAGGAACCAAGATGTCAGATAAGTCTAGGAAAAAGAAAGTTCCCAAAAGGAGGCCATGGCCCAACCCTTCTTTGGTTCCAAGTTATAGACTGAGACACATACACTGGATTCATATAAGGGGAGCTCATTGGAGATGGTAGCATGATTTATTTAAAAGGAAGTCATTAGCAATGTTAGTAAGTTGTCATTTGAGGCAGTGTAAGGAAAGGGTAAAAGTGTTCATGCAGTTTGAATGTGAAAAGAGGAACGAGAGATCTGGCACAAGAAAGAAATAGGTAAAGGGGAAATTTTGTTTCATAATAGAAAGGAAATAATGAGTTTAAGTGATGGAGAGATTGGGATAAGAGGGAGAGGTTGCTGGTAAATATTTCAATTTTAATCAGTAATATGTGTGTTGGTTTGAAGCCATTATGTACCCAGAAAAGGCCATGTTCTTTCAATCCATTCCTGTGCATGCAGACCTATTGTGGGAGGGACCTTTTATTAGATTTTTTCACTTGAAATGTGACCCACCCCATTTAAGATTGGTCCTAATCCCCTTATTACAGTCCTTTATAAGAGGATCAAGGACACAGAGAAAAACCTCCGAGAGCTCAGAGAAGAGCCACAGAAGATCAGAGAGGAGCCACAGAAGATCAGAGAGGAAGCCAGTGGAGCCAGAAGCTGAAAGCAACCAGACCTGAGGGAGAAGAACCAGCAGACACCAGGCATGTGCCTTCCCATGTGATAGAGGTGTCCTGGATGCCAGCAGCCTGTCTTCAGAATCCTGATATTGTCCTGTTGATGCCTTGAGCTAGATATTTTTGTGGCCTAAGAACTGTAAATTTTAAGTCAATAAATCCCCGTTGTAAAAGCCTACCCACTGATCTGGTTCTCCCAGCACCCCTGCTGCAGGCCCCAGCACTTTGGGCAGCAGAAGGAGCAGCAGAAGCCAGCAGCCCACCTCTGTGAAGGTTCTTGGCACTCCATGGCCTGCAGCGCCCAGCGAGCGCCCACTCCACTGCCAGGATGCCCAAGGGGAAGGTCAGCTTGGCCAAAGGCGTGGGGAAGGAGGAGCCCAAGAGGAGGTCGGCGAGGCTGTCAGCAAAGCCTGCTCCTGCGAAAGTGGAAACAAAACCAAATAAAGCAGTAGGAAAGGATAGGTCTTCAGACAAAAAAGTACAACCAAAAGGGAAAAGAGGAGCAAAGGGAAAACAAGCTGAAATGGCTAACCAAAAAACTAAAAAGATTTACCTGCAGAGAATGGAGAAACTAAAAACGAAGAGAGTCCAGGCTCTGATGAAGCAGGAGAGAAAGAAGCCAAGTCTGATTAATCTCATATACCATGTCTTATCAGTGGTCCCTGTTTCTCCCTTCTTGTACAATCCAGAGGAATATTTTTATCAACTATTTTGTAAGTGCAAGTTTTTGAGTAGCTCTAGAAGAAACATTTTTAAGGAGATTGAAATCCCACCTCATCCCATTTTTAAGCGTAAATGCTTTTTTTTAAGAGGAGAAATCATTTGCTGGTTGTTTATTTTTTAGTACAACCAGAAAATAATGGGATATTGAATTATGGGAGGCTTTGACTGTACTGGTCGTCAATTTTAACATTCCACAGGGTGGGGGGTTGGCAGTTTTTGTACCCTATAATACAATTCATATTAAATGATGATTTGGAGTCACATTCTTGTATTTAATATGTCTTGAACATTTTAAATTCTATTCCCATATCTTTTAGTAGAATTGTTTCTTAAAACTGCTCCATGATCTTGACTTTCGCTGTCAGAACTGTGTGTGGTCTGTAACATCCTTGGTTGTGGTTGCCCAGTTTTCCTAACTTTGTTTTATGCTGTGAAAGATTGGAAATGTGAGTATGTAGTGTGTAGATATTAAATTGTGAATTAGTGGGACTTACAATGTAACAGCTTACCAACATTTGATGATATTGGTACTTAATATCCTCTTAGGGAAAACTTGACTCCAAATTTTAAGCTGGAAAGTCACTGGAATAACTTTAGAAAAGAATTACAGCTATATGACTTTTTAGATTTTTGGTACATACATTGGTTGTGTACAAATTGTTCATAATGCCTATGTGCTGATCTTCAGAACAACCAATAAAATCTCAATTATGAAACAAAAGAAAAAGCCAGCCCATTTCTGGTATATTGCATTCCAGCAGCTTTAGCAAACTGAAACAGATTTTGGTAGTGAGAAGTAGGTTGCTTTGATTTGCAAATACCAAAAATGTTGGAAAGGCTTTTTAAATGAGTAAGGAAAAGATTCTGAAAGAATTGTGAGACGCTTGATAGGAAAGGTCTAGATTGCTTTGGAGAGACTGTTAGTAGAAATATAGACACTAAAGGTACTTCTGATGAGGACTTAGAAATGATGAATGTATCATTGCATACTGGAAGAAAGAAGATCCTTGTTTTAAAGTTGCAGAGAATTTGGCAAAATTGAGTCTTGATTTCAGATGGAAAGCAGAATACAAAAGTGATGAGCTTGGTTATTTAGCTAAGGACATTTCCAAGCTAAATATGGAAAATGCAGCCTGGCTTCTCCTTGCAGCTTATAGTAAAATGTGAGAGGAAAAAGATAAGCTGAGAACTGAACTCTTGGGTACAAAAAAACAGAAATTGATGGTTTGAAAAATCTGAGCTTCCAGAAAGTGAGTCCCCAGATAATAGTGCCCCATGTAAAGATTTAGCTGAACATGGAACCAGTCAACCATTTCAGGATTGAAGGTGGAGTTATCCAGAAAGGATTTGTGGAAAGTCCTATTATCTGATGGTTGGGACCCCCCTGTGCTGCATGTGAAGCTGACATAGTTTTTCCAAGATCAGTATGAACAGAATCACTGCCTGTCTGGATGAAAAGGTACAGATTGATGGAAAAATGAGTTCAAAGGCAGAATCAGGGAAGCTGGAGTCCAGATATTTCAAGCCAGGAGAGCAGACCCACCCATGCATGTGGAAAGGATAAGTGTGTCCCAGAGCTTGGAGAGGGTGGACCTCCACCCTATTGTTCAGGAAGAGTGTTACCACCCCAGGGCTCTGAGATGCCTGGGGGTTTGAGGAGAGCTTGGACACCCTGTTCAGGAAGAGTACTGCCATCCCAGGCTTCAGAGAGGGTGGAGAGCATTCTCAGGACTAGGGAGAGTCTGGCCACCACCCCATCTTGAAGAGGGTGGGACCTAGAGTTCAGCTGCTGCCTGGTTGCTTGAAAAGGGTGGAGCAGAGAACATGGCTATCTTCCCAATGCTTAGAGATGGTGGAGCCCTCACCCCAGTGTTTGGAGTGAGCAGGGCCTCTGCGTATGGCCTTGGAAAGGATGGAATTGCCACTCTATCAAGCCCTGAGGTAAAAATGTCTTTCTATGGATGACTTTGAAACCTGGAAATCTAGTGGAGTATGCCCTGCAGGTTTTCGGAACTGTTAGGGACCTGTGACCGCACTTTTGCCCCGTGTCCCCCTATGACATTGGAAATGTGTAGTCTGTGACCATCCTCCTTTGTATATTGGAAGCAGGGAATTTGTATTAGGTTTCACAGGTCCACAGCCAGAGGGTAATTTTGCCCTAGGACAGACCACACCTGTAACTGATTTTAATGAGACTTTGTACTTAATATTGTTACTGAAATAATTAAGACTGTGTTGTGATGGAATGAATGTATTTTGCATT